>NC_091269.1:18199318-18502348 GCF_042477335.2 Ovis canadensis
GATAATTATTTGCTGTTCTATCTGGGAAAGTCTTACTTAACCACATGTTCTAACATGCTAACCCCTGCTATCTGCTTACAGACTGTGGAGGGGACACAGCCCTGAAAACAACCCTGGTGTCAAAGTTTTTCTCCAATGAAAGTTCACACTTATCCCCAAAAAACTGTCCAATTTCAGAAAACACACGAATACTCACTTGCTTAGCCTTAGTGATGCTGTCAGAAATGGGTTTCTTCCTTTCCTTGACAGTAGATTTAGAAAACAATTCCTCAAATTCATGATAATCTATGGATGGCTCTTCAATTTTTCCCAAATAAGTGAAGCACTGGAGTCTCTAAAGTTAAGCAAAAACCCAAGAGAGAGGCGTCAAGCTGGACTGCAGGGACAGGAGGACAGAGGCACCAGAGGGGCAAGGAGAGGATGAAGGGAGGTTGGGCATGGGGGAGATCCATCCCCATCTCCTTTTCTGTAAGCTCAGCACTTGTTTAATCAACCAACATGATGAGAAACAGCATCAACACAGGATGGAACCTTTGCCTAGAAAGGAATTCTTTCTAGGCATTGCCAGGAATTCTCAGTCATCAAGTCATTGTATAAAACATGTAAGAACCCTTTTTAGTATGGCTCTCCAGGCAAGAAATGTCTGATATCTCACATTCCAACCTGACCCATAAGTTCCGTGTGTTAAAGAGTGGCATTTCTATCTCCCTACCACAGTCCAGCACTCATGTCATCTGACTCCTCAGTGACCACAGAGACAGGTAGTACCACCTGAAAATGAAGGTCCATTTTAAAAAGCAAACCAACAAAATAAAAGAACTTCATATAACGCATATGGAAAAAACGAGTCTGGAGCACAGCTGGAAATGATGCCTCAGCAATTGGAAGTGACCTGGGAAAGTACTCAGAGAATGAACAGCAAAGTTAGAAGCAATCAAAATAGACCCTCCACTATGATTCAGAGAAGAGAAAATTAATATAAGAAATGACGATGAGTCTAGTAAATATCCTATGTCTAAATCTGTGCCACATCACAGACAGCCACAAATTCAAAGTCATGAGAACTTGAGATAAGAACGTCCAGGGGAAATTTAATGGGTATGTTTTCTCTGGCACCACCCCAGGGCTCAGGGAACCAGCTTATGGACTATCCACGGGTAAGTAATACACCAGCAGCAAACCTGCTTGGAAGCATTCTTTTATAAATATCATATCTTTCATAAAAGTCATATAAGTCTGTGATTTTATGACCTCACAGTATTGCAAATCATCTATAGACGTGCCATGAAATGGTCAGACGTAAATCATTTCACACACGGGGTGAAATCCACACATGTGGATTTTTGTGTATCACTTTTCTGAATAGTAAAACAAGACCATGACTTCAAAAGGATGCAGACTACATCCTCAAGGTTTTGTCTGTTTAACAATTTGATTTACTTTTAAAAGTTATTTGACAGAGTAAGGCAACCGCTCACATAGGCCAAGAAAGATGTATCCATCCATCCTTAAAAAGTCGATTAAAAACTAAATATGTTGAGGTTTGACAGAAAACAACAAAATTCTGTAAAGCAATTATCCTTCAATTAAAAAATTAATTTAAAAACTATATAGACACAAATTTGTACATTGATACACATTATTTATCACCTGGATACTTCTGGAGAAAAGTCTAAAATTGCTCCACTAAATAGTGATGTAAAAATCTACAGACTAGCTTTAGAGTGGTACAGAGAGGAAACCACTTCTCTCATATTGACAAATCATGCAAAGACGAGCCCCGAGGGTGTTACCTTCTACTGTGCAGCTGAATTCTTGTCCAATATAGAGGCTTCATCAGCCAACAAGGCTCTGCTGGCTGCTTCCTACTCCCTTTTTCCTGATTCATCCCAAATCCAAACAAGCCAAGAGGCAATGGAGGAGGAAGAAAGCCACACACCTGAGGTGTCGTTAAAGTGCTACTCCCAACTTGTCTTGGGAGAGGAAGGCCTGATCCAGGAGCATGTGGGGGCGGAGGGGTTAGAGGAGGTGGAATCCTCACACCTGGAGGAGGAGGTGGGGCAGGAGGTATCCCTTCACTGGGAAGAAGTGGAGGAGGAGGAGGAATCCCCGGTCTGGGAAGAGGGGAACGAGGGGTATTCCCACCCCTGGAAAAGGAGGGGGAGGAGGAATTCCCAACCCAGGAAGAGGGAGGGTGGGAGGAATTCCCACCTCGGGAAGAAGTGGGGGAAGAGGTATTCCCATGGTGGGAAGAGGAGGGGCGGGGGGAATTCCCACTCCAGGCAAAGGTAGAGGAGGGGGTGGCAGCATCTCTGGACCTAGACGAGGAGGAGGTGAGAGGCCTGCTGGACTGGGCAGTGCAGGCCCAGGTGCACTGGGGGTCAGGGGTGCTGGGGAAGCCTCAGCGCCCACGCCAGGCGTCAGAGGGAAGGTCTCTGGAGGCAGAGGTGGTGCAGTGGGGATGTCACAGCCGTTTCCAGAGGAGGGGAAAGCAGAGTGTTCCTGGCTGGTTTCAAACCCAGTGTGAAGAGGAGGATGGGAAGGCTGGGACCCGGCCTGTCTAAGATTGTCAGACCAGGGGAGGGATGCAGGCGGTGGAGGCTGGAGGGACGGCTGTGCATCAGGCTGAGTTGATATTCGCCTTGGAGACACGACCAAAGAGATTTCTGAGCAGAACTTGGTCTGAGGTCCCAAAGGCAAGGGCAGCCCCGCTGATTCTCCATGCGCGGCCAAGGGTGGGGGGCCCGCCGGCGGGGCCCCCCCAGGAGGACGCGCCAGCACACCACCGTCTTCCATCGGGGACGTCTGGATGGACTTGGCCTGTACAGTCCTTTCATATCCGACGTCCTTTTCGCCCAACCTGAGGGCTTCCAGACCCGTGTCTAGGGCGGGATATTGTTTCTCCAGCTCAGCTATCCTGGTCTTCAGATCCTCGATGGTCTGCTCCAGCTGCTGGATGACAGTGGCCTGACCCTCAGACTTCATGTCGCACACTTCCTGGGGGGCAACACAGACATCACAGTTGAACAGAAAATCAGGGATACTCCAAACATCAAAAACTAGACCCACCAAACTCAGCAAAATGTATTCGTTTGTTACTTCTAAAAGCTCGCTCCATGGAAACACATTATTAGTTCTACTATGTGTCCCTTCTTCTCTGCCCTTGGATTTCAAAGTGGATTACATAGATGACCATGAGGTCCTAAGGCCCTTCTCTAATTAATCTTCAAATGAAATCGTGGGAGATCAGCAGACCTCAGTGAAGAGGGAAACCAAGGCTGAGTGACAGATCCACTTAATTTCACCATAGACCACTCTCCTTCTTGCCCAGTACATCTGCTATATGAGGACATTTCCCAAAGATATTTTAAATTCTAAGTTTTAAAGTTAATTGCAACTTCTAAAGAGTAATCTCTATAGGAGTCCCCAGTAAAATCATTAGAAATATTTGCAACACCCACACAAGCATGTATAGGCATGTCTTACGTGCATGTATAGAACTTATTTCACACTTATTACAATTCAAATATTTTATTTAAGGCATTTCAGAAAGGGATACCTTTGGTCACCACAATTTATCACAATGGCCAAGAGCAACTGTGCCCATGTATGGGTCACTCTCACCCCCAGACGGTACCTTCCTCTCCCAAAGCATGCCATCAATGCTTTTCCTTGAAAAAGGACTTTGGGTAAAGAAAAGGGGAAAACCCTCTCAGTAAACTGACTGCCAATAACAGATGAGTAAGAAGAAAAGAGGAGGCAGAGGAGTGGGCAGAGAAAAATGAGGAAAGCAGGAACAGGAGAAGGAAGAAGAGGGGATAGACCCCAACTGAGTGAAGCCCAGGTCAGACACCTGATCACACAGGTTCACCTGTCCCCCATCGATGTGGGGATGAGAGGGCCCAGAACTGCTTCTCCAGAGTGTCCAGGGCTTTTCACACAATACCCCAACAGAGGCCACCATCCACAGCATGGACATGTTACTACCTTCCCCATGTAGGAGTCAGGCCTGCTCTTAACCTACCAATTGAGAGGTGATACAAAGATGACTAAAAGTATGAAACTAAACTCCTATCCTGCTTGCCAAACACTAAATCCAAACAAAGTCTCCACAAAATAAAAAATAACTTACTTTGCTATTTTTTAAAATTCAAAACAAATATCTAACCCATTTACAGTGGAAAAGCTGCAGACAGACAAGACAGAAGTGGGTATTTACAATAAATGAAGCATTTTTGTGCTACGTGTATATTTATTTTAAAACTTCACAGGTAGTTTCTTTTTGCATGGGGGTAGGGAAGGTATAAAGATAACAGTCTTAATCCTAAACCCATTACTTCTTCTCTAAAAATTCTATATTTTACTATAACATTTCACTTGCTGAACATTATGATGCTTATTAAAATCAGAATAGAACTTGTAACTTCAAAGACAAGCACCTACACAAGCTACTTATTTCCCTATAATCAAAAAATACCAAATAGCCCTTACTGTGAAAGAAAGCTGAAAATAAAATTAATTTACCTTCTAAATAACAAAGAAACATAAACACTTATTAAATAGGCAAGATTGTGAGAGATACTTCTATTTATGCATGTTGTGTGTGTGTGTGTGTGTATGTATGTATGTATGAAATCTAAGTTACTATTTTTCACCAATGTCTATGCTGCTGCTGCTAAGTCACTTCAGTTGTGTCTGACTCTGTGCGACCCCATAGACAGCAGCCCACCAGGCTACCCCCGGGATTCTCCAGACAAGAACACTGGAGTGGGTTGCCATTTCCTTCTCCAATGCATGAAAGTGATAAGTGAAGTCAAGTCACTCTGACTTGTAGTGACCCCATGGACTGCAGCCTACCAGGCTCCTCTGTCCATGGGATTTTCCAGGCGAGAGTACTGGAGTAGGGTGCCATTGCCTTCTTTGTCCCAGGTGGTACTAGTGGTAAAGGAAAACAAACAAACAAATAAATAAAACCCGCCTGCCAATGCAGGAGATGCAAGAGACACAGGTTGGATTCCTGGGTCAGGAAAATCCCCTGGAGGAGGGCATGGCAACCCACTCCACTATTCTTGCCTGGAAAACCCCTTGGACAGAGGAGCCTGTCAGGCTACAGTCCATAGCGTAGCAAAGAGTTGGACACAACTGAAGCAACTTAGCACGCATGCACTCACATCAGAAACTAACACAATGTTATAATTCAACTATAATAAAATTTAAAAAAATAATAAAACAGCACCTACCACCCTTTCCCAAGACCCCCTCCACCCTTCAGAGAGCAGTTGGGCCCTAAACTCACGTGAGTCTCAGACCATTCCTCCTCGCGGAATGTCAACTCTATTTCAACAGATGCCTGTGTCTATTCAACACGTTTCCCCAAAACTTCAAGGAAGGCCTGGCACAGAATCACCAATTCATTGATCACCAATGAATCAATACATGGATATCTAATCCCCAACCGCGACCTTCTGGCTCTGGTTCTGCAATCTCCTGTAAACCTCTATCCCCTACATGGGCCCTGAGTCAGTCACGGTCACGTGCGAGGTCACTCCCCTGCTCACCAAGTCAGTCTAGACTCCACCACTACAGCCAAGCCTTCACATACCAGCACCCCAGTCCCTCTCTCCTGTCACATCAGCCTGGCTGTGCCCCTGTCCCCTGCCTATACCTCAGCACCTCAGCACCATGTAAGACACATGTGCTACCTGTTCTCACTTTACCGTCTTAACTATAAACCTCAGTAAGGCTCAACCCTGCTCTGCATTCTCAGCTCAGCTTCCAATAGCTTCCCTCAAACCACTCTTGCCAGTGAGATAATGAACTTCTCAAAGTTTTTACAAAGGTTGATTTACTGAGAAAATGGAAGAATCTGGGACTGTGTATACTTGGAATACCCACTCCTGCACCTCCTTCTGCCTCCTCTTCATGGTGGACACACTGCTCCAGACAAAAATTCTTCCCTTTGTGTCCTGAATCGAATTATTTGCTGCATACATGAAACTTCACTCTTTAACTGTTCCTTCTCTCTGAATCATGAACATGCCCTTCTTGACCAGACATTTCCAGAATCTCAAATACATTAAATTTTTAAAACGTCTCCCTGACCCCACATCATTCCCTACTACCAGCTACTGTCCTATTTCTTGGTTTCCTTTCACAGCAAAAATACTAGCTATATCATGAAAAAGTCTACAAATAACAAAATGTTGAAGATGTGGAGAAAAGGGAGCCTTCATACACTGTTAGTGGGAATGTAAATTAGTGTAGCCACAATGAAAAGCAATATGGAGGTTTCTTAAAAACTAAAAACAGAACTACCATATGACTCAGCAATTCCACAGCTAGGCATATATCCAGAAAAATGATTCAAAATGATATATGCACTCCTACGTTCACAGCAGCACTATTTACAATAGCCAAGACGTAGAAGCAACCTAAAGGTCCATTGATGGATAAAGAAGATGTGGCATGTGTATACAATGGAATGTTACTCAGCCATAAAAAGAATGAAATAATGCCATTTGCAGCAACATGGATGGACCTAGAGTGTATTATGTTCTGTAAAATAAGTCAGAAAGGACAAATACCATATGATATGACTTATATGTGGAACCTAAAAAAATAATACAAGTGAATGTATAAAAAACAGAAACAGACTCACAGACATAGAAAACCAACTCATAGTTATGAAGGAGTGGGGAGGGACAAATTTGGGGCGTGAGATTAATGAACACAAACTATCATACACAAAATAGATAAGCAATAAGAATTTACTGTATAGCACAGGGAATTGTCCCCAATATCTTGTAATAATCTACAATCTGAAAAAATACAGACTCACTGTATGGTATACCTGAAGCTAACACAATATTGTAAATCAACTATACTTCAATTAGGAAAAAACCTGCCAGAAACTTTCCTGGTCCAGTGGGTAAGACTCTATATTCTCAATGCAGGGATGAAGGGTTCGATCCTTGGTCAGACATGCTGCAACTAAGACCCAGTGCAGCTAAATAAATAGATAAATACTAGAGAAAAAAAGGAAGAAAAAGAAAAGCCTGCCAGCTAGAATACCTACACCTGCTGCCTCTGGCCCCCCTTCCTGGTTCGGTCCACTCTGTGCTGACAAGTCTAGTCTGACCGCCATCCTGAGTGCAACAGACACTGGTAACCAGCATGACACCAAAGGCATTCTCACTCCATGTCCATGCCTTCAGAACGTTCTCACTCTTGACTTACTTTGACTTCTTAGAACACCTTCCTCTCAAGCTTTGATGCTCCATTGCCTCCACCTTGCTGGCCACAGTCTCCTGAAGCCCACACTGGCTTCTCTGCTCAGTGTGTTAAGTATATCCCATGGCCTCCACTCCACTCTTCCCAATTTTCTCTCCTGTAGTCTAACCTGGCTGCACATACTCCTGCCCCTTAAAACTGTGAAGGCCTTCTTGACATCAGGAGGACAGCAAAAGGACTCCTCCTTGGAACGCTTGAGGCATCTACATGAAGACCCTAAGGATCGTATCTTAAAACAGGCAGCCTAAGGAAGAATGTGGGATTTTCAAGAACCACCAAATGGGCAGTGAGCTCTCTGTGCTCCAGGAGCCCTCATTTGGACTCAAGGAAGCCTGAGACCCATAAGAGAGTATCAGCACTGGCTGGGATAGTTGGAGGGGGAGATTTGGCCACATGCATCAGTAATCTTTCAAAATTCACCCCGTGACTGCCAAGTTTCAACTCTGGAAAATCTACCACAGATAAATAACCAAAACGAAGCATCACAAGATTATTGTGAAGATTAGATGAGGTGGGCTGCAGCCCATGGGGTCGCTATGAGTCAGACACGACTGAGTGACTTCACTTTCACTTTTCACTTTCATGCAATGGAGAAGAAAATGGCAACCCACTCCAGTGTTCTTCCCTGGAGAATCCCAGGGACAGAGGAGCCTGGTGGGCTGCCGTCTATGGGGTCACACAGAGTCGGACACGACTGAAGCAACTTAGCAGCAGCAGCAATGATTAAAGAAGGCTAAATGCCAAAGAATTGATGCCTTCGAGCTGAGGTCCTAGAGAAGACTCCTGAGAGTCCCTTGGACAGCAAGGAGATCAAACCAATTAATCCTAAAGGAAATTGACCCTGAATATTCATTGGAAGGACTGATGCTGAAGCTGACGCTCAAATACTTTGGCCACCTGGTGTGAAGAGCTGACTCACTGGGAAGACAAAAAAAAACTGATGCTGGGAAAGACTGAAGGTGAAAGAGAAGAGGGAAACAGAGGATGAGATGCTTAGATAGTATCACCAACTCAATAGACATAAATCTAAGCAAATTCTGGGAGATGGTGAAGAACAGGGAAGCCTGATGTGTCCATGGGGTCACAAAGAGTTGGACGTGACTTAGAGACTAAACAATGAGTGGTTAAAGAAAAGTCTTCAGTAAAGGAAAATTCCAGCCAAAAAATGCAAAGAAATGACAACATTTGAAAATCACAATCCTTAAGTGTTTACTTAGTGAATAGATGGGAAATCCATTAGAAAAAGGTCAACTGAAAAAATCTGCAATTAAAGATCAAGCTGTCGTCCCCAAATCCACATGTCATTCAGAGTCAACACAACAGAGGCTGGCAAGCATGGTTAAGTTTAATCTACTGGGGGAGGGAAATGCTTGTGATGCTTCATTTTGGATTATGATATCTTTATCTATGATAGATTTTCCAGAGTTGAAACTTTGGGGTCAAGGGGTGAATTTTGACAGATTACTGATTCATGTGGCCAAATCATCCCCTCCAGCTATCCCAGGCAGTGCTGATGCCTTCTTATGGATCTCGGGCTTCCTTGAGTCCAAATGAGGGATCCCAGAGGAAAGCTGTCCAATCCACAGCTTACCCACCAGGCACCCATGCTGTCCCTCTGGGAAAAGAGACCTGAGGGCTTAGCAAGGGTCATACCACGTCAGCCTGGACCTGTTCTCATGTAGGGTGGCAGAGAGCTCTGTGAATGCCTACTTAACAGACTAGTGTTGTCTTTGTGGGTTGCTGCTGCTGCTGCTAAGTCGCTTCAGTCGTGTCTGACTCTGTGCACCCCATAGATGGCAGCCCACCAGGCTCCCCCATCCCTGGGATTCTCCAGGCAAGAACACTGGAGTGGGTTGCCATTTCCTTCTCTAGTGCATAAAAATGAAAAGTGAAAGTGAAGTCGCTCAGTCGTGTCTGACTCCTAGCGATCCCATGGACTGCAACCTACCAGGCTCCTCTGTCCATGGGATTTGCCAGGCAAGAGTACTGGGGTAGGTTGCCATTGCCTTCTCTGATCTTTGCGGGTTAGGGTTACCCTAACCCTAAACAAGTCGGTCCATAAAGCAAGCCTGGTGAGGGTGGTGATGAAGCTAACCCTAACCCTAACCCATTTTCAGCACTAAAAATGCTGATAACCATGAGAGCTGGGTGATGGCCTGTGGGCCTTCATCACATCTTCACAATAAATCTCTTCAATCATGCTACTAAAAAAAAGCTTTAATGACATGGAAAAATATGTCACAAGTATTACGTGAAGTAATCAAAATTACACAGCTGAACAAAATATGTTCCTGATTCCACAAAAATAGCAAATATAACTTTCCTTATTAAAGAGGCAAATTGCTATGGTGGGAACATGACAAGTTTCCAGGACCTGCACACTAGCTAGACTGCACTGAACTCCCATTCCCACCAAGGGATAAACTTTGACCAGAGCAGGGGGGATGGACAGAGACACAATTTTCTCTTTTGCTTCTTGCATTGATGACTGGGGATTTAATCAGGACACACCAGCCCCATTAGACACTGCAGGCCTTGCACCTAAACTGGGTAGAACAGGCTGACCCAAAGCTGCTTCTTCACTGTACAGACCAGCTACTGTCACCAGGAAACACAGGACCCAGGTTCCCTCCACATCCCCTTCCCTAACCAACCTACCCCACATGATACATAGTTGGGGTGCCCCCTAAGTCCTGGTCCCTTCACTCTGCTCCTTGATCAGAGCATATGTTTCTAGACTGGACATGTTGACCACAGCAATAAATGTAAATAATTGGCCCTCGAATATGAATAAGCATAACTTTTCTAAGTGCTCAGCTATTTAAAGTTTCATTTTATTTCATATTTTCATGTTATTTAATCAACAGTTTACTGAGCCCTTACTATAGATAAAGCAGCTCTTAGTTAGTTTACCAAAAACCTATGTGCTGAATGAAATAGCATTCACCTGATGACAGAAGGCTGAGCACCAAAGAATTGATGCTTTTGAACTGTGGTGTTGGAGAAGACTCTTGAGAGTCCCTTGGACTGCAAGGAGATCCAACCAGTCCATTCTGAAGGAGATCAGCCCTGGGATTTCTTTGGAAGGAATGATGCTAAAGCTGAAACTCCGGTACTTTGGCCACCTCATACGAAGAGTTGACTCATTGGAAAAGACTCTGATGCTGGGAGGGATTGGGGGCAGGAGGAGAAGGGGATGACAAAGGATGAGATGGCTGAATGGCATCACTGACTTGATGGACGTGAGTCTGAGTGAACTCTGGGAGTTGGTGATGGACAGGCAGGCCTGGCGTGCTGCAATTCATGGGGTTGTAAAGAGTCAGACATGACTGAGCAACTGAACAGAACTGAGCTGATGACAGTCAGGGAACTTACTAGTCATTAGTGCTATCCAGTCATTTCTGCACTAACCCCCTCTCCCCTCTCCTCATTTACACTTATACACTTAGTAACTTCAGCATGTGGTGCCTCTTTGCAGTCACCCACTACAGTATCTGTGGTGGGGGCAGGGGTTGTTGGGGGGCAATGGTTCCAGGACCCCCTTGGGGCCAAAATCTACAGATGCTCAACTCTCTTATATTACATGGCCTAGTATTTGATTATAACCCACACATATCCTCCCTTTAATTCATCTCTAGATTGCTTATAATACCTAACATGATGTAAATGCTATGTAAACAGTTGTAAATACAACATAAATTCTATGTAAACAGTTGTTGGTGTCCAGCAAATTCAAGTTTTGCTTCACAGAACCTTCTGGAATTTGAATATATATATATTTTTTTTTCCATGTGCAGTTGCTGAATTGGTGGATGCAGAGAATACATGGATACAAATAGCTGACTGTATCTATAAATATTAATAGTCCTCCGGCTTTGCCAAGCAAATATCACAGGGCTAGACAAACAGGAAACAACAGCCAGAGGACAGCCATAAAGGACTGCTTACCATCACAACAAATCTTCTGGGGCAATGAGGTAAGATCACGGGTCTCTGCACTGGAGTTCTGTTCGGTAGGTGAGCAGTAACATCATAAAACATAGAAAACACTTGTCTGGATAGAAGTATACAATGTCCACACCTACTGTCAGCTTTGTAAAGCACAGCAAGGATTTATGACCATAATTTCAAAGACACCAACTGAGGAATTCAGGTTCCAGAATGTGCCTGATGTGCCAAGACCAGAAAGCAACAGAGCCAAAACTGAACACACTGCACTCTCCTAATTCTTATTCCAGGCGTCTTCCACTTCTGTGTGGGCCAGCAACTCTGAGAAAGGCTTCTGACCAACATTCTGTACTAAGATATAAAAGACAGAGACAACGAGTTCTGTGCCCTGTGGGGGCTCACAAGCTTGTCACAATGAGCATGGGATTTTCCAAGCAAGAGTACTGGACTGAGGTGTCATAACCTTTAGGTTTAAAAAATATTCACAAGAGACATCCCATAAAACTTACAACAGAAAGACAGTGAAAATGTTTTTACCCCAACAATAACTAGAAGTAATACAAAATTAAATACCATTCCGATAAGCAATGAAATATAGGAAGCACCCAGAAACCAGCTCAGCAAAGAAAACACAAACCAGCTACAAAAAGGGCTAAAACTCCCTTAAAAGGACATAAAAGATGATCTGAATAAATACAGAAGTCTTCCACTGTCTTGGAGGATATTATTAAAATGACAATAGTCCTCAATGTAATCTACAAATTTAGTAAATTGAACACTATCAGGACTTTTTCAAAACCTCAACCACTTAATTTAAATTTATATAGAAAACTACAAGCCCATCAGTGGCTAAGTCCTGATAATGTTCGAAAAAAGGAAACACTTCTCTGGGTAACAAGACATACTGCAAAGTATGTTTATGAGAGCTGTTTGGTACCCAATGAAGATAGAAAAATATACATGTAAGGAAAAGAACAGATCCTCAGACACGGACTTATCCACATGCAGGAATGATATAAAGTTGGCATTGAAAACCAATGAGTAAAAACTCTTTAGCAGATGATGTTGAGAACACTGTCTTGCCAGGTGTGTCGTACCACACACTAAGAGGTCTCTGGACAGAGCAGATGTTGAGATGCAGATGATGAAACGATAACACTATGGAAGGCTGTGGATGAGAGAATGCTGGTGACCTTGGCCTAAGAAACGGTTTCTGAAATGAGAAGAAAATATCACAAACCATATTTGAAAAACAGATCTGATGATATCAAAATTAAGTACTTCTATTCAACAAAGGGCACAACAAGTTCAAAAAATGGATAAAACACTAGGGAAAGAGATGTATAACATCTAAAATTGATTGTATACTTAAGATTTTAATTGAATCCACTCCAAATAGTTTAAATGGCAAGAACCCTCCTGTAGGGCATTCTTTGTCCTACAGAGTCTTAGAGGGGCTAAAGACAAAGTAAAGACCATTCACCTAGCCATGACTGAAAACCAGACCACAAAAGCAGTGGCTGCCTCTTCTCTGATCTGAATCACTTTGCTGCACACCTGAAACTAACACAATATCGTAAATCAACTACACTTCAATTTAAAAATGGTTAAATAAATTGCTCGTAAAGTGTATATGGTATATGGGACTCCTAGATGGCTCAATGGTAAAGAATCTCCCTGCCAATGCAAGACGATGCGGGTTCAATCCCTGGGTTGGAAAGATCCTCTGGAGAAGGGGGTACCCACTCCAGTATTCTTGCCTGAAAATCCCATGGACAGAGGAGTCTGGCAGGCTACAGGTCATGAGGTCACAAAAGAGTTGGTCATGACTTAGTGACTAAACAAGCAAACAAGCATATATAGTATATAATTATTTATATATAATATGTTGTATTTATATGTGTGTCAGTTTAAGAACTTTAGTCTCAGGGCAACAGGGAACCACTGAAATGTTTCTAGTCTGGGAGTAGCCAGTTTATCTTTCTATTTTAGTTTACTCTCCGACTTCCCTGGTGGTACAGTGGATAGGAATCTCCCTTGCAATGCAGGGACACTGGTTCGATTCCTGATCCGGGAAGTTTGCACATACCCTAGGCAACTAAAGAACAAGTGCCACAACTCCTGAAGCCCGTGTGCCCTAGAGCCTGTGCTCTGGAACAGGAGAGGCCACCACAATGAGAGGTCTGTGCCCGGCAGCTAGAGAGTAGCCCCCACCCTCTGCACTATAGAAAGCTTGCACACAGCAACAAAGACCCAGCACAACCATAAATAATTTTTTTAATAGTTTACTCTCTTGCCTTGTAGAGAATTACTGGAAAATACCCAGACTGAGGGCAGGGAGAATATTTAGGATCTCATTGTTGGATGATCTGTTCTAGCAAAAGTAGAGGCAATGGGAACAGAAATTACAAGCCTTATCAAAGAGAAAATTTTAGAGTAGAGAAAATGGAAGGCATGATTGATGTCAAGCTCAAGTATGGGGAGGTGGGAGAACCAAACAGTACAGCAAGGCTGGGTGCCATGCCTTGGTTGTGAACCTGGGAAGCAGGTGTTTAGAGGGTGGGGAAGAGAGTGAGTATAGTTTTAGGCTCGGTGACCCTTCATGACCTGTGACAGCTCAGCAGGATGTGCCTAATGCAGGAGAGAGGGGCCAGAGGTGCAGACAGCTGTCCACTGAATCTAGATGGTGATGAAGCCAGAGGTGGTGGGCTCAGCTATTATCCTGAAGCAGATGGTACTGAAAATGATCTGTGAATTTAGAATCAAATGAGGCTCCTTAAAGATACCATCCAAGCCAGAGATAAAACGCTTCCAGTATCACTTCTTCACTTACATCACATTTTTAGCCCAGATACAAATATCTCTCCACCTCAATCATTGCAGTTTTTATTCAATCTTACTTGCCCACCAATAACACATCAGATACAATGGAGTCAATACCTTTTTTAATTTTTCCAAAAATGAAATAAAGACACATCAAACCCTATATCCTGAAGAAACTGCCAGGATACTATCCAAACATTTTACACCGTTTAACTAACACAGCACTGCAAGCACAGTGAGATATGACTGCTGACCATCCTGGACAGCTGCAGAGTGTAACACCTCCTGTGGAGAGATCACACCTCTCACCACTCCTCAGAGGCAAGCACTGGTCTGCAGCTTTGAAAGATGTTGGGTAGGGGACAATATGTACAATATATACAATAGAAAAAAATATGAAAATATGTACAAGTACATATTTCTAAAAGTCTATCTCTAATGTAACCTCATTGTTTATATTACTCTTTTCAAAGATAACACTTGTATGTTAATAATGAAGAGACTCATGGCTAACAAAACTTTCCTCAGAGTATTCAAATGCATTTATTTGGAATCCTGAAATAGTTCTTTTCTAGTCCATTTGCTTCTTAATGAGCTTAAGCAAGCTGCACTTCTTGAAGGCCAACAAAACTTTTTTAAAAAGTAAAATATAGAGAAGCTCTCAAAACCTTTATCTCTTTAGTCTCTTAAGAAATTTCTCATATCAATGCAAACTTTTAAATGAAATACCATGGACTCATAAAATTTATTTGAGTAAGCACTTCCCTCATAGCTCAGTCATTGGAGAATCTGCCCACAATGCAGGAGACCTGGATTTGATTCCTGGGTCAGGAAGGTCCCCTGGAGAAGGAAATGGCAACTCACTCCAGTATTCTTGCCTGGATAATCACATGGACAGAGGAGCCTGGCAGACTACAGTCCATGGGGCCGAAAGAGTCAGACACGACTCAGCGACTTAACTACTACTACTACTACTAGTACTACTACTACTACTACTACTACTATATAATACTAGGGAAAATTGAAAACAAAAACCAATATACTAGAGTATATTGAAATAAAAGAATTAGTAGTAGTACTTTTATTGAGAGGTTAAAACTAAAAGGAAAACTGCAAAGCCTATAAAGCATTCAAGAATCAAAGACTTATTGTAGACAATGTATCTAAAAGGATTTACACAATGTATTTGTGCCAATATTAGAAAGACTTCATACACTGTAAATCCTTGGGTCATAATATTGTACAACACAGCCTTCTTTCCTGGAGATTTCCATAAAACAGGTCCACCACCCACCATACCCCCATTACTACCTTGGTGTTCAAAACACAAGGTCCTGAGTACACATCAGATAGCAGCGTTCCAACTCAAATCCCCTTTAGTAACAAAATTTGATCAAAACAATCAAGTTTTTACCACCAGCCAAAGCCAAAAGCATCTTTACTCCATGGTATAATTGTTCCTCCAGCATAGGGATTTTCTTCCACTCTAAAGTTAGTGAGGTTCTAAACATACATTACTAGAAAAAACAGTTAACTCAAAACCACAACTCATATATGAATGGAAGGATTGGATAAGACTTGGAAGAAGCTTCCCAGCACAATTATATTCACTTTTGCAACCTGGGAAACCTAACAGGGAGGAAATTATCACTGGGGATTTCTCTGGTGGTGCAGTGGGTAAGAATCTGCCTGCCAAAGGAGGGAACACGGGTTCAGTCCCTCATCTGGGAAGATTGCACATGACATGGAGCAACCATGCCTATGTGCCACAAATACTGAGCCTCAGTTCTAGAGTCCAAGATCTGCAACTACTGAAGCCCACATGCGTAAAGCCTCTGCTCTGCAACCAGAAAGCCACCACAATGAGAAGTCTGAGCATCGTAATGAAGAGCAGCCCCCACTCACCACCACTAGAGAAAGACCACACAAAGCAACGAAGAACCAGCACAGCCATAAATAAGTAAATAAATAAACTAGTTAAAATTTAAAAAGAAATCTTGCCCCATCTTACAGGAAATAGGTGAGACACTTGAAAAGGGAGGCCAATGGAAAGACTTCTCAGCCTGCACTCCTGCAGGGCTGCTACTGTGTGTAAAGAAACAATTTAAGTGTCACAGAATTCTTCACAAGTGCACTAGATCCCAGAGAACTACCATCAAGGACCATTCTGCCTGAAGTATAAAAAGAGATCGAAAGAAGTAAGGTTAAACATTTTAAAGCATAATTTTAAAACACAACAAAAGCTTAATGTTCTCAAGAAATTACTCTATTCCCTGTGAAAATTTAAAAAAGACAATTTTTGACCCATTGCAGCTCTGGCATAACAGATAATAAAGCTACCAATAGGTCCAGGGTATGCCAGACACTGACTCAATCACAGAATAATGGCAGTCATTTCCCATGCAATCAATGCCTAGAGAGACATCCTTGAAGGGAAGACACAAAACCTTCCCTCTCTCTCTCACCCACAGTGGAGCAGGTGTCTAAGAACAACACTCCCTGGCATCCTCTGCTAGCATCCAATAACTGTTATCTCTTGTTCTTATCTTTCTGATGTTACAGTACCCTGCATTACTACCATTTCAAATTGACCAGAAGTTTTATTTTCTGTGTATTTATATATTTAACAAAAAATCTCAGAAAGTTTTCAGTCACTGATATTATATCCAATAACTTTATATTAGATATGAATTATATCCCACAAGTCAGTTGGGACTGAATGAAGATGGCAGAGGAACAAGACATAGAGTTCACCATCTCCCCAGAGATACATCAAAAATGCATCTACATGTGGAATGATTCTCACAGAACATCTACTAAATGCTGGCAATGGACCTCAGACCTCCACAAGGGCAAGAAAATCTCCATGCAACTGGGTAAGGCAAAAGAAAAAAAAGAGAGAAAGGAATCAGGACAGGACCTGTGGCCCTGGGAGGGAGTTGTGAAAGAGGAAAGGTCTCCTTGCTGGCAGGGAGATCAGCTGGGACAGAGGGGGAGCTTCGGAGCCTTGGAGGAGAGCATGGTGGCAGGTGTGCAGAGGGCAAGCAGAGAGAGTCCTGCACGGTCGGTCAGTGCTGACCAGCACACCCTAGCCTCAAACACTCATACTAAGGGGGCTTTGTACCGAGGCTCAAGCCTAAATTCAGGCTTGGGGAGAGGACTACAGTTGGCTGCACGAAGACAGCAAGCCAGCCCAAGGGCATGAGGGTGTGATGCACTACAACCAAGGGAGTTCAAGAAGAAGTCTTGGACCACCCAAGAGGCAAGAAGCCACAGCTGTGAAGAGAGGGTCGGGCCCACCATAGGAGTCTCTATCTCTGCACATGCTCTTAGGCATCAGGACGCCACCTACATGAGCTACAGAGGCAGGCGTGAGCCACCACTGCCATGTAGGGTTCCAGAGGCATGGACCACTGCCACCACAGACGGTCCTGAGAGCAGATACAGGTTGCTACTCCCTATTCCTGGCAGCATGAGCAGCCCACCAACAACAAAGTTCCCATGATGCAGCACTAATCACTGTCTTCATCCCCCTAGTACAGCCAGCCGCCTGTACCCAGGGACTGCCGATTGGGAGCCAGCTGCTGCCCCCACCTTCCCCAGGGCATGCCATGGGCCGTGCACCTGCGCACCCCTTATCAAGGGGCTAACAGCCAGCACATGCTGAAAAGAGAGACAGCAAGCATCCATACCAAAAACAGCCCTCACCCCTCCAAAAAATTAAACCCACACAAGCTACGAAGGGATGCTCCCACATATACATAGTCCTCCAAGACTACAGTATATTGGTTTCTCCTAAACTCACAGAGTAAGAGAAATATGAAAATGAAGAAGCAGAGGAACCACTCTTTGTTAAAAGATTGAGAGAATGCCCCTGAAAGATCAATGAAACAGACTTCTTCAGTCTAATAATGGAAGTAATGAAATACTGAAAGAATTAAGAAAGGCTATCAACAGAAATGCAGATAACTGTAAAAAGGAACTAGAAACCATAAGGAGGAGCCAAGAAAAATTAGAAAACTCATTTGCTGAGATGAAAACTGAGCTCATGACAATGAATAGCAGGATGACAAATACAGAAGAAAGAATAAGTGATCTGGAGGATAGAATAATGGAAATTACCCAATAAAATAGCAGACAATTACCCAATCAAAATAGCAGACAGAAAGTCAAATCAAAACAAAAAGAAATATAAGAAACCTACGGGATGATATGGGCTTCCCTCTGCCACTGCAGAGGGTCCTGACAGCAGATACGGGTTGCTGCCCCCACATTCCTGGAAGCATGAGCAGCCCACCAACAAGGGTCCGGTGACACAGCCCCGATCACTGTCTTCATCCCCCTGGTGCAGCCAGCCACCTGCACCAAGGGACTGCCAATTGGGAGCCAACCGCTGCTCCCACCTTTCCTGGCGGCTCAGACAGTAAAGAATACATCTGCAATGCAGAAGACCTGGGTTTGATCCCTGGATTGGAAGATCCCCTGGAGAAGGGCATGGCAACCCACTCCAGTATTCTTGCCTGGAGAATCCCCATGGACAGAGGAGCCTGGTGGGCTACAGTCCATGGGGTTACAATGAATTGGGCATGACTGAATGAAGTACAGCACAGCACATGGGATAATATAAAAAAGGGCAATCTACACATAACAGGCATTCCAAAAGGAGAAGAAAGAGAAAAGGGGATTGAAAACATATTTGAAGAAATTACGGCTGAAAGCTTCCCAAACCTAAAGAAGGAAACAGATATCCAGAATAGGAAGCACAGAGGGTCCCAAACAGACATCAAGACACGTGTATATTCATGTGGCAGATTCATGTTGATGTATGACAAAACCAATACAATATTGTAAAGTAATTAACCTCCAATTAAAATAAATAAATTTATATTAAAAACGACATAATAAAAATGGCAAAAGTTAAAGAGAGGATTCCAAACCCAGCAAGAGAAAAGCAAACAGCTAATTACAAGGGAACCTCCATAAGGCTATCAGCTGATTTCTCTATGGAAACACTGATAAAGTTTTCTGGAGAAAAGGGAGTAGCAAAATATATTCAAAGCCTTGAAAGAGAAAATCTGCAACCCAGAGTATTCTAGCCAGGAAGATTATCATTTAGAACAGAAAGAGTAATAGTGATTTCTCAGACAAACAAAAACTAAAAGAATACTAAGCCTATTCTAAAAGAAATATTGAAAGGTCATCACTACATAAAAAAGAAGCAAGATAATACTTGAAGGAGGAAATAACAATTGAGAAGGAAATCATTTAAATCAGCCAGTATACAGATCAAAAGGGTTTCCCAGCTGGTGCTAATAGTGGAAAACCTCCCTGCCAGTGCAAAAGATATATGAGATCTGGGTTCAAACCCTGGGTTGGAAAGTTCCCTTGGAGGGAATGGCAACCCACTCCAGAATTCATGCCTGGAGAATCCCATGGACAGAGGAGACTGGCAGGCTGCAGTCCATAGGGTCACATAGTTGAGCATGATTGAAGCAACTTATCATACACACACACACAGAAAGGTCACAAAGAAAAAAAAAAAAACTATTTGTGAAAGCAATGATAACACAAGGAACAGCAAAAGGATAACCATGAAGATGTAAAAGGGACATCAAAATCACAAAATGTGAGTAAAGAGAATAAGAATATGCATATTCTTTTTCTTTTTTTAGAACATATTTGAGCCTGTATGACTATCAGTCTAAAGCAAGCAGATATAGGAAGAGGTTAACATATGTGAAGAACAGAGCAACCATAAATCAAAAACATACAATAGATTCACAAAAACCAAAAAGGGAACACAAGTTAAAATAAAAGGAAATCATCAAACCACAAAAAAAAAAAAAAAAAGAAAGGAAGGAAGAAGAAACAATCAACTGGAAAACAAGATCTGAAATGGCAACAAATACATATGTGTCACTAATTACCTTAAAGGCTAATTGACTGAATGCTCCAATCAAAAGACACAGAGTGGCAGACAGGATTAAAAAAAAAAAAAAGAAACGAAGTCTACAATATGCAGCCTACAAGAGGACCAACTTAGGGCAAAAGACACACAGACTGAAAATAAGGGGATGGAAAAAGATATTTCAGGCAAATGGAAATGATAAGAAAGTGGGAATTTCAATACTCATATCAGAAAAAAATGGACTTTAAAGACTATAAAGAAAGATAAAGGACACCACATAAGGATAAAAGGATCAGTATGTGAAGAGGATAATACAGTCATCATCTTATATGCATGTAATATGGGAGCACCCAAATACATAAAACAAATACTAACAAACAGAAAGGGAGAAATCAGTGGGACTACATTAATATTAACCCACAACTCATACCAATGGACACATCTTCCACAAAGAGAATCAACAGGGCAGCAGAGATTCTAAAAGTATACATGGAATATTTTCTAGGATTGACCACATACTAGGGCACAAAACTAATCTCAACAAATTTGAGCATTTATTTATTTATTTCATGCATCTTCTCTGACCACAATGGCATGAAACTAGAAATCAACCACAGGAAAAGAAATAAGAAAAAAGTGACTACATGGAGACTAAACAACATGGTGTGACTAGGAGAGAAATGAAATGCAAAGGAGAAAAGGAAAGGCACACCCATTTGAATGTGGAGTTTCAAAGAATAGCAAAGAGAGATAAGAAAGCCTTCCCCAGTGATCAGTGCAAAGAAATAGAGGAAAACAATAGAATGGCAAAGACTAGAGATCTATTCAAGAAAATTAGAGATACTAAAGGAACATTTCAGGCAAAGATGGGCACAATAAAGGACAGAAATGGTCTGGACCTAACAGAAGCAGAAGATATTAAGAAGAGGTGGCAAGAATACACAGAAGAACTATATGAAAACAATCTTCACGACCCAGATAATCATGATAGTGCAATCACACACCGAGAACCAGACATCCTGGAATGTGAAGTCAAGTGGGCCTCAGGAAGCATCATCATGAACAAAGCCAGTGGAGGTGATGGAATTCAAGTTGAGTTATTTCAGATCCTAAAAGATGATGCTGTAAAAGTGCTGCACTCAATGTCAGCAAGTTTGGAAAACTCAGCAGTGGCCACAGGGCTGGAAAAGGTCAGCTTTCATTCCAATCCCAAAGAAAGGCAATGCCAAAGGATGTTCAAACTATCACACATTTGCACTCATCTCACATGCTAGCAAACTAAAGCTCAAAATTCTCCAAGTCAGGTTTCAACAGTAGGTGAACCATGAACTTCCAGGTGTTCAAACTGGATTTAGAAAAGGCAAAAGAACTGGAGATCAAACTGCCAACATCTTTTGGA
This sequence comes from Ovis canadensis, assembly GCF_042477335.2. NCBI lineage: Eukaryota > Metazoa > Chordata > Mammalia > Artiodactyla > Bovidae > Ovis > Ovis canadensis. The sequence continues at coordinate 18,220,687 of NC_091269.1, forward strand.
TCATCGAAAAAGCAAAAGACTTCCACAAAAACATCTACTTCTGCTTTATTGACTATGCCAAAGCCTTTGACTATGTGGACCACAAAAAACTCTGGGAAATTTTTAAAGAGATGGGAATACCAGACCACCTGACCTGCCTCTTGAGAAACCCATATGCAGGTCAGAAAGCAACAGTTAGAACTGGACATGGAACAACAGACTGGTTCCAAATAGGAAAAGGAGTACATCAAGACTGGATATTGTCACTCTGCTTATTTAACTTCTATGCAGAGTACATCATGAGAAATGCTGGGCTGGAAGAAGCACAAGCTGGAATCAAGATTGCTGGGAGAAATATCAATAACCTCAGATATGCAGATGATACCACCCTTATGGCAGAAAGTGAAGAGGAACTAAAAAGCCTCTTGATGAAAGTGAAAGAGGAGAGTGAAAAAGTTGGCTTAAATCTCAACATTCAGAAAACAGAGATCATGGCATCTGGTCCCATCACTTCATGGGAAATAGATGGGGAAACAGTGGAAACAGTGTCAAACTTTATTTTTTGGGGCTCCAAAATCACTGCAGATGGTGACTGCAGCCATGAAATTAAAAGACGCTTACTCCTTGGAAGAAAAGTTATGACCAACCTAGATAGTATATTCAAAACCAGAGATATTACTTTGCCGACTAAAGTCCATCTAGTCAAGGCTATGGTTTTTCCAGTGGTCATGTATGGATGTGAGAGTTGGACTGTGAAGAAAGCTGAGTGCCAAAGAATTTATGTGTTTGAACTGTGGTGTTAGAGAAGACTCTTGAGAGTCCCTTGGACTGCAAGGAGATCCAACCAGTCCATTCTGAAGGAGATCAACCCTGGGATTTCTTTGGAAGGAATGATGCTAAAGCTGAAGCTCCAGTACTTTGGCCACCTCATGCGAAGAGTTGACTCATTGGAAAAGACTCTGATGCTGGGAGGGATTGGGGGCATGAGGAGAAGGGGAAGGCTGAGGATGAGATGGCTGGGTGGCATCACGGACTCGATGGACATGAGTCTGAATGAACTCTGGGAGATGGTGGTGGACAGGGAGGCCTGGCGTGCTGCGATTCATGGGGTCGCAAAGAGTCGGACACGACTGAGCGACTAAAATGAACTGAACTGAACTGAACTGAACTGATGTGAAGAACTGACTCACTAAAAAAGTGATGCTTTTCCCTGATGCTGGGAAAGATTGAAGGCAGGAGGATAAGGGGACAACAGAGGATGAGATGGTTGGATGGCATCATCAACTCAATGGACATGAGTTGAAGTAAACTCCGGGAGTTGGTGATGGACAGGGAGGCCTGGCATGCTGCAGTCCATGGGGTCACAAAGAGTGGACATGACTGAGTGACTGAACTGAATTGAACTGAAACAACATGCTACTAAAAAACCAATGGGTCAACAAGAAAATCAAGAAGGAAATTACAAAGCAACAAGGTAGTACTTGTTTTACTAGGTTCTTCCTAACACCACTTAATGCTAAATTTCAGTAACATTAGATTAATACTGAAAATGCAAAAGCAAGAATGAACAAAATATTAAAGTTTTCCTCTTTTTCCACTACCCATAAAATTTATATTTGGAAGCTTAGAGCTACTGCATTATCATTGATAGCAACAATAGTTGCTTGTGGGTTGATTTTAACTGTCAACCCACAAAAATAGGAAGAGATGTTCTCTCTACACAAATTCTATAGAAGTATCATTCTGTCTTCACTACTGATTCAATCATATGTATGTGTGCTCAGTCATGTGCAACTCTTTGGAACCCTCTGGATTGTAGCCCACCAGGCTCCTCTTTCCATGGGAATTTTTAAGGCAAGAATACTGGAGTGGGTTGCTATTTCCTATTTCCTCCTACAAGGAATCTTCCTGACTCAGGGATCAAATCTGTGTCTCCTGTATTGCAGGCAGATTCTTTACCCACTGAGCCATCAAGGAAGCCTAAGTATACCTCAGTGAAAATGATTCAATTTCAACCACCCAAAAATGTTAGTAGTCTTCCAGGCTAAATTCAACTATTTATTTACCAATAGGAGGCCTCAGTTCAGTTCAGTCGCTCAATCCTGTCTAACTCTTTGCGACTCCATGAATCACAGCACACTAGGCCTCCCTGTCCATCACCAACTCCCGGAATTCACTCAAATTCATGTCCATTGAGCCGATGATGCCATCCAGCCATCTCATCCTCTGTCGTCCCCTTCTCCTCCTGCCCCCAATTCCTCCCAGCATCAGAGTCTTTTCCAATGAGTCAACTCTTTGCATGGGGTGGCCAAAGTATTGGAGTTTCAGCTTCAGCATCAGTCATTCCAATGAACACCCAGGCCTGGTCTCCTTTAGGATGGACTGGTTGGATCTCCTTGCAGTCCAAGGGACTCAAGAGTCTTCTCCAACATCACAGTTCAAAAGCATCAATTCTTCAGCGCTCAGCTTTCCTCACAGTCCAACTCTAATATCCATACATGACTACTGGAAAAACCATAGCCTTGACTAGATGGACCTTTGTTGGCAAAGTAATATCTCTGCTTTTCAATATGCTACCTAGGTTGGTCATAACTTTCCTTTCAAGGAGTAAGTGTCTTTTAATTTCCTGGCTGAAATCACCATCTCCAGTGATTTTGGAGCCCCCCAAAAAATAAAGTCTGACACTGTTTCTACCATTTCTCCATCTATTTCCCATGAAGTGATGGGACTGGATGCCATGATATTAGTTTTCTGAATAGGAGGCCTAGACACACACACACACAAAAAGGTCAACTGGTATTCATAAAGGCCTCAGTATGCTCAGTGCCCATCTTACTTACTGGCAGAGAGCGGATGTGGCATAGGTATTTAATCGATAGAAGAGGATGATAAATGGATGGAATCAGGCAAGCAGGCAAGGAGAAAGGAAAACCAGAAAGAAGTGGAAAGGAAGCCCCAAAGATTCCCTAAATCCAAGAAGTATATGTGATATGATACAGACAGAAATACAGAGACATGGAGATGACTGCCAGTCACACCAGCTGGGACAGACACAAAAGAGGAAATGGGAACTCAAGCAGCTTTTTCAGATACTATGTAAAGAGAGACAATAGTGTGTTACAAGAGCATAAACACTGCTCGACAAAGGCTCAAAGTAAGGAAAATGAAATGCACGTTCATAGAACAGTAAGCTGATTAACGCGACTAAAGTAGAGAGTTTCTGAAGGAAACCATGGGAGGTAAAGGCTGCAAAGCGAGGCAGGTAAATACTGTTTCTCCTCTACCCACTCCCCGCTTTAAACATCGGTACCTCCTGCTAATCATACAGTCATACCCTCATCATGTGCTTTCCTTCTCCAAACCCCCAAGAAAAACAAAATTTCTGATAAAGTGACAAAAAGGGTTACAATCACAGAAAATGAAAAAGAGAAGAAGAAAAAATTTAAAAAAAAAACCTGACATATAAACAATTTGAAAAAAAAAACAAAACCCTTGACTAGAAATATTAATTTCCAACTAGCAACTCACTATATCCTTACCAGAGTTTGTATATGCTTTCAGAGTGGTTTTGATTTCACTAATTTGGTTTGGACTACTTTGAACCACATAGCCATTAAGGCAATAACCTAGGACAGGAAAGTAAATAGCACCAACTGTCTGCTTCTATGTGCCAGGCAGAGTTGTAGGAACTTGACAAACACTATTTCATTGAATCCTGATATTATTCATTTGGAATTATTCCTCCACTTTCATACACATCAGAAAAAGTTACTTAAGAGGGACCTAACTGTACGTCGAGCTATGATGCAGATTTACCTGGAGTAACAATAATTAGTAACTACTGTTGCCATCACCCAAGGTGTGTGTTCAGCACCTTTTTAATAGGACCAGAAGAAAATATGGCTGTAGATGCACCTGCTCAAGGTCAAATACACATGGCTTGTATCCAAATGCCTAAATGCATGAAAAGCCAGGCCAGTCATTAAAACCCATCACTGAAGCTACTGGTGTGCTTAACTTCAAACCACGATCTTAAAGGAACAATGAGAAAGTTTGTTTTAAGCCAAACTAACTCCAGTACTTTGGCCACCTCATGCGAAGAGTTGACTCATTGGAAAAGACTCTGATGCTGGGAGGGATTGAGGGCAGGAGGAGAAGGGGACGACCAAGGATGAGATGGCTGAATGGCATCTCGGACTTGATGGATGTGTGTCTGAGTGAACTCTAGGAGATGGTGATGGACAGGGAGGCCTGGCGTGCTGCAATTCATGGGGTCGCAAACAGTCGGACACGACTGAGTGACTGAACTGAACTGAACTGAAAATGACTTGAGAATAGTATTCCCAGTCCCAGCTTACACTGCTGAATCATATTCAGAGATATGAGACCCAGTAATGCAAGATACAGGGGAAAGGACAGCATTCTTGTAAAACCATTCCCTGTTGTAGTAACGCTGATGCATTATACATAGAAGGGGTGATTCCTGACCATCACAAATTTATTGGACAATGACTAGACATCTACACTCTATCAGATACTACTGCTGGGTATAAGACTGCTCCTGGCCCTAAACATTCAGTCTAATAACCTAACAAGCTGTATGAGAAAGTCTATCATCCTAGAGTGGGTCCTCCTACTTTGATAAAAATCAAGATAGCCTTTAGAAAAGCTACAATGAGAAAAGCTACACAATCTAAATTGTAAAGCCCAGGCCCTTAATTGACTAGCTAGTGCTCCAAAAGCTCACTGACACACTTCATTTTATTTTATTCATGTTAATAATAGATTTTATTTTCTAAGTACCAATCCTGGATGGGTCACTGGCCAGCTTAATGCCCTGAAGCAAGTTACTTCACATGCCTGGCCCTGGTTTGCTCATTGGGAAAACACTGTCACAAGGATTAGAGATAATTATGCAATGCACCAACACAGAGCCTTGCATTTAGTAGAAGTGCAACAAATATAGCAAACATCATAATCACAGGATTTATAAACCAACAATAAACTGACCAGAAACATCAAATTAGAAGCAACGGGGGATGGGGGACAGGGACCAAAGATAGCTCTATGTATGAATCAATAGCTGACAGGAAGTAAAAAGTTAAGGAACCGATGTAGATACAAAATTTCAGAAACAGCCAACTAGAGTCACCAGACAATTACACTCAATAGCAGCTGAGGACAACACCAATGATTTCACAGGATGAAACCATGATGGCTTAAAGATGACATAAGCCATTTAAAACACATGAACTATTAAGTCCACATGTTTAAAAAAAAAAACAGCTAAGCACATAATTAAATGACTTTGGAAAGATTTCTATCAAAAGTGATTTAGTATCACCAACTTAACATTTCATATGCCTAAACTTTAACTGTAAAACTCTATTCACAAGCTTCTGCTTAAGTATAGTACATACAAAGGATCTCTTAAATTTCATAGCAATTTTTCTACTAAACACTGAAAAAGATGTTTTTTCAAATTAACTTTGAAATTTCAGTTCAATGGCTTAAGACATCATCAGCTCCTGAATAGCTAAAATAAGATAAAGTCTTGGTCCCTTTATTGCTAAATGCTGTTATATCAGCAACAAAACACAAACATGTGCCATGCAGATCTCTCTTCACTTGAATTTTCTCCCCACATTTGGAAGGCAGTAAGAAGAAAAACATCTGTTCTTTCTGCAGAGCTGACAACCCTCATTCTATGGTTTAAAAATAAAAGATGTTCACGGACCCTTATAGATCTAATTATCACCTGCTTCAAAGGGAGCTGGCAATTAACTGATCCAAAGACTTGCAAATTAAAGCCAGAAAACAATTTCCCTGAGGACAATGCTAGTCCTCGCCAGGGCTCTAGTAATTTCCAAGACACCCATAAAATACTAGAGGATGGTAAAGAATCAAAAAAACAGGCAGATGACAAGAAAACAGACAACAGCTGAGGAACAGAGGCCTGTGTCACTCTGGATTCCCTGGATTCACAGGGAAGCTTCCAGGAGAGCTGTCTGGAGAAAGCCTGCTTCATTTGTTATGCCCAAGTCTCGAAATCTCCCAATGACCACCAGGGAGCTGGTATCCGATGCAAAAGCAACAGAGTTTTTATTACCAAGCTCAAGCTGGGGCTCCCACTGTTGCCGACACAGCGGCTAAGGAGAGGAGCCCCGCATTTTGGGTTACACTGCTTATATAGGGAATATTCAGGTGAAAGGGTAACCAAGGGGGTGTTCAGGCTGAAGGACTACTGATTGGTTACCCTCTTCTATAGGGTTGTGTGTGGATTTCTGATTTTTTTTTTTTTTTTTTTACTTTCATGGTAGATCATTACTTCCAAGGTAAATCACAAATTCTTGAAATTAAAGTCAGGAGGTTTAACCTAAGGGCTGATTGGCTCATGCACAGTGGGGCAAGTTTAGGCAATATCCAAAGTCTAAGTCTGTTTGCCCAGTACCTTTGCAAAATGGAGTTCTTTTACAAGATGGAGTAGCTCAGGCTCTTCACATTGACCAGCAATCACCCTGCATCTAGCCCAGGAAGGCCAGATGCTCAACAATGAAAGGAGTTCGCCATATTAACAACAGAAACTGGAAAATATTGTAAGTGAAGACCTTAAACACCATAATAATTTTTTAAGTTTTTTGTCTATATGATGTTTTATAGTGCTGAACATCCAAAAATGACTAATAAGCAAGAACATTCAGACTAGAATCAGTAGACTCAGCTATTTATGGCTCAGCCTCTGAAAGAATTAGTGTGACCTTGAAAAAGTTTCATCTCTTTGTTTACCTCCATGTGACTACCAGCTACAAGATTAGGTTAAACCTACCAATTCTTTTTTTTAAGAAAGTGAATGGGTGAGATAAATATACAAGAAACTCCTATACAAATAACCAATGGCTACTGACCAACTATATCCAAGCATCAAATATAAAGCACTGCCCCGTATGTATCACCTTCTGTGGAATCTAATATATGACACAGATGAACTTACCTGTGAAACCGGAACAGACTCACAGAGAACAGATTTGAGGTCACCAAGCACGAAGGGGTTGAGATGGAGTGAGAGGTTGGGGTTGGCAGATGTAAGCTGTTACATACAGAATGGATAAATAAGAAGGTCTACTACATAGCACAGAGAACCATATTCAATATCCTGGTATAAATTATATGGAAAAGAATATTTAAAAATATGTATATAGTGACTGAACAACAAAACATATATATATGTATAACTGAGTCACTTTGCTGTATGGCAGAAATTAATACAACATTAAAAACCAACTATACTTCAATTAAAAAATAAAATAAAGATGATGCCCATATTAAAGCAACTAACCACACAGTAAAAAATTGTGCTTGGAGGTCAATAAAACCCACTTACCTCCTGAACAGGAATCCTGCTAAGAGTCCCAAATTTCAAATTTGGAAATACTTAGAAAACTTAAATAAAATGCTAGCTCCAAGAATATCCCTTTTATTTTCCTTAAGGAAAACAAAACTTTAACCGGGGGTTGAAGGGTCCTCTGATCTTCAGGACTCAAATCAATCCTCCTATGAATTTCTCTTTCTTCATCCCTTGCCAAGGTGGTAAGTCACTGCACACTTGATGCACACAAAGTATTACATCTCTGTGTGTTCTTGCGCTGTCAGTCCGTGAGCCATGGAAAGGCAGAAGCAGGATTTAATGATCTTTGTGTATCATTCAACACTTAACATATTGTCTGGCACAATATGGCTGCATGTGTATGTGTACATACATATATATAATTGTTAAATGAAGGAAATGTATTTCTCATTTAATATTCATTTGGAAATGAATATTTCCAAATTCTAAATCTGCTTGGAAGAACAATATTAATGAATGATAATCTTAATGATGGTGTTACTTTCATTTTAGAAAAACAATATATGAAATGAGTGTTACCTACAGAAGTAGGAAGTCAAGAAACACCTGGAATAACAGGCAAATTTGGCCTTGGAATGTGGAATGGAGCAGGGCAAAGACTTACAGAGTTCTGCCAAGAAAATGCACTGGTCATAGCAAACACCCTATTCCAACAACACAAGAGAAGACTCTACACATGGACATACATCACCAGATGGTCAACACTGAAATCAGATTGATTGTATTCTTTGCAGGAAAAGATGGAGAAGCTCTATACAGTCAACAAATACAAGACCAGGAGCTGACTGTGGCTCAGATCATGAACTCCTTATTACCAAATTCAGACTTAAATTGAAGAAAGTAGGGAAAACCGCTAGACCATTCAGGTATGACCTAAATCAAATCCCTTATGATTATACAGTGGAAGTGAGAAATAGACTTAAGGGTCTAGATCTGATAGATAGAGTGTCTGATGAACTATGGAATGAAGTTCGTGACACTGTACAGGAGACAGGGATCAAGACCATCCCCATGGAAAAGAAATGCAAAAAAAGCAAAATGGCTGTCTGAGGAGGCTTTACAAATAGCTGTGAAAAGAGGAGAGGCGAAAAGCAAAGGAGAAAAGGAAAGATATAAGCATTTGAATGCAGAGTTCCAGAGAATAGCAAGAAGAGATAAAAAAGCATTTTTCAGCAATCAATGCAAAGAAATAGAGGAAAAGAACAGAATGGGAAAGACTAGAGATCTCTTCAAGAAAATTAGAGATACCAAGGGAACATTTCATGCAAAGATGGGCTCGACAAAGAACAGAAATGGTCTGGACCTAACAGAAGCAGAAGATGTTAAGAAGAGGTGGCAAGAATACACAGAAGAGCTGTACAAAAAAGATCTTTATGACCCAGATATTCATGATGGTGTGATCACTAATCTAGAGCCAGACATCCTGGAATGTGAAGTCAAGTGGGCCTTAGAAAGCATCACTATGAACAAAGCTAGTGGAGTGATGGAATTCCAGTTGAGCTCTTTCAAATCCTGAAAGATGATGCTGTGAAAGTGCTGCACTCAACATGCCAGCAAATTTGGAAAACTCACCAGTGGCCACAGGACTGGAAAAGGTCAGTTTTCATTCCAATTCCAAAGAAAGGCAATGCTAAAGAATGCTCAAACTACCACACAATTGCACTCATCTCACATGCTAGTAAAGTAATGCTCAAAATTCTCCAAGCCAGGCTTCAGCAATACGTGAACTGTGAACTTCCTGATGCTCAATCTGGTTTTAGAAAAGGCAGAGGAACCAGAGATAAAATTGCCAACATCCACTGGATCATGGAAAAAGCAAGAGAGTTCCAGAAAAACATCTATTTCTGCTTTATTGACTATGCCAAAGCCTTTGACTGTGTGGATCACAATAAACTGTGGAAAATTCTGAAAGAGATGAGAATACCAGACCACTTGACCTGCCTCTTGAGAAATCTGTATGCAGGTCAGTAAGCAACAGTTAGAACTGGTCATGGAACAACAGACTGGTTCCAAATAGAAAAAGGAGTATGTCAAGGCTGTATATTATCACCCTGCTTATTATTTTGGGGGGCTCCAAAATCACTGTAGATGGTGATTGCAGCCATGAAATTAAAAGACACTTACTCCTTGGAAGAAAAGTTATGACCAACCTAGATAGTATATTCAAAAGCAGAGACATTACTTTGCCGACTAAGGTCCATCTAGTCAAGGCTATGGTTTTTCCTGTGGTCATATATGGATGTGAGAGTTGGACTGTGAAGAAGGCTGAGCACCAAAGAATTGATGCTTTTGAACTGTGGTGTTGGAGAAGACTCTTGAGAGTCCCTTGGACTGCAAGGAGATCAGCCCTGGGATTTCTTTGGAAGGAATGATGCTAAAGCTGAAACTCCAGTACTTCGGCCACCTCATGAGAAGAGTTTACTCATTGGAAAAGACTCTGATGCTGGGAGGGATTGGTGGCAGGAGGAGAAGGGGATGACAGAGGATGAGATGGCTGGATGGCATCACTGACTCTATGGACGTGAGTCTGAGAGAACTCTGGGAGTTGGTGATGGACAGGGAGGCCTGGCGTGCTGCGATTCATGGGGTCGCAGAGTCGGACATGACTGAGCGACTGAACTGAACTGACAATAGGAGGAAATAATTTCTCACCAACATTCAATTCACAAAAATTAAAGAAGTTTCCGATCCTCTTCCTTTACATTCAGCCTTTCCGGGGTTTGTGTGCTTGTGTTTTGTTTTGTATACAATTTATCTAGTGGATATGAGACTATAAACATTCCTAACTTAACCTACAAAGTAACAGGATCAGAAAACTAAATAAGGGAGAGCAAGCATGTAAGACATAGAGGAGGCCACTGTCAAATAGAAGACTCAATAAATATAAAAATAAGAGAGTCCATAGAAGACACTTAAACTGTGGCCTGCCCAGCCCCAAACCCAGGCCCACCACCGACCCCACTCTCACACCCAGGCCTACGCACTCACACAAACACACACAGACACACCCCTCCACTAAGACATGTCGAGAACGAGAAACCAAAGATAAGGGAGACTGAGAAAGAGGGAGAGAGAGACAGCAAGAGGACCAACATGCTTCCCAATCCCCGGCCGCCACACCCTCCCGCCTCCATTCTGGGTATCCATCCGGCCCCCAGTCGTCCCGACCACACTTTCGCCCACCAACACACTCACACACACACTCTCACAGTCACCCTCTGGCCTGGGGGCGGGGGCTGGGTCTCGCCTGAGGGAGCCAAGCCGAAGGGGACCTTTGAGACCTCAGCTGCGAGGAAGTCTTGGGGTCCCCACGGGTGATTGCCAGCCCCAGGGCACCGCGTCCAGCCGGGGCTCGCCCGGCCCAAGGCTCACGCCCCCTCCCTTGGGGAAGCTGCTGCTTGCGCACAGCCGCTCTCTGCGGTGTGTGACGGTCTGTGCCAGCGTGTCTGTCTCGGATCGGATGCCATCCTCTCTCCCGTGTCAGTCTCCCATTTTCCGTCTCTCTGTCAGTCGCTCTGTGTCTCCCTCTCTCTGGCTCTGCCTCCCTGTGTGTGTGTGTGTGTGTGTGTGTGTGTGTGTGTGTGCGTGCGCGCGCGCCCGCGTGTCTGTCTGCCTGCCTGCATCTCCCTCTCGCCTTCTTCGAAGCTGTCTCTGAACCTTCGTCTCTTTCCGTCTCTGTCTCTCCTGACCCCTGGCCTCCAGTCCCTTCCTCTGGCCCCGGCCTCTCACAGGTGCTATGGCTCTGGCTCTGGCTGACAAGCTAGCGCTGGCCGGCTGTCTCATTTGGTGTGGTGCGTGCCAGTGTCTGTGTGTCTGTCCATGTGCCTGCCTGTCGCTCGTCTGCTCTCTAAGGAAGGTCCTGTGCTTGGCGGGCGGCGTGGGGGCAAGGGGCGCCTAGATAGGGTGAAGGGGCGGGGCTGACGCGCTTGGGTCGACCGCGCTGGTGGCTCTCCTTGCATTTCGGCACCGGGAAGGTGCCGGGCAGGATGAGCGCTCAGGGCCCCGGCTGGGCTGCGCCTAGGCCCGCAGGAGGCTCAGAGGACCGCGGGCAGCTGGCAGCGGCCAGCGGCGCCCTGAAGCCAAACACCCCCGGAGACACGTAGCCCTGAGCAGCGAACCGGATGGGCAGGGGGTGCCGCCGAGCGGGGGCAGGCCTGGAGAGGCCCAGGGCTGGAGAGCGCAAAGACCTCCGTGCCCCTCACCCCAATCCCCAGACCCCACACTCACGCCAGGCGGCCACTCAGGGTCCCAGAAGCCCTCCAGGCCCCCAGACAGGATGAAGCCAGTGTTGGCCGGGGGTGGCGGTGCGCGGGGGTGGGGCTGCGGCTCAAGTACAGCGCGCAGCCTGTGGAGAGGTGCCGCAGGCTGGCCTGACAGGCAGGCAGGCAGGTCAGAGCGAAAGGAAGGCTCAGCGCACGGCTCTTGCCATGCCTGGCAGCAGTGACCACCATCTACGGCCATACCACCCTGAACGCGCCCGATCTCCTCTGATCTCGGAAGCTAAGCAGGGTCGGGCCTGGTTAGTACTTGGATGCGAGACTGCCTGGGAATACCGCGTGCTGTAGGCTTTTTCCTCCCCTCTCCTTTAGCCCCAGGCCCCCTGGCCTGGCTGGCGGTGCAAGCCCCACCTGCCCCTGGCCCTTCACACCCCACAGCGCTCTGAGCCATCGCCTGCCTTCCAGCCGGCCGGCCAACCAGCTGGCCCTCGCAGGCAGTGGCGTCCCAATTCTTGGGTCCCCGCAGCCCCAACCCCTCCCCGGGTTGGTGGCCGGGGCGCCGACTCCCGCTGCAGGCCTGGGTTACGTGCACGCGGCCTGCGAGCCCCTCCGCATTCCTCCGGGAAACCAGATAACCGTGAGGTCTCGGTCTGGGGCTTCCTTGGCAGCCTCAGGCAACCTCGGGAGCAGCCCCACCCCCAGCCCCATCCCTAACCCCAGCCCCATCCTCGCACGCTCTCTCTCTCTCTCTCTGTCACGCGCGCGCGCACACACACACACACACACACACAAGAGGGCCACACAGACTTCCCAACCCCCGGCTTCCACACCCTCCCGCCTCCATTCTGGGTATCCACCTGGCCCCAGTCGTCCCGACCACACTTTCACCCACCAATACACTCACACACACACTCTGACACACTCACCCTCTGGCCTGGGGGCGGGGGCTGGGTCTCGCCTGAGGGAGCCAAGCCGAAGGGGACCTTTGAGACCTCGGCTGCGAGGAAGTCTTGGGGTCCCCCCGGGTGATTGCCAGCCCCAGGGCAGCGCGTCCAGCCGGGGCTCGCCTGGCCCAAGGCTGACGCCCCCTCCCCTGCGCATGGGCCGCTCTCTGCGGTGTGTGACGGTCTGTGCCAGAGTGTCCGTCTCGGATGGGATGCCATCCCCTGTCCCCTGTCCGTCTCCCGCTTTCCGTCTCGCTGTCAGTCGCTCTGTGTCTCCCTCTCTCTGGCTCTGCCTCCCTGTGTGTGTGTGTGTGTGTGTGTGTGTGTGCGCGTGTGTGTGCATGTGCGTGTGCGCGTTCGTGTCTGTCTGTCTGCCTGCATCTCCCTCTCGCCTTCTTCGAAGCTGTCTCTGAACCTTTGTCTCTTTCCGTCTCTGTCTCTCCTGACCCCTGGCCTTCCATCCCTTCCACTGGCCCCGGCCTCTCACAGGTGCTATGGCTCTGGCTCTGGCTGACAAACTAGCGCCTGCCGGCTGTCTCACTTGGCGTGGGTGCGTGCGAATGTCTGTGTGTCTCTCCGTGTGCCTGACTCTCGCTTGTCTAAGGAAAGTCCTGTGCTTGGCGGGCGGCGTGGGGGCAAGGGGCACCTAGATAGGGTGAAGGGGCTGGGCTGACGTGCTCGAGTCGACCGCGCTGGTGAGTCCGGGTGGGTTTGGGCACAGGGCAGGATGGGCACTCGGGGCCCCAGGTTCAGAGACAGACTCGAAGAGGGCGAGAAGGAGATGCAAACAGACAGACAGGCACGCGCCCATGTGCGCACGCACACACACACACATACACACGGAGGCAGAGACAGAGAGGAGACACAGAGCGACTGACAGACAGAAAGCGGCAGACAGACACGGGAGAGAGGATGGCATCCTATCCGAGACAGACACTCTGGCACAGACCGTGACACACCGCAGAGAGTGGCTGTGCGCAAGAAACAGCTTCCCCAAGGGGAAGGAGCGTCAGCCTTGGGCAGGGCCCCAGCTGGACTGGACGTGGTGCCCTGGGGCTGGCAGTCACCCATGGGGTCCCCAAGACTTCTTCGCAGATGAGGTCTCAAAGGTCCTCTTTGGCTTGGCTACCTAAGGCGAGACCCAGCCCCTAGGCCAAAGGGTAAGTGTGTGAGAGTGTGTGTGTGAGTGTGTTGGTGGGCGAGGGGTGTCGTCGGGACGACTGGGGGCCGAGTGGATACCCAGAATGGAGGCGGGAGGGTGTGGAGGCCGGGGGTTGGGAAGCCTGTGTGGTCCTCTTGCTGTCTCTTTCTCCCTCTTTCTCTGTCTCAATTACTTGTAGTTTGCATTCGAGAAATATGTTTCAATGAATGTTAAATCTCAGTTTGTTATACAGCGTGTCTGCTGCTGCTACAGCTGCTGTGCCAGTCCGGAGAGAAAAAATGTTTGCAGTTCCTACGGCTCTTCAAGTTTTCTTCTAGTTTTCCCACTCGTGCTTTGCCTACCCTGGGTTCAAGGAACAGTGTGCACAGAGAGATACAGATCAGCAAGACAGCAGGCAAGTAAACAAGCAAAAGATTTAAGAAAGTGCACCTGGGTCTCTAATACTTAGTGAGTAAAACATTATCTAGAAAGAGTAAATGCTGCAAGGAGAAAAGACACAGGAAGAGATGAGGACAAAGAAGACTGGAAATGCGAGTTGGAAGAAAATCAATGTCATTCTAAGGAGAATCATCTATTTCTGCTTCATTGACTACAATAAAGCCTCTGACTGTGTGGATCACAACAGACTGTGGAAAATTCTTAAAGAGATGGGAATATCAGACCACATTACCTGCCTTCTGAGAAATCTGTATGCAGGTCAAGAAGCAACAGTTACAACAGGACAACGGTGCTCTCAGGTGTCCTGTTGTTCAGATGTTAGCCACTAGATGGCGGGCTAGGAAGTGAAAGTGAAGTCGCTCAGACGTGTCCGACTTTTTGTGACCGCATGGACTATAACCTACCAGGCTTCTCCATCCATGGCATTTTCCAGGCAAGAATACTGGAGTGGGTTACCATTTCCTTCTCCAGGAGATCTTCCTAACCCAGGGATTGAACCCGAGTCTCCCACATTATAGGCAGACACTTAACCATCTGGGCCATGAGGGAAGTCCTGACCCACCAGGGAAGTCCTGACCCACCAGGGAAGTCTGAGCCACCATGAAACAATGGACTGGTTCCAAATTGGGAAAGGAGCACTTCAAGGCTGTATATTGTCACCTTGCTTATTTAATTTATATGCAAAGTATGTCATAAGGAATGCTGAGTTGGATGAAGCACAAGCTGAAATCAAGATTGCTGGAAGAAATATCAATAACCTCAGATATGTGGATGACACCACCCTTATTTCAGAAAGCGAAGAAGAACTAAAGAGCCTATTCATGAAAGGGAAAGAGGAGTGTGAAAAAGTTGGCTTAAAACTCAACATTCAAAAACCGAAGATCATGGCATCCAGTCCCATCATTTTCTTGGTCTCTAAGGTCACTGTAGATGGTGACTGCCTTGGAAGAAAGCTATGACCAACCTAGACTGCATATTAAAAAGCAGAGATATTACTTGGCCAACAAAGGTCCGTCTAGTCAAGGCTATGGTTTTTCCAGTAGTCGTGTATGGATGTGAGAGTCGGACTATAAAGAAAGCTCAGTGCCATAGAATTGATGCTTTTGAACTGTGATGTTGCAGAAGACTCTTGAGAGTCCCTTGGAATGCAAGGAGACCAAGCCAGTCCATCCTAAAGGAGATCAGTCCTGGGTGTTCACTGGAAGGACTGATGCTGAAGCCGAAACTCCAATACTTTGGCCACCTCATGCGAAACCTGACTCCTTGGAAAAGACCCTGATGCTGGGAAAGACTGAAGGCGAGAGGAGAAGGGGATGCCAGAGGATGAGATGCTTGGGAGTTGGTGATGGACAGGGAAGCCTGGAGTGCTGCAGTCCATGGGGTCACAAAGAGTCGGACCTGACGAGCGACTGGAATGAACTGAACTGAAGGAGGATCCACTAAAGTCTATCAACGATTAAAACTGAAATCCATTGAAAGTTCTGAGTTGAGAAGCAACAAGATACTGTTCTAAGAGTCTACAGAGGAATTGAGGGTTTTAGAAGATAAAGTATTCAGAAACATGACAATGTGAGTTCCAGTTAAATTAAACAGTTTTTTATGTCAAATGTAACCTTTTCAACATATATTCTATTTCCAAAAAACACGTTGTTTTTCTTTTGTGAAAGCCTTAATTAGCAGCATTTGACACATCAGGACTATTTCTCTATTCTTTCTCTTCTTGAGAATTGATCTTGTGCAACCCTCAATTACTCCCTAGAGCTATTATTAAAAGAATCTTTAAATAGAACTGTTTTAAAAGCTAAGAAACTTAATCATTTCATTAAAACCAGAGTTTGTAAGATCAGAGCTTTTACGTTTTGGTATCTTACTGTATAAAGATAAAATTTAACTATTACAAGAAAACACAATATAAATTAATGATCAAACTAGTATATCAGTCCATTGATCTCAAAATCTCTCTTGTTTAGTGTTGTGTAGATGTACCAACGTTTTAATTATGATTTTATGACTTGTTAGATTTAGAGGAATTAGTTAAATCCCCCTTATCCTCAATTTCCTAATCAAGAAAATAAAAATAGCTATTTCATGAGGTTTCTTTGATGTTTCAATGAGACCATATCTGTTTAGCACTTTGTAGTTACTTGAATGCACTTAACTAGTAATATTATACTACAGAGTTTCTGTTTTGGATTATAAAAAAATTTGGAAATAGTGGTAATGTACTTAATGCCACTGAATTGTACACTTCAGATGAGTAAAATGGTAACTTTTTTGTTTTATATATATAATATATAAATAAAAGATGTATTAGGCTTCCCTGGTGGCTCAGATGGTAAAACGTCTGCCTGCAATGTGGGAGACCTGGGTTTGATTCCTGGGTCAGGAAGATACCCTGGAGAAGGAAATGGCAATACACTCCAGCACTTCTTGCCTGGAAAATCCCATGAACAGAGGAAACTGATAGGCTATAGTCCATGGGGTTGCAAAGAGTCAGACACGACTGAGTGACTTCACTTTCATATCAATTATATATAATATGTGTTTATATATAATATAAATGAAAATGAAATATATAGTTATACATATTCCAGGTGGTGTTAGTGGTAAAAGAACATGCCTGCCAATAAGAGACGTTGGTTGGATCCTTGGGTCAGGAAGATCCCCTGGAGGAGAGTGTGGCAGTCCATTCCAGTTTTCTTGCCTGGAGAATCCCATGAGCAGAGGAGCCTGGCCGACTGCAGTCCATGGGGTCATAAAGAGTCTGACACAACTGAAGCGACTTAGCATGCACACACATACTAAATATTAGTCAGTTCAGTTGCTCAGTTGTGTCCAACTTTGTGACCCCATGGACTGCAGCACACCAGGCCTCCCTGTCCTTCACCAACCAGCTCCCACAGCTTGCTCAAACTCATGTCCATCCAGTCAGTGATGCCATTCAACCATCTCATCCTCTGTTTCCTTCCCCTTGAATCTTTCATCAGGGTCTTTTCCAGTGAGTCCGTTCTTCACGTTAGGTGGCCTAAGTATTAAGAGTTTCAGCATCAGTCCTTCCAATGAATATTCAGGACTGATTTCCTTTAGAATGGACTGGTTTGGTCTCCTTGAAATCTAAGGGACTCTCAAGAGTCTTCTCCAACACCACAGTGCAAAAGCATCAATTCTATGGCATTCAGCTTTCTTTATAGTCCAACTCTCACATCCATACATGACCCCTGGAAAAACCATAGCCTTGACTAGGCAGACTTTGTTGGCTAAGTAATGTCTCTGCTTTTTAATATGCTGTCTAGGTTGGTCATAGCTTTTCTTCCAAGGAGCAAGCATCTTTTAATTTCATGGCTGCAGTCACCATCTGCAGTGATTTTCGAGCCCAAGAGAAACAGAAAAACATCTGTCACTGTTTCCATTGTTTCCCTATTTGCCATGAAGTGATGGGACCGAATGAAATGACCTTAGTTTGGAACTGTCTTGCTTTTTCGTTGTTCCAGCTGATGTTGGCAATTAGATCTCTGCCTTTTCTAAATCCAGCTTGAACATCTGGAAGTTTATGGTTCATATACTGTTGAAGCCTGGCTTGGAGAATTTTGAGCATTACTTTTACTAGTGTGTGAGATGAGTGTAATTGTGCAGTACTTTGAACATTCTTTGGCATTGCCTTTCTTTGGGATTGGAATGAAAACTGACCTTTTCCAGTCTTGTGGCCACTGCTGAGTTTTCCAAGTTTGCTGGCATATTGAGGGCAACACTTTAACAGCATATAAACAAAAAATGAAAGACAACTTCATATTTATAGTTTATACTACATTTAGCAATGTTTCTGGATTTCTGTTTCAGAGCTGCATTAGACACTTTACTCCATCATTGTGTGACAGCTGTAATGTTTAGTAATCCAGCCACGCTGGGCACCAGTTCATTTTCAGCAGGTGGGACTGTATCCCTGCAACTGTGAGAATGGTGCCCTCTAATGGTGATCATGTGGCATTGCAACCACTGAGGCATTATCAAAGCCAGCATTTGGTAGCAGGATCAACTTTTGAAATCCCCAATTTCTAATTTTTTTTAATGCTTTGATCATTAGACGAATTAAAAAAGATGAATTTAAGGAATAATGGTGAGCTAGCTAGTAAAAGAGAATGAATGTAACTCCTTTAATATAAGTGGGCCGTTGTTTGCTTATCAGGAAGCTGGGAAGCATAAGAAGGGAAAAATCCTCGGAGGTCTGCTCCCTCCCTGGCACTATGCAGATGAAACATGAGGAAGGACATGATTTACATCAGTCACTAGTAAAAGTCTGGTCGTGAAGGAAGCTAAACTTACTGTGAAGATTCAGGGTATGATTTTTTAAAGATGATTTTTAATAGCAATTTTAGGTTCTCAGCAAAATTGAGCAGAAAGTACAGAGTTTCAATCTACCCTCTGCCCCCAGGCATGCTCAGCCATCCCCACTATCAATATTCTCGCCAGGTAGGACATTTGTTGCAATGGACGAACCTATACTGATACATTATCATCACCCAACTTCAACACCCAGAGTTTACGTTACAGTCATCCTTGGTGCTGGGCATTCTACAGGTTTGCTAAGTGTATAATGACACATATCCACCATGATGCTATCATACAGAATATCTCATTGTCCTGATATCTTGTGCTATGCCTTCCACCACTTCCTTCCTTTAACCTCTGGCAACCACTGCTCTTACTGTCTCCATAGTTTGATCTTTTCCAGAATGACATATAGTTAGAATCATATAGTATGCAGCCTTTTCAGACTGACTTTTTTTAAATCTGATCATATACATTTGTTGGGGCTTCCCAGGTGGTGCTAGTGGTAAAGAACTTGCCTGCTAATGCAGGAGACATAACAGAAGCAGGGTCCATCCCTGGGTTGGGAAGACCCTCTAGAGGAGGGCATGGCAATCCAGTCCATTATTCTTGCCTGTGAATCCCATGGACAGAGGAGCCTACAGTCCATAGGGTTGCACAGAGTCAGATACAACTGAAAGAACTTAGCACATATGCATGCATACATTTATTAATAGGTTCCTTAATGTCATTTCATGTCTCAATAGCTTACTTCTTTTAAATGGCAGCCCACTCCAGTGTTCTTGCCTGGAGAATCCCAGAGATGGGGGAGCCTGGTGGGCTGCCATCTATGGGGTTGCACAGAGTTGGACACGACTGAAGTGACTTAGCAATCTAGTGTTTGGAAGAACCAGTTTATCCATATTGAAAGACATCTCAGATGCTTCCAAATTTGGCAAGTACATTAAAGCTGCTGTAAAAAATCCATTTGTAGTTTTTTGTGTGGCCATATATTTTCTAGGTTATGATCTTTTATCATTAGTCCTCGGTATCTGAGAACAGTGAATACACGGTTGGACCCAAGCAGTGCAGCTATTAATCTAGTTTCTGCTATGCTTCCTCACCAAGCAAGCATCTGAAGAGCAACAATACAAAGGTTGAAAGAACCACACCAGAAGTATATAATCATATCATCCAGAGTTTATTGTAGTTGGGAATGATTAGACCACAGTATGCAATCAGTATATACTAAGAACAATTACAGACTTCCTTTTGATTTAATACGACCTTCAAACATGCTATGGTTGCTCTTGACCATAAAAAGCTTTAGGCTGTAACTATGAAGGAGTTGTGTGTAAATGTCTGACATAGCACTTTATAAAAGTCACGAAAGCTGGGATGTATGGTGCCCAAGATAAGTTTCATTCAGATCCTGGTGACAAGTGAGCCCTGAAGGCCTGACTTTAGTAGATGTGTAGAATTAAAGTTCACAGATACCCAGAAAAGAAAATCCAATGTGTATTTCAATGAAGTATATAAACTCTTAAAAAATAATCTCATACAGGTCATTATTTTGTTTTTTCTTCAAAGAATTATAAACTATGTAAAAAAATTTTTATTTCTCTCCCTGGCTTTGGGATTCTTTCTTATTGAGGATGGATCATAACAAAAGCAAGGGAATTCCAGAAAAACATATATTTCTGCTTCATTGATTATGTTAAAACTTTTGATTGTGTGGATCAAAACAAATTGTGAAAATTCTTAAAGAAATGAGAATACCAGACCATCTTACCCATCTCCTGAGAAACCTATATGGGGGTCAAGAAGTGACAGTTAGAACCTTACATGGAACAATGGACTGGTTCAAAGTTGGGAAAGGATTTCAACAAACCTGTATATCATCATCCTGTTTATTTGACTTACATGCATCATACAAAATGATGGGCTAGATGAATCACAAGCTGGAATCAAGATTGCTGGGAGAAATGTCAACAACTTCAGATATGCAGATGATACCACTCTAACGGCAGAAAGCAAAGAGGAAATAAAGAGCCTCTTGATGAGGGTGAAAGAGGAGAGTTAAAAAGCTAGCTTAAAACTCAACATTCAAAAAACTAAGATAATGGCATCTAGCCTCGTCACTTCGTGGTAAATAGAAGGGGAAAACGTATAAACAGTGACAGAGTTTATTTTCTTGGGCTTCAAAATTACTGTGGATGGTGACTGCAGCCATGAAATTAAAAGAAGCTTGCTCCTTGGAAGAAAAGCTATGACAAACATAGACAGAGTAATAATAAAGTAAAGAAGTCACTTTGCCAACAAAGGTCTGCATAGTCAAAGCTATAATTTTTCCAGTAGTAATGTATGGATGTGAGAGCTGGACTGTAAAGAAGGTTGATCACCAAACAATTGATGCTTTCAAATTGTGATGCTGGAGAAGACTCTTGAGAGTCCCTTGGACACAAGATCAAACCAGTCAGTTCTAAAGAGAATCAACCCTGAAGGTTTGATGCTGGAGCTGAAGCTCCAATACTTTGGCTTCATGATGTAAAGAACTAACTCACTGGAAAAGACCCTGATGCTGGGAAAGATTGAAGGCAAAATGAGGAGGGGGTGAAAGAGGATGAGATGGTTAGATAGCATCACCTACTCAATGGACACGAGTTTGAGCAAACTCTGGAAGATAGTGAAGAACAGGAAAGCCTGACCTTTTAGCATGATTCTTTTAGTATGTTGATATGTTTGCTTTCCTAACATTTTGCTGAAGGTTTTTGCATGTTTGGCAGAGATATTAGTCTATAACTATCTTTTTTTGTTGTTGTTTTTTCCTGGTTTTAGTATCAGGGTAGTGTTGGCCTTGTAGAGGAACATTCTCTAGTCTTCAATGTTTGGGAAGAGTCTGAGAGAGATAATTATTACATCTTCTCTGAAAGTTTGGTAGAATTCACCAGTGAAGCCATTTCATCCTGTACTATTGTTTTTTGAAAGGCTTTTGATTACTGTTTCAATATCTTTACTGCTGCTGCTGCTGCTAAGTCGCTTCAGTCGTGTCTGACTCTGTGCGACCCCATAGACAGCAGCCCACCAGGCTTCCCCATCTCTGGGATTCTGCAGGCAAGAACACTGGAGTGGGTTGCCATTTCCTTCTCCAATGCATGAAAGTGAAAAATGAAAGTGAAGTTGTCCAGTCGTGTCCGACTCTTCACGACCTCATGGACTGCAGCCCACCAGGCTCCTCTGTCCATGGGATTGTCCAGGCAAGAGTACTAGAGTAGGGTGCCATTGCCTTCTCTGTCAATATCTTTACTAGTGATCAGCCTATTCAGATTTTCCATTTCTTCATGATTCAGTCTTGTAATGTTGCATGTGTCTAAGAATTTATTCACTTCTTTTAGGTTGTCCTATTAGTGTATAACTGTTCATAGCATTCTCCTAAAATCCTTTGTATTTCTTTGGTATCTCTTATGATTTCTCTTCTTTCATTTCTGATTTTATTTATCTGAGCCATCTCTTCTTTCCTTAGGCTAGCTAAAAGTTTGCCAGTTTTGTTTCTTTTTCAAAGAACCAGTTCCTAGTTTCATTGATCTCTTCTATTGTCATTTTAATCTCTATCTGCCTCTTCCTGTCTGATTTTTGTTATTTCCTATCTTTTACTGACTTTGGATTTTGTGTTTCATTTTCTAATTCATTTTGGTATACAATTTGACTGTTTATTTGAGATTCTTCTTGTTTCTTGAGCTAGGCCCGTATTGCTATAAACTGCCCTCTTACTACTGCTTGTGTTACATCCCACAATTTTGGTATATCATATTTTCATTTTCCTTTATCTTTTGGTATTTTTAAAATTTCTCCTTTCAGTTCTTCATAGGGCCAATAGTTGATCAGTAGCATGTTGTTTAATTTCCATGTATTTGTGATTCATCTAGTTTTCTTTTTGCGATTGATTTCTAATGTCATACAACTGTGGCTGGAAAAGATGCTTGATATGATTTTAATCTTAAATTTATTGAGACTTTTGTGTCCCAACATATGGTCTACCCTTGAGAATGTGCCCTTGACAAGAATGTGTATTCTGCTACATTTGGATGGAATGTTCTGTATGATTCTTTTAAGTCTACCTGGTCTAATATTTCAATTAAGGTTGCTGTTTCCTTGTTGACTTTCTTTCTGGATTACCTGTTCACTGATCTAAGTGGGGTGTTAAAGTTCCCTACTATGATTTTCTTGATATCAAGTTCTCCCTTTAGGTCTTCTAACAGTTGTATATATTCTGGTGCGCCTATGTTCAGTTCACTTCAGTTCAGTCACTCAGTCATGTCCGAGTCTTTGCAATACTGTGGACTGCAGCACGCCAGGCCTCTCTGTCCATCACCAACTCCTGCAGTTTACTCAAACTCATGTCCGCTGAGTCGGTGATGCCATCTCATCCTCTGTCCATCCTCTGTCCTTCTCTAACCATCTCATCCTCTGTCGTCCCCTTCTCCTCCTGCCTTCAATCTTCTGCAGCATCACGGTCTTTTCCAGTGAGTCAGCTCTTCGCATCAGTGGCCAAAGTTTGGAGTTTCAGCTTCAGCATCAGTCCTTGCAATGAACACCCAGGGCTGACCTCCTTTAGAGTGAACTGGTTGGATCTTCTTGCAGTCCAAGGGACTTGCAGTAGTCTTCTCCAACACCACAGTTCAAAAGCATCAATTCTTCGGTGCTCAGCTTTCTTTATAGTCCAACACTCACACCCGTACGACTATTAAAAAAATCATAGCTTTGACTAGATGGACCTTTGTTGGCCAAGTAATGTCTCTGCTTCTTATTATGCTGTCTAGGTTGGTCATAACTTTTTTTCCAAGGAGTAAGCGTCTTTTAATTCATGGCTACAGTCACCATCTGCAGTGATTTTGTAGCCTCCCCCAAAAAAGTCTGCCACTATTTCCACTGTTTCTCCATCTATTTCCCATGAAGTGATGGGACCAGATGCCATGATCTTCGTTTTTTGAATTTTGAGCTTTAAGCTCAAAATATTTCCCTCTCTTTCACTTTCATTAAGAGGCTCTTTAGTTCTTCTTCACTTTCTGCCGTAAAGGTGGTATCATCTGCATATTTGAAGTTATTGGTATTTCTCCCAGTAATCTTGATTCCAGCTTGTGCTTCTTCCAGCCCAGTGTTTCTCATGATGTATTCTGCATAGAAGTTGAATAAGCATGGTGACAATATACAGCCTTGATGTATTCCTTCTATTTGGAACTAGTCTGTTGTTTCATGTCCAGTTCTAACCGTTGCTTCCTGACCTGTACACATATTTCTCAAGAGGGAAGTCAGGTGGTCTGGTATTCCCATCTCTTTCAGAATTCTCCAGTTTATTGTGATCCACACAGTACTCATATGTTAGGTACTGCTACTGCTAAGTCGCTTCAGTCATGTCCAACTCTGTGTGACCCCATAGACGGAAGCCCACCAGGCTCCCTGGTCCCTGGGATTCTCCAGGCAAAAATACTGGAATGGGTTGCCATTTCCTTCTCTCTCTCTCTCTCTCTCTCTATATATATATATATATATATATAGATATATATATATATATATATATATATATATATATATATATATATATGTTAGGTACGTATATATTAAAAACTGTTGTGTCTTTTTGATGGGTTGGCCCTTTTATCATTACATAATGTCCATCTTTGTCTCGTGTTACCTTTTTTGAGATCAAAACCATCCCCAAGAAAAAGAAAATGCAAAAGGCAAAATGGTTGTCTGAGGAGGTCTTACAAATAGCCGAGAAAAGAAGAGAAGTGAAAGGCAAGGGAGAAAAGGAGATATATATCCATCTGAATGCAGAGTTCTGAAGAATAGCAAGGAGAGATTAAAAAATAAAATAAAATAAAAAGCCTTCCTAAGTGATGAATGCAAAGAAATAGATGAAAGCAATAGAATGGGAAAGACTAGAGATCTCTTCAAGAAAATTAGAGATACCTAGGGAAAATTTCCTACAAGAGAGGCACAATAAAGGACAGAAACAGTATGGACCTAACAGAAGCAGAAGATATTGAGAAGAGGTGCAAGAATACACAGAACTTACACACAAAAGATCTTAATAAATCATATAACCATGATGGTGTGATCACTCACCTAGAGCCAGACAAGTGTGAAGTGTGGAGTGTGAAGTCAAGTGGGCCTTAGGAAGCTTCACTGAGGACAAAGCTAGTGGAGGTGATGGAATTCCAGTTGAGCTATTTCAAATCCTAAAAGATGATGCTGTGAAAGTGCTGCACTCAATATGCCAGCAAACTTGGAAAACTCAGCAGTGGCCACAGGACTGGAAAAGATCACATTTTATTCCAATCCCAAACAAAGGCAATGCCAAAGAATGTTCAAACTACCACAGAATTTCACCCATCTCACACGCTAGCAAAGTAATGCTCAAAATTCTCCAAGCTAGGCTTGGAGCTAGGCTTCTACAGTACATGAACTGTGAAATTCCAGATGTTCAAGCTGCATTTAGAAAAGGCAGAGGAACCAGAGATCAAATTGCCAACATCTGTTGGATCATAGAAAAAGCAAGAGAATTCCAGAAAAACATCTAGTTTTGCTTTACTGACTACGCTAGAGCCTTTGACTGTGTTGAACACAACAAACTGTGGAAAATTCTTAAAGAGACGGGAATACCAGACCACCTGTCCTGCCTCCTGAGAAATCAGTATGCAGGTCAAGAAGCAACAGTTAGAACTGAACATGGGACAGCAGACTGGTTCCAAATTGGGAAAGGAGTATGTCAAGCCTGTATATTGTCGCTCTCCTATTTAACTTATATGCAGAGTACATCATGTGAAATGCCAGGCTGGATGAAGCACAAGCTGGAATCAAGATTTCTGGGAGAAATATCAATAACATCAGATATGCAGATAATACGACGTTTATGGCAAAAAGCAAAGAAGAACTAAAGAGCCTCTTGATGAAAGTGAAACAAGAGAGTGAAAAAGTTGACTTAAAACTCAACATTCAAAAAACGAAGATCATGGCACCTGTGTCCCATCACGTTGAGAGTGTAACAGGCAGGAAGGCCAGGGGTCTCCAAATGGAGGAAATAGCCTACAAGTGTCAGACATTTTTATCTCTCTTAAGTGGCAGGAGGAAACAAACTAGCGATATTTTTTCCTTCTCTATACAAATTTAAAAGGAGGTTTCTCTTAAAATTCTGTGTTGCCATAATGAGATAACCAATGCATTTTTTAATGGAAATGTTTGTCTTAAGCTATGTTAATGTACTACGTATGTATTTACCCCCAGACTCTGTCCTCAAGTCGGTTCTGCCCAATGGCTCAGAACCTACTTGACAAACCAATATGTTATACTCAGATATTGTTTCCCTAATCTATGTAAACAAAAATATTTGTATGGTAATCTGTCCTTCTACAAGATTCAAGTTAATCATTTATGGCCCAGGATGAATCATCTGGTGCCAAGATTATCCCAAAATACATCTTATGGGTGAGGGGCCTGGTGCCATTCTGAGTTTTAAGACATTCCATTCTTTCATTAACAGACTGTTAGTGACTATATAACATCCAGCTGAAGACTAGCAGGGGGGTACTCTTTCTGCCCCCTTCTGATACCTATGTCAGAAGCTTTCTCTATCTCCTTTATACGTTAATAAAACTTTACTACACAAAAACTCTGACCGATCAAGCCTTGTATCTGGCCCCTGATTGAATTCTTCTCCAGAGGTCAAGAATCCTGGTATCTTTTCATTCAGCAACAACCTTTCATCTTCATGGCAAATAAATGGGGAAACAATGGAAACAGTGGTAGACTTTATTTTCTTGGACTCCAAAATCACTGCAGATAGTGACTGCAGCCATGAAGTAAAAAGACGCTTGCTCCTGGGAAGAAAAGCTATGACCAACCTAGACAGCATATTAAAAAGCAGAGACATTACTTTACCAACAAAGATCTGTCTAGTCAAAGCTGTGGTTTTTCCAGTAGTCATGTATGGATGTGAGAGTTGGACTATAAAGAAAGCTGAGTGTCATAGAATTGATGCTTTTGCACTGTGGTGTTGGAGAAGACTCTTGAGAGTCCTTTGGACTGTAAGGAGATCCAACCCGTCCATACTAAAGGAGCTCAGTCCTGAATATCCATTGGAAGGACTGAGACTGAAGCTGAAACTCCAATACTTTGGCCACCTGATGCAAAGAGCTGACTCATTGGAAAAGACCCTGATGCTGGGGAAGATTGAAGGTGGGAAGAGAAGGGGATGACAGAGGGTAAGATAGTTGGATGGCATCACTGACTGGTTGGACAGGAGTTTGAGTAAGCTGCGGGAGTTGGTGATGAACAGGGAAGCCTGGTGTGCTGCAGCTCATGGGGTGGCAAAGAGTCAGACACGACTGAGTGACTGAACTGAACTGAACCTTTTTTTTTTAGCCTCAACTCTATTTGTCTTATGTGAGTTTGGCTACACCCACTTTCTCTTGGTTGCCATTCATTTGGAATATCATCTTTCACTCCTTCACTTTGAATCTATGTCTGTCTTTACAACTGAGATGAGTCTCCTGGAAAATGTAGGTGGGTGGGTCTTATTCTTTGATTCATCCATCCACTCTGTGTCTTTTGACTGATGAATTCAGTCTGTTTACATCTAGGATGATTACTGATAGATGAGGACCTGGTCCTTACACTTTATCTTTCACTTTCTGGCTGCTCTCTGTCTCCATTGCTTGTTTTTCTGTGTGTCTCTGTCTGCCATTTGGCTTCATGGTTTTCGACAATGTCTTCCTCAGTTTTTTCTTTGTGCTTCATGTCTCTGTCCTAGATTTGTGTTTTGTGGTTCTCACAAGGTTTTTGTGAAAGGTCTCACAGATAAAATGGCCCTTTTTCTGATGACAGCATTTCATCTTCATTAGCCTCTAAGGGTTCAGTTCTTTTTCTCTTCCCCTTTTGTGTTTTGTTGTCTCAATCCATCCCTTTTTATGCTGTGAGTTCACTACCAAATTTAGTGACTCTATTTACTTTTACTGCCTCTTTCCCTGTTTAACCTTTATGCTCTAAGTGTTTCACAGTTTATTCTTATGTAGAGTTGTAATTTTCTGATTTTCTCTATTTATCACCTTACTCAAAGTTTATGTACTTTTTAGTTTTCATTTCAGATATAGAGTTCATTTCAACATTTCTTATAAGGCAGCTTTGGTGATAACAAACCCTCTCAGCTTTTGTTTGTCTGGGAGAGCCTGTATTCTCCTTTATGTCTGAAGGATAACTTCCCTTGTTAGAGTATTCTTTGCTGACAGTTTTAAATATTTTATTATTTGAGTATGTCATCCCACTATCCCTCGTGGAGTTTATGCTCAGAAATCTGCCGATAGCCTAATGGTAGTTACTTTCTTTTTTTCTCTGGCTGCCTTTATAATTCTTTTCAAAATTGTAACTTTTGACAACTTTAATATAACATGTCTTGGATAATGTCTCTTTACACTGAGGTACCTAGGAGTTCTCTTAACTTCATTGACATGTATATCCAGTTCCTTCCCCAGTTTGGGAAGTTCTCAACTATTTTTTTTCAATAACCTCTCAGCTCCCTTCTCCCTCTCTTCTCTTTCATTAGGATACCCATTAGCCTAATGTTGCCTTTCTTGATGGAGTCAAATAGTTCTTATAGAATTTCTTCATTTAAAAAAATCTTTATTTTCTGTCATCTTCTACCTGAATCATTTCTGTATTTCTGTTTTCAAGGTCACTGATTCTATCTTCTGCATGATCTTCTCTATTTCCAATCATTTATAATGCTTCCTTCGTCTTATTAAGTTCTTTGGCTCCAGAATTTCTATTTGATTCTTTTTAGAGTTCTAATCTCTCTGGTTAAGTATTCCTTCTGTTTATTAATTTTATTCCTGAGTTCACTGAACATCCTTTCTGACTTTTCTTGTAACTTGTTAAGTTTCTTCATAACAGCTATTTTGCATTCTCTATCAGTTATATCACAAACTTCTGTGATTTTAAGTTTATTTTCTGGAGAATTGTCATTTTCTTTTTGTAATATTGTGTTACCATGGTTTTTTCATGGTGATTGATGAATTGTTCCTCTGAGGGTGCCTTTGAAATAGCCAAAACCTTTCCTATTTAGGTAATCTTTTAAAAATATGCATGTATTTATTTGGCTGTATTAGGTCTTAGTGGCAGCACTGGGGCTTCTTGTGGCGGTGGACTCTTTAGTTGAGGAACCTGGGCACGGTAGTTGTGGTGCAGGAATTCAGTTGCATTCTGGCATGTGGGATCTTAGTTCCCCCACCAGGGATCTGCGCCCCCTACATTGGAAGGTGGATTTTTAATCACTGGACCACCAGGGTGAAAGTGAAAGTGAAGTCGCTCATCCATGGGATTCTCCAGGCAAGAATACTGGAGTGGGTTGCCATTTCCTTCTCCAGGGGATCTTCTCGACCCAAGGATCGAACCTGGTTCTCCTGCATTCCAGGCAGACGCTTTAACCTCTGAGCCACCAGGGAAGCCCTTAAATACAAGACTCCAAGTACTAACATCAAAGGTTTCAAAGGAGGAAAGGAAGCCAGGTTGAAAGAAGAAGGAGGAGGAGGCGGGAGAGGGGGTGAAAAAGGGGTGGCCTTACAGATGTCTCCTGCCACCTACAGATGCCCAGGCGTTATGGGACTTTTCCCTGGGCCTCCAGAGAAGGGAGGACTGGAACTTGGCCCTGCCAGAAATCAGACCAGATCAGAACCAGAATTCGAGTTATCTGCCAAGAGGAGGTATCAGTCTCCAATCCTCAGCTCAGGCTGAGGGCCCTTCAATCAGATTCCTGCATCCAGGACCGGGGGACTAGAAAAACAGGGAAGGATAGGAAGAGTTAAGGAGAGGAAAGAGAGAGGGAAGGGGAAGGAGGTCAATAAAGTCTCTTGTTCCTTACCTGTAGGGGCACTCTGGCCAGTTGTCCACATCAGGAGGAGACCAGGGACAAAAGGGTCCCAGTTGCGGCCGCTGAGTCTGGTCCATTGGCAGGCAAACTGGGCCCTGAGTATCCCGAGTGGTCAGGATCCTTTTTTACATTGATTTTCACAATTGAAGTAAAGTGAAGTGAATTCACTCAGTCGTGTCCGACTCTTTGCGACCCCATGGACTGTAGCCCACCAGGCTCCTCCCTCCATGGCATTCTCCAGGCAAGAGTACTGGAGTGGGTTGCCATTTCCTGCTCCAGGGGATCTTCTCGACCCAGGGATCGAACCTGGTTCTCCTGCATTCCAGGCAGACGCTTTAACCTCTGAGCCACCAGGGAAGCAATTCGAGGTCTTTCTTTGATTTTCCAGTAGGTGGTGCTAGAGCACAAGGTTTCGGTTTCCCTACCTGTGCAGCCTCTCATTACATTTGAGAATTGGCACTTGGCACCCTCCCTGACCTCTGCCAGAGGTGTTGCAGGTGCCCTTGGTGCTGCTGGTACCTCCAGGGTCGCTGGTGCCCTGTGCTGCTGATGCCACTGTTATCACTGGCATTGCTGCTGAGGGCATGGGATGGCAGGGTCCTCTGCCATACATGGGTCACTGGAGGCAGGCACTTCAACACAGGGTGAGTAGTGGGGTTGCAGATGCCTTCTCCATGGGTGGGGGACTGGGTTGGTAGGTGCTGCTGAAGCTTGAGGGACTGGGGCCCACACAACTGGGGCCCTGCGGCCACCACTGCGCAGTGCCCTGTGGCCATTGTTGTGGCTGTAGCTGGGGCAGAGGGTGCACCTTCAGATGCGAGGGTGTGAGGAACTCTCCAGAGTCTTGGTGTGCTGGGCAGGGGCACCTTTGTTGAGTTGTGGATGTTTTACTAGTTGTAGGTTGAAGGAGTGAGACAAAGGGAGCTTCTCATGATGCCATGATGCTGACCCCACTAACACAGTGGTTATGATTAAAGGTAAAAATGTTTTAAACTACTCAAAGGCTTTATGAAATCTTTTATTTTCTAGTTATCCACGTTATTCTTACCTGCTATCATGCTGTGTCTCCGATTCTTTGTGACATGGACAGTCCATGGGGATTCTCTAGGCAAGTATATTAGAGTGGATTGCCATTTCCTCTTTCAGGGGATCTTCCCAACTCAAGCATCAAACCCAGGTCTCTGGCATGCAGGTGGAGACTTTATCGACTGAGCCACCAGGGAAGGCTGGCAATACTGGAG
The DNA here is from genome assembly GCF_042477335.2 of Ovis canadensis. Classification (NCBI taxonomy): domain Eukaryota; kingdom Metazoa; phylum Chordata; class Mammalia; order Artiodactyla; family Bovidae; genus Ovis; species Ovis canadensis. Next base: position 18,251,299 of record NC_091269.1, read on the forward strand.
TGGCCAGCCTATCCCTTCTCCAGGGGATTATACTGACCCAGGAATCAAACCAGGGTCTCTTGCATTGCAGGCGTATTTTATTTTTAACAGCTGAACTACCAGGAAGCACCTCCACCTCTACCCCAGGGCAAAATATCACAGAAGACCTTGCCTTTCACCTGCTACCTGCTCGCATCCCTTTCCAGTACCTGAGGAAGAATCTATCAGGGCATAGAGACTAGAGATTTTAGTTTCTTGATTAGTCTGTGCTTTCTTGTTTTGCAGATGTTCCCTCTCTCTTTTTTTTTGCCTGGTGATTCTGAAATCAGTGTTTACATTTGTGGATGTGCCCTGATTTAAGAAAATCTGATATCTTTAAAAATCGAAACTTCAAAAGAAAAGTAATTAGGGGCATGAGTATTCACTTAACAAAAGAGTGTTTTTAAAGTTCTTATTGAACAACTCAAAATATCAAGCTCTCCTGGCACTGCTATGTGTTGGGAAGCCCATGGATGACCTGGAAAGATGCCAAAAGTTGCCAAGTTGCCTCTGTGTCACTCTCTTCCTCCTTTCCACTAAAAACTACCACTTTTAATGAAAAAAAAATCAAATCAAGCTTTCCAAATGCATTATAATAACTGAAAAGTTGAATTTATTATTTTTATTTTTTATTTACAAAAATTGAAATTATATATAACTTTGCAGAAGAGAAGCACCCATAACCCACATTCAGTGGGGCCTCCAACTACTCATGTAGATTTCACTCAGTGTTCAGTAAGGTGGGCTCAAGGCTTTTTAAATAAGGAAAGTTGAGCAAGATAAACAATCATTGCCTTCAGTAATAATTAAACCTATGAGTTATTAATCCCTGTCTTAATTAAATCAATAAAGCAATAAATCAAAGCTTTTCAGTAACAACAATTACGAAAATAGATGGTGTTTTTGTTTACAATTTGAATTCACACGTGACTTGGAATACATGGCATGGCTTGCTCTCTCATTGTGAACTGGCCTCAGCTCATCCATCTGCCATCAACAATAAGTTTCCAGGCTGGTAAACTTCAAGCCTCTGAGAATTTTAGTTTTATTTGGTCCCAAGATAGGATTTAATTGACTTGCAGTGTGTTAAAGGAAAGTGTATTGAAAGATATTCAAGGAAAAGAAGATTGATAATTGGCTCAACTATAGAAGTCACATCATCATTTCAAGTTAATAATTAACTTGAGGCTAATTGACAACTGTGTAAGCTAAACAAAGCTGATTTTTGAATTATTTTTATTGAGGCATAATTGACATATAACATTGAGTTAGTTTCAGATGTAGAGCCTTATGACTTGATACTTACACACACTGAGAAATGGCCACCACAGTACACCTAGTTAATCTCTTTCAGCATATGTGATTACGATATTTTTTCTTGGGATGAGAGCTTTTAAGATCTGTTCTCTCAGCAGTTCTCAAGTGTGCAGCACAGTATCATTAACTCTAGTCACCATGCTATGCATCACACCCCCAGGACTTATTTATTTTATTAAGTTGGTTAGCTAGATAATAGCTTTTGACCATCTTCACCTATTTTACTCAACCTCCATCTCCACCTCTAGGAGCCACCAATCTATTCTATGTCTGTGAGTTCACTTTTTTTTTTAATATTCCATGTAAAAGTGAGATGATCAAAAGTGATTTTTTTCTATTTTCCTTTATTTATTTAAATTGAAGGTATGGTAGGCTGCAGTCCATGGGGTCGCTAAGAGTCGGACATGACTGAGCGACTTCTTTCACTTTTCACTTTCATGCACTGGAGAAGGAAATGGCAACCCACTCCAGTGTTCTTGCCTGGAGAATCCCAGGGACGGGGGAGCCTGGTGGGCTGCCGTCTATGGGGTTGCACAGAGTCGGACACGACTGAAGCGACTTAGCAGCAGCAGTTAATTTACAATGTATTAATTTCAAAAGTACAGAACAGTGATTCAGTTATATAAGTGTACCAACGTATATATATTCTTTTTCAGATTTTTTCATTAGTTTATTACTAGGAATTGAGTATAGTTCCCTGTGCTATATAGTAGGACCTTATTGTTCATCAAAGATGATTTTTCAAGTTAACATAACCTATTACAAGGTATGGAGAAGGTGATGGCACCCCACTCCAGTACTCTTGCCTGGAAAATCCCATGGATTGAGGAGCCTGGTGGGCTGCAGTTCATGGGGTCGCGAAGAGTCAGACAGGACTGAGCGACTTCCCTTTCACTTTTCACTTTCATGCATTGGAGAAGGAAATGGCAACCCACTCCAGTGTTCTTGCCTGGAGAATCCCAGGGACGGGGGAGCCTGGTGGGCTGCCGTCTATGGGGTCACACAGAGTCGGACACGACTGATGGGACTTAGCAGCAGCAGCATTACAGGGTAATATTTTTTTCCTCCAAAAATTGGTGATATATGAAAGCATTAGAATAATAGGATTTTAGAGCTGAAGGAAAAAAAAAAAAACTTTTCTCCATGAAAGTTCAAAGGTTCCTCCCATCTAGTGTCTGTGTTCCACAAGTCAGTTTAGGCAAGACCGTAAATCTGCTTAGTGCCAGACCATATCTCAGAATTTGGAGTTTTGTGTTTTTTCCATTGCTCCACACCCATTTAAGACTGCCAGGACGAATATTTCCTTCCAGAAACTGTTTGCTCAGCTCCTCAGCTGGGAGGACACCCTCTCCTTGCAGTTCTGTGCTGGGTCTCTTCCCACACGCTGACTTCAGCAACTGAGTGGATACTCTTACCACAAGCTTCTGCAGCAATCAGGCCAAGAATTCTGGACCTACATGTGGATACAGGAGACCATTTTATTCCTGATTTGTCTTATGATTAGGATAGTGGCCTGTTTTTTGTCTCACTTGCTAAGTGCAGCATTAGGAAAATTATTTGGCACCTCAATTTCTCAAGATACGAATAGAAGCAAAATGGGGAATATAAGTTGCAATAAATAAAAGCAAGGGAATATGGCAAGAGCAGGTATTTGGAATTTAAGAAAATAGTAATCAAAAAGCCCGTTTTGAAAAAGCAAACAGTTATAAAGTTGCAATTTGGGTTAATGCTTTCCCCTGCTTGTCTTTATTTTTCAGAATTTCTGCATTATTGCATGTATTTTATATGAAAACTTAAAAACATGCTTTTAAAAAAGCACAATCCCTTGCAAACATTTACTCTGAGACTGCTTCATGTCTAAGGAAATTAACTTATGCTCAGCGGAGAGTTCCAAATATTAGATCCTATGTCTCTTTTTTTCCTATTACTTGATCATTTGCAGAAGAATTAAACTACAGAGAAAATTCCTATTACATGTTTTTTATTTTTCTCCCCTTCCAAGAAAGGTGCTCTGTGGTCCATTATTCTATATTTAAAAACACTGTCAGTCGGCTTGTCTTCTTCTCTGTTTCTCTTCTTTCCTGTCTTTCTCCTCTTAATAGTTTACTGTCTGACACACACACAGGTTTGTAGATTTTATCTTTCATCATTCCCACAATTTGCTAAAAATGATGTCTGACATTACTGATGAGTTTAAGTCAAGGAAGTTGGCAAGTAAGAAATAATAGCCGTTTTTTTTAAAGTTTATGTATTTTAATTGAAAAATCATTGATTTGCAATGCTGTGTTGCAGGTGCACAGCAGTGATTCACTTATACATATATATATATTCTTTAATTATATTATTTTCATATTCTTTTCCATTATGGTTTATCACAAAATGTTGAATATAATTCCTTATAGAGCCAGACCTTGTTGTTTATTCATCCTTTCTATAATGGTTAGCATTTGCTAACCCCAACCTCTTATTCCATCTTTCCCCCAACCCTGCCCCTGCTAGGCCACCACAAGGCTGTCCTCTGTGCCTGTAGTCTGTTTCTGTTTTGTGAATAAGTTTCAGTTCAGTTCAGTTCAGTCGCTCAGTCGTGTCCAACTCTTGGCGACCCCATGAATTACAGCACCCCAGGCCTCCCTGTCCATCACCAACTCCCAGAGTTCACTCAGATTCATGTCCATTGAGTCAGTGATGCCATCCAGCCATCTCATCCTCTGTCGTCCCCTTCTCCTCCTGCCCCCAATCCCACCCAGCATCAGAGTCTTTTCCAATGAGTCAACTCTTTGCATGAGGTAGCCAAAGTACTGGAGTTTCAGCTTTAGAATCATTCCTTCCAAAGAATACCCAGGACTGTTCTCCTTTAGAATGGACTGATTGAATCTTCTTGCAGTCCAAGGGACTCTCAAATTTTCTCCAACACCACAGTGCAAAAGCATCAATTCTTTGGCACTCAGCTTTCTTCACAGTCCAACTCTCACATCCATACATGACCATAGCCTAGACTAGACGGACCTTAGTTGGCAAAGTAATGTCTCTGCTTTTGAATACGCTACCTAGGTTGGTCATAACTTTTGTTCTAAAGAGTAAGCATCTTTTAATTTCATGGCTGCAATCACCATCTGCAGTGATTTTGGAGCCCCCCAAAATAAAGTCTGACACTGTTTCCGCTGTTTCCCCATCTATTTCCCATGAAGTGATGGGACCAGATGCCATGATCTTCATTTTCTGAATGTTGAGCTTTAAGCCAGCTTTTTCACTCTCCTCTTTCACTTTCATCAAGAAGCTTTTTAGTTCCTCTTCACTTTCTGCCATAAGGGTGGTGTCATCTGCATATCTGAGGTGATTGATATTTCTCCCGGCAATCTTGAGTCCAGCTTGTGCTTCATCTAGCGTATTTTGCGTGATGTACCATGCATATAAGTTACATAAGCAGGGTGGCAATATGCAGCCTTTACGTACTCCTTTCCCTATTTGGAAGCAGTCTGTTATTCCATGTCCGGTTCTAACTGTTGCTTTTTGACCTGCATACAGATTTCTCAGGAGGCAGGTCAGGTGGTCTGGTATTCCCATCTCTTTAAGAATTCTCCACAGTTTGTTGTGATCCATACAGTCTAAGGTTTTGGCATAGTCAATAAAGCAGAAGTAGATGTTTTTCTGGAGCTCTCTTGCTTTTTCGATGATCCAGTGGATGTTGGCAGTTTGATTTCTGGTTTCTCTGCCTTTTCTAAATCCAGCTTGAACATCTGGAAGTTCATGGTTCACATACTGTTGAAGCTTGGCTTAGAGGATTTTGAGTATTACTTTGCTAGCCTGTGAGATGAATACAGTTGTGCAGTAGTTTGAACATTCTTCAGCATTGCCTTTATTTGGGATTGGAATGAAAACTGACCTTTTCCAGTCCTGTGGCCACTGCTGAGTTTTCCAAATTTACTGGCATTTTGAATGCAGCACTTTCACAGCATCCTCTTTCAGGATTTGAAATAGCTCAGCTGGAATTCCATCACCTCTACTAGCTTTGTTCGTAGTGATGCTTCCTAAGGCCCACTTGACTTTGCATTCCAGGATGTGTGACTCTAGGTGAATGATCACACCATCTTGGTTATCTGGGCCATGATCTTTTTTATAGAAATTCTTCTGTGTATTCTTGCCACCTCTTCTTAATATCTTTTGCTTCTATTATATCCATACCATTTCTGTCCTTTATCGAGCCCATCTTTGCATGAAATGTTCCCTTGGTATCTCTAATTTTCTTGAAGAGATCTCTAGTCTTTCCCATTCTGTTGTTTTCCGCTATTTCTTTGCATTGATCACTGAGGAAGGCTTTCTTATCTCTCCTTGCTATTCTTCGGAACTCTGCATTCAGATGGATATATCTTTCCTTTTCTCTTTTGCCTTTAGCTTCTCTTCTTTTCACAGCTATTTATAAGGCCTCCTCAGACAACCATTGTCAGGAAGCGTTTAACAGGAGGCTTCCTGTGTGCTGTTTTGGATCTGTCATGAATCCTCTGTCCCTTATTAATTCCTAAATATTCAGGAATTAAGTGGAGTAGCAAACTACTTCCAGGGGCTGAAGAATGCATGCATTTCCTTCGTTAGTTTTTCCAAACGGTGTTAAGTAACTATTTACAACCCTCTTGCTTTTTATGAACCACATGGTAAGAGTGATTATTTACAACCCTCTCTCTTTGATATGGATTGCCTTATGATAATTTGTAAGTCTGGACTTTGGATTTTTATCTTTGCTGAAAATAGTTACCTTTTAAGACAGTATAAATACCCACACTATGTTGAAATAAACACCTTTGCTCCATCAGAGCTTGGGTCCCCTTGTTGTTCTCTCTCTCTCTCTCTCTCTCTCTCTCTCTCTCTCTCTCTCTCTCTCTCTCTCCCTCTCTCAGGCTAATTCTCTGGAGTGCAGAGGCTCACTGAGCTCACTTTCTTGCCCGGGCTTCTAAGACCCTCTGGTGAAGGTGCACTATGCCTTCACCCCCCTCGAGAGGGTGCCTGGTGCCTACATGTAGCAGTGCAAGCCTTGTGTCAAACATTTATTGGCTTTCTGTGTAAACCAAGGAATATCAGCCTCTTTCTCTCTTTTACTTTTTTATCATTGACTCCAGCTCACCAGGTTCCAGTCCATTAAAGGACTTCAACAAACCATTTTGCCTTTTTGCATTTCTTTTTCTCGAAGATGGTCTTGATCACTGCCTCCTGTACAATGTCATGAACCTCCCTCCATCCATAGTTCTTCAGGCACTTTGTCTATCAGATCTAATCCCTTGAATCTATTTGTATTTGTCACTTCCACTGTATAATCATAAGGGATTTGATTTAGGTCATACCTGAATGGTCTAGTGATTTTCCCTATTTTCTTCAATTTAAGTCTGAAATAGCAATAAGGAGTTCATGATCTGAGCCACAGTCAGCTCCCGGTCTTGTTTTTGCTGACTGTATAGAGCTTCTCCATCTTTGGCTGCAAAGAATATAATCAATATGATTTTGGTATTGACCATCTGGTGATGTCCATGTGTAGAGTCTTCTCTTGTGTTGTTGGAAGAGGAAAGTTGTAAAACAATTATACTCCCATAAAAATTAGTTGAAAAAGACATTTTTTTTTGCTTCTAAAGATTGTCTTCTCAATTTTGATACATATCTGGAATTTTATTTAGATGTATTATGGTAGGAAACAATAGAGAGAATAGGATGAGAACCTGACAAATTCTGTTTCTAGAAATTTTCCATGACTGGTCCAGGAGGCTGTTGTTGAGCATAAGCCCCAGTACAATGTATGGCAGGTTCTTGCTTTAAGGTTGCTCTCCTTTCTTTGACACTCCTTGGCTCACCTTGTCCCTACAGACACTCTCTGCAAAGAGAAAGATCATCCAGGTGTAGGATGGCCACCAGGAAGGCAAGGAAATAGGATTGTGATCAACAAGGAGTAAACATCCTGGGTTAAGTTGGTGGGCAAGGTTGTGCTTCTAACAGCTCCTGTAGAGAAGCAGACAGAAGTATTTCCTCTGATTCAGCCCTGGCTTTTTGAGAACTTGAAACTCCAGCCCAGCAGTTGTGTCTCTGACCCACTACTGTTTCAGTCCAGGTAATAGCCAGTGCAGCCTGGCCTCCCACCCCACTGGGGCTGAGCAAGCAGAGACCGTATTAAGGCCACGGGGGCCAGGTGCACCAAAGTTAGGTCCCAGTGAGGACAGGTAAAGAGCAAATCTCACCTGATGCCAATTTTCTGCAGACCTGGAGTCTGGGTGTGACCCACTGAGAGAGGTATGTTTTCTGCATTTGTTCTTTTCTTCTGGGCTTCTGCATAGCCATGTCGGGTAGGATGTAGTAATGTAACCTACTTGGGGTTCCAAATCCAAATGGTAGACCACTTTTGTAGAAAAATCATTTTCTTTTTATTTTAATAGAAAAAAATAGACTGATTAGAAATATTATTTTACAAGTAAGAACTGTAAAGTTTAGCTAGTTCTTGGAGGTAAGGTTTGTGGTCACATGAAAATTTGTTCCCAGGTCCAGTAAAGATTTGGGAATAGAAAGTCTATGTTTAATATATTTTTTTCTCAAATTTTAAATGTGAAAATGTCATATTTACCCAAGGCTCTATAAAAATAAGTGTGTCACTTAAAAAGCATGTATAATATCATGTGTGAAACAAATCACCAGTCCAGGTTCGATACATGATACAGGATGTTCAAGGCTGGTGCACTGAGATGACCCAGAGGGATGGTATGTGGAGGGAGGGAGGGGGGTTCAGGATGGCAAACACCTGTACACCCGTGGCAGATTCATGTTGATGTATGGCAAAACCAACACAATATTGTAAAGTAATTAACCTCCAATTAAAATAAATAAATGTATATTTAAAAAAAAACAGCCTAATAAAATGAGCTTATGTATCTCAGGATTCAAGTTAAGATGACAAAGATTACCATCATCTCAGAAGTTCCTTACATGCTCCTGTCAAAGGCTTTCCTTCATCCCTCCACACCGGGGTAACTATATCCTAATCCCATGTTAATAATTCTTTTTTTTTCTCACAATGTTTTACCACTCATGTATGAGCCTCAGTAATAAATGGTTCAGTTTTGAAAAATCAAGTTGCAGGAGGATGGCATTGTCCTTATTATATGAAGGATCCCAGGAGAGGAAAAGCTGAACAAGGTCTCTGAGTCATAATTAGATTCTTCTTTTCTATTTTCTTAAGGTGGAAGCTTAGATACGTTAGTTTTCTACTAGAGGTGTTTAATGGTCTAAATTTCTGTATGAGAACGCTACCAATTTCTCTCACAGTGTGGCTTAGGTTGCACCCTACAGATTTAGATATGTTGTGTTTCCATTTTCGCTTAGTTCAAAATGTGAGGCATTGAGCTCATGAGTTATTAAGAAATGACCTTGTAGACTGTAGGTCAGGTTCCTCTGTCCATGGAATTCTCCAGGCAAGAATACTGGAGTGGGTTGCCATTTCCTTCTCCAGGGGATCTTCCCAACCCAGGGATTGAACCCAGGTCTCCCACATTGCAGGCAGATTCTTTTGGTCTGAGTCACCAGGGAAGCCCTATTAAGAATTGAGCTGTTTAATTTTCACATAATTGGGGTATTTTCTAGATTGTGCTATTATCAATTTCTTTTTAATTCATTATGGTCAGAAAACAAATGCACTGAATTGTGGTTTCAATCCTATTAAATTGGATACAGTTTATTTTATGGCTCAGAACATGGTCTATCTTGTTAAATAATTTATGTTCACTTGAAAAGAATGTGTTCTGCTGGTGTTGAGTGGAACGTTCCGTAAATGTTATTTAGATCCAATTGATTGATGAATATCATTCAGGTTTTCTACACCTTTGCTGATTTTCTGGTTACTCTATCAATTACTGAGGGAAAAGAATTGAAATATCAATTATAATCAATATCATGTATATAATCAAGTGTAATATCAAGTAAAAGTATGGACTTGTTGTATTTTCCTTTCAGTTTTTTTAGTTTTCTCCTGTTTTCCTTTCCATTAGTATTTTGAAATGCTTTAATTAGGTACATTATTGTATCTTCTAGGCGAACCAATTACTTTTATTGTCAGGTACTGTTCTTTTTTACTCCTGGTAATTTTCCTTGTTCTGGAGTCTGCTTTGTTTGATGTTAATTTAGCCACTCTGACTTTCTTTTCATTTATATGACATCTTTTTCCACCCTTTTATTTGGCTCTCAGATTAGTTTTTGGCTTGCATTTCTCTTATAACTGGTGAGTTGAATATCTTTTTGTATATTTAAAGACTGTATTTACGTCTTTGTGTGAACTGCCAAACTCATATTGCCTATTTTTTTTCAGATTTTTCATCGTTTGTTCTTTCCATTTTTAAACAGTGTTTTGCATATGAGGAAGATTAGCTTTCTTGCTGTGACATATATTACAAATATTTTCTCCCAGTTTGCCAGTTGTATTTTAACTTTAACTTTGAGTATTTTGTTTCCATGTTAAAGTTTTCATTTATTTATTTTATGTAATTACATTTGCCTTTTTGTTGTTGTTGTTGTTGTTATTGCATCTGGGTTTTGAGTCACAGTTAGAAAGCCTTTTTACATTATTTGTGTTCAAAAGTTACTTAGGTTAGTACTGTCCTCCTGTGTATAAGGTAATGGCACCCCACTCCAGTACTCTTGCCTGGAAAATCCCATGGACAGAGGAGCCTGGTAGGCTGCAGTCCATGGGGTCACAGAGAGTTGGACATGACTAAGCAACTTCACTTTGACTTTTCACTTTCATGCATTGGAGAAGGAAATGGCCACCCACTCCAGTGTTCTTGCCTGGAGAATCCCAGGGATGGGGGAGCCTGGTGGGCTGCCATCTATGGGGTCGCACAGAGTCAGATAAAACTGAAGCGACTTAGCAGCAGGAGCAAGAACATATATTCTAAATATTGTGTTCAAAAGTTACTTAGGTTAGTAGTGTCCTTCTCTGTGTGTGTGTGTGTGTGTGTGTGTGTGTGTGTGTGTGTGTATCTCCAGGTTAAAGAAGAATTCACTCATGTTTTCTTCTCGTATTTGTTCTTGTTGTTCAGTCACCAAGTCATGTCCAGCTCTTTGTGACCTGATGGACTGCAGCACCCTAGGCTTCTCTGTCCTTCACCATCTCTCAGAGCTTGCTCAAACTCATGTCCATGAGTCGGCAATGCCATCCAACCATCTCGTCTCTGTTGTCCCCTTCTCCTGCCTTCAATCTTTCCCAGCATCAGGGTCTTTCTCAATGAGTCAGCTCTTCACATCAGGGGATAAACTATTGGAGCTTCAGTTTCAGCATCAGCCCTTCCAATGAATATTCAGGGTTGATTTCCTTTAGGATTGACTGATTTGATCTCCTTGTTGTCCAAGGGAGTCTCAACAGTCTTCTCCAGCACCACAGTTCAAAGCATCAATTTTCTGGCCCTCACCCTTCTTTATGGTCCAACTCTTACATCCATACATGACTACTGGGAAAACCATAGCTTTGATTATAGGGACCTTTGTTGGCAAACTGATGTCTCTGCTTTTTAATATGCTTTCTAGGTTTGTTATAACTTTTCTTCCAAGGAGCCAGCGTCTTCTCATTTCATGGCTGCAGTCACCATCTGCTGTGATTTTGGAGCCCAAGGGAAGAAAGTCTGTCATTGTTTCCATTGTTTCCTCATCTATTTGCCATGAAATGATGGGACCAGATGCCATGATCTTCGTTTTTTGAATGTTCAGTTTCAACTCAGCTTTTTCACTCTCCTCTTTCACTTTCATCAAGAGGGTCTTTAGTTCTTCTTTGCTTTCTGCCATAAGGGTGGTGTCATCAGCATATCTGAGGTTATTGATATTTCTCCCAGCAATCTTGATTCCAGCTTGTGCTTCTTCCAGTCTGGCATTTTGCATGATGTACCCTGCATATAAGTTAAATCAGCAGGGTGACAATATACAGCCTTGACGTACTCCTTTTCTGATTTGGAACCAATCTTTTGTTCCATGTCTGGTTCTAACTGTTGCTTCTTGACCTGCAAACAGGTTTCACAGGAGGCAGGTCAGGTGGTCTGATATTCCCATTGCTTGAAGAATTTTCCACAGTTTGTTGTGATCCACACAGTCAGATGTTTCAGTGTAGTCAATGAAGCAGATGTTTTTCTGGTGATCCAGCAGATGTTGGCAATTTGATCTCTGGTTCCTCTGCCTTTTCTACATCCAGCTTGTACATCTGGAAGTTCTTGTTTCAGGTACTGCTGAAGCCTAGCTTGAAGAATTTTGAACATTACCTTGCTATCAAGTGCAATGAGCACAACTGTGCGGTAGTTTGAGCATTCTTTGACATTGCCCTTCTTTGGGATTGGAATGAAACCTGACCTCTTCCAGTCTTGTGGCCACTGCTGAATTCTCCAAGTTTGCTGACACATGGAGTGCAAATCCACTTTCACAGCATCATCTTTTAGGATTTGAAATAGCTCAACTGGAATGCCATCACCTCCACTAGCTTTGTATGTAGTGATACTTTCGAAGATCCACTTGACTTCACACTCCAGGATGTTTGGCTGTAGGAGAATGACCACCCCATTGTGGTTTATCTGGGTCATTGAGACCTTTTTTGTACAATTTTTCTGTGTCTTCTTGCCACCGAGTATTTGCCTTCTTAAATCTATGATTCATTTGGAATTTATTCTTATGTATGGTATAAGATATGGACTTAATTTTATCTTTTCCTGAGGGAGTGTCCAGTCTCAGTACCATTTACTAAAAAGCCCATTTTTGCTCTGGTGAGTTGACGTATACATTTGTCATATTCTACAGTTCTGTGTGGATGTGTGTGTGGTCAGTTGTCCAGTTGTGTCTGATTCTCTGTAGCCCCATCCACTGGAGCTCACCAGGATCCTCTGTCCATGAAACTTTCCAGGGAAGAATACTGGAGTGGGTAGCCATTTCCTCATCCAGGGGATCTTCCAGACCCAGGAATCGAACCCTTGTCTCTTGTGTCTTCTGCATTGATAGGCAGATTCCTTACCACTGGCACCACTGGCAAGCCCCTGTATGTATGAGGGTCTATTTCTTGGCTTTCTGTTCTACTCTACTTTTCAGTCTCTGCCAAGAGGCTTTAGAATATATTTTAATATTTGGCAGAGCTAATCTTCCATGTAGATTAAAAAATGTACTCCTCTTTATTCTTGGTTCTTTTTCTATATGAAGCTTTAGCATAAACTTTCTAACTCATTTAAAAAAAAGGTGTATTTCTTTTTCATTGAAGCACAGTTGATTTACTATATTATACAGTTTCAGGTATGCAGCATACTGATTCACATTTTAAAAGATCATACTCCATTGATAGCTATTGTAAAGCACTGATTGCATCCCCTGTGTTGCACAGTATATCCTTGTAGCTTGTTTATTTTATACACAGTAGTCTGTACCTCTTAATCCTCTCTCCCACCTTGCCTCACCTTCCTTCCTCTCCCCACTAGTAACCACTAGTTTGTTCTCTGTATCTGTGAGTCTATGTCTTTGTTGTTGTTGTTATATTCACTAGATTTTCTTTTATAGATTCCACTTATAAGTGATATTATATAGTATCTGTCTTTCTCCATCTGCCCTATTTCACTCAGCATAAGACCTTCCAAGTGTATCTGTATTGGAGAAGGCAGTGGCACCCCACTCCAGTACTCTTGCCTGGAAAATCCCATGGACGGAGAAGTCCATGGGATCACAAAAAGTCGGACACAACTGAGTGACTTCACTTTGACTTTTCACTTTCATGCATCGGAGAAGGAAATGGCAACCCATTCCAGTGTTCTTGGCTGGAGAATCCCAGGAACGGGGGAGCCTGGTGGGCTGCCATCTATGGGGTCGCACAGAGTGGGACACGACTGAGGCGACTTAGCAGCAGCAGCAGCAGGTTACTTTATCTTCTTGGTTGCTGTTGTAAATGAGTTTTTCCCTCCAATTTTACCAGCTACCTTTTTAGGAAAGCCAATGGTTTCTACATGCTACTGTTAGAACCTATTACTTTACTGAATTATTTTTATTTTAATCATTGATTATCTTGAGTTTTACAGTTGCCTGATCAGCCTCTCTGCAAATAGAAATGCTTTTGATTCTTTTCAGTTCTTACCTGCCCAATATGTCATTGCTTTCCTCTTGCCTAATTGCATTGCTTTTAATACCTCCAGTATTAAAAGTATCTTAGTTCCCCTACCAGGGATCACACACACACCCTGCCTTGGCAGATAGTATTAACCATTGGACCACCAGAAAGTCCCATTAGATGGATACACTTTTATGTATCCATCTAATGTTAATCTTTATGTTAATCTAGCTGTGATTAACAAAATGTCAGTGAATTCTTACTTTCATTTATTTTTACCACAAATGAATGTTGACTTTTGATAAAAAGTTTTGCTGCATCTATGCAGGTAATCATTTGATTTTTCTCCTTAGATGTTTTAATAGGTTTTATTACATTAATAAATTTTTTAGGAGTGACCCCGTCTTGAATTTCTGTAATAGTCCCCATCTTGTCATGATGTATTATTTTCTTACCTTGCTGTTAAATTCTGTTTATCAATATTTTATTTTGAAATTGGACCTAATTTTCATATATCATATTGGTTGCTAATTTTACTTTTCTCTGCCCTATCTTTAACAGGTGCAGGCATCAGAGCTATATTTGCTTCAGAAAATAATTAGGAAAACTTTCTTCTTTTTTACTGCTCTGAGAGAATTTAGGGGCTATCTTATTTTTGAAAGTTTAGTAGTACTTTCCCCTGGAATCGTCTAGGCCTCACACATTTTGAGGCTGTAGTTCCTTGGTTACTTTTTTCATACATTCCATAAACATTAGTCTGAGCTTTCTAAATCTAAAAAGTGCAGTTTTGCTTAAATATATTTCCCTAGGAAATTATCCATTTCACCTATTTTTTCAAATTGATTTGCATAGGTGACTGCAAAATACTAAATTTTTTTCTGTTTTAATAGTTATTTTTCCTTTGTCATTTTTTATTTTGTATTTTTGTGCCTTCTCCCACTTTTTTTAGGTTAGCAAGTGGCTTATTTATTTTGTTATTTATTTTTAAAAAACAGAAATTTGATTTCGTGGTTAGAACTACTATTTTTCTACCCACCTAATTTCTTCTATCTTTAATTTTTCCACATTTGTGTTTTCCTTTAGTTAGTTTTTTGTTGTTGTTGTTGTTCTAGTTGAACAAAAAAGCCTTGGTTCAAAAAGATTTTTGAGCTGGGAATTTAATTCATTTATTCAAAATCTTTTCTTGTTGTTGACAAATGTGTTTAAGGCCATGAATTTTCCTATGGTCACTGCTTTCAATGTGTCCTATCTCCTCTTCTGATATTTCGTGTTTCTATTATCATTATGCTTTAGAAATTTTACTTTATAATTTTCCATTCATCTAAGAGTCCTCAGTAGAAACTTTTATATGTCCAGATGAAACAGTGTTTTTTGGGTTTTGTTGTTAATAATTTTTAGTTTTACTTCATTGCAAACAGAGGGTGTTGTTTGTAATAGCTCTACTTTATAGAACTTTACTAATATTTTCTTTGTGACCTGATAGATGACCTTGTTCTGTATGAATGATCTTTGTACCTTGAGAGGAAGTTGTATTTTCTATTATCAGGATGAAAAGTTGTGTGATACCTTTTTGATTATGTTGCTTAGCTCTTGTATTCTCATTTATTTTGGGTTCACTAGATTTGTCTTATTCTGAGTGGTGTGTTGAATCTTCTCATTATTGGTGGGTTTTTTACCTTTGTCTCTTTACATCTCTTGCAATTGCCACTTTGTAAGTGTGGGATTCTGTTGCATTATTTCACCCTGTGGTATGTAGGTCTTTACAATAAAAATCACTTCATTGTGATTTGTGACTTTTAGCTTTAAAACACATAGACATTTTTTTTTAAGCCCGTATTACGTTCTTCCTGAAATGCTTTTCTGCAACCCACCCACTTCATGTGAGTGACTCCTGCTTATCTTTCCCGTTGTTGTTTATATGTCATGCCTTTCTCTGACTTCTCACAATTTAAGTTGTCCTTTCATTACAATTTCTCATGATGAATCTATAAATTCAGCAAGTCTCTCTCTACATGTCAGGTTCTTCCTATGTGCGAGGCAGGATTCCAGGTATTGAGCAAGGAGTTGTGAATAAGGAAGCAAGAATGTACCCTCAGACAGCTCACAGACATTATTTTTTTCCTAACATTTAATAAATTTATTATTAAGTAGTTTAACAGTGCCTGTCTGTTTGTTGTCTGTAGGTCTCATGACAAAAAGGGCAGTGTTTTGTTCACTGTTGATACGGTAGGCACATTGGTGGATACTCAGTATGTATTAGATGAATCCATGGCTCAGATGGTAAAGAATCTGCCTGCAATGCAGGAAACCTGGGTTTGATCCCTGGGCTGGGAAGAGACCCTGGAGGAAGGCATGGCAAGCCACTCCAGTATTCTTGCCTGGAGAATCCCCATGGACAGGGGAGTGTGATGGGCTACAGTCCATGGGGTCACAAAGAGTTGGACACTACTGTATGACTAAGCACACACAGCGCACGTGAATTTATAGATCTATGTTTATTTTTATATTTCACATGTTCATTTTCCAGGCTAGTAGAAACTAGTCAGAATTACACACGCACAATTTTTTTTTTTCTGTTAAACTGCACATTTTTCTCATTCAGGTGCAATCTGAAACGTCTAACAAAGAAATTTCACTGAGAAACAGTCTAGGCTTCCCTTTCAATTCAGCAAACATTCCCCTCACTTTCACCTTTGAATAAATGGGTGAATTAATTTTCTTATCCAGGGACTAGAAGCCGGGAACCAGTTGGCTCTCCGGTAGATGTCCCAAAATGAATGGGCTGTGGTCCATGAGGAGGATGCACTATTCTGATGGGTAACAAAGCTGAAGGAACTGAAGTTAGGAGTCAGTCACTGAAACCAAAGTTCTGTCTTTCCCAGGAGAGTTTTACTGTTTTTATTATTATTAAATTTTTTTGGCTGCACAATGTGGCTTGTGGGACTTTAGTTCCCTGACTAGGGATTGAACCTGGGCTCTCAGCAGTGAGGGTGATGTCCTAACCCACTGGACCATCAGCATATTCCTGAGGAGAGTTTTAGAAGAGCAAAGAATTTCATATCTTTTAAAACCCAAAAGATGCCTTTTGGACAGGTCAAGTTTGAAAGGATACCTGATCTGTGGTGATGCTCTGTGGTTGACAGAAGCACAGAGCACAATATAAGCAGAGCACCAGCAAGGTTTGGAACACAAATAATTCATGAGCAACAGTGTTCCCAGGACTGGAGGGACTTCCCTCTACTTCTAGGTCCCATGTGTTCATATCACTTTAGAGGAAGGATTCTCATATGTCAGGGAGAATATCCAAGTCACCATGAACTGTAGAGCCCCTTCAAATGTATTTAGTTGCACCATGGAGGGGCAGGTGGGTTGGGGAGCAGACACAGTTACCACCTACCACCCAGGCCCGTCAGTGTGGAAACCACTGCCTGGGTGAGGGGCTGCTGCAGAGCCGGGTTGGATGCATGCATGCTGGCATCTTGGTGCAGAAGAAAGCTAAGGACAAGCAAGGGGCTTCCCATGCGGTGCTAGTGATGAAGAAGCTGCCTACCAATGCAGGAGATATAAGAGATATGGATTCAATCCCTGGGTGGGGAAGATCCTCTGGAGGACAGTATGGCAACTCTCTCTAGAATTCTTGCCTGGAAAATCCCATCGACAGGGGAGCCTGGCAGGCTACAGTCCATAGGATCACAAAGAGTTGGACATGGCTGAAGTGACTTAGCACACACGCACACACATTTATTGCAATGGTCTTATCAGAGATGACACTTGATTAGTTAATGAGAGTGGTGTCCTAGTCCTTCTCAGTACATCCAGTTCTGTGTTCTTAGACCTTTGAATACAGTCAAAGCTTATTCAATAGCTTATTCAGGATCAGAAGATGATACAATTGAAGGGATCAGGTAATTCCATGCCCTTATTTGCACATGTGACTTACAGGGTGTGTCTTGTATACAGTACATACACATCGTTTCCCCTGGCTAACTTCCTTTGTGAAAAGTATGTCTGTTCTTATTCTATATATAGAATATAGACTCTATGCTAAAGATAGTTTGATATTAAGAAGTAGGATTCCAGAAGACCTTTCCTTGGGGGACACTGAAATGAAATCAAAGTGAGGATATGGAGAAGTGAGGGAAAGCATGACACCCTGAGTCCCTTCACCCTCCACAAAAACTGCTTCTCCACCTGTTAGTTCCTAGTGGATGGGCTGAGAGGAAAGAGGACTTTGAACAGAAAGACCAGGAGTTCACGTCTAGGCTTGAGGGAAAGATGTTCGGATGATGCAAATAAGCTTTGAGGATAGAAGAATCCATTATCAAGGTTTTGGGTGCTTGGGAGGTTTATTCGTTTTTATGGCCACCTAAAAAGTACTGCCAAATTCAGACTGAAATTGAAGAAAGTAGAGAAAAACACTAGACCATTCAGGTATGACCTAAATCAAATCCCTTATGATTATACAGTGGAAGTGAGAAATAGACTTAAGGGCCTAGATCTGATAGATAGAGTGCCTGATGAACTATGGATGGAGGTTCGTGACATTGTACAGGAGACAGGGATCAAGACCATCCCCATGGAAAAGAAATGCAAAAAAGCAAAATGGCTGTCTGGGGAGGCCTTACAAATAGCTGTGAAAAGAAGAGAGTTGAAAAGCAAAGGAGAAAAGGAAAGATATAAGCATCTGAATGCAGAGTTCCAAAGAATAGCAAGAAGAGATAAGAAAGCCTTCCTCAGGGATCAATGCAAAGAAATAGAAGAAAAGAACAGAATGGGAAAGACTAGAGATCTCTTCAAGAAAATTAAAGATACCAAGGGAACTTTTCATGCAAAAAATAAAGGACAGAAATGGTATGGACCTAACAGAAGCAGAAGATATTAACAAGAGGTGGCAAGAATGCACAGAAGAACTATACGAAAACAATCTTCACGACCCAGATAATCATGATGGTGTGATCACTCACCTAGAGCCAGATATCCTGGAATATGAAGTCAAGTGGGCCTTAGAAAGCATCACTATGAACAAAGCTAGTGGAGGTGATGGAATTCCAGTTGAGCTGTTTCAAATCCTGAAAGTGGTTGCTGTGAAAGTGCTGCACTCAATATGCCAGCAAATTTGGAAAACTCAGCAGTGGCCACAGGACTGGAAAAAGTCAGTTTTCATTCCAATTCCAAAGAAAGGCAATGCCAAAGAATGCTCAAAGTACCGCACAATTGCACTCATCTCACACACTAGTAAAGTACTGCTCAAAATTCTCCAAGCCAGGCTTCAGGAATACGTGAACTGTGAACTTCCTGTTGTTCAAGGTGGTTTTAGAAAAGGCAGAGGAACCAGAGATCAAATTGCCAACATCCGCTGGATCATGGAAAAAGCAAGAGAGTTCCAGAAAAACATCTATTTCTGCTTTAGTGACTATGGCAAATCCTTTGGCTATGTGGATCACAATAAACTGTGGAAAATTCTGAGAAAGATGGGAATACCAGACCACCTGACCTGCCTTTTGAGAGATCTGTATGCAGGTCAGGAAGCAACAGTTAGAACTGGACATGGAACAACAGACTGGTTCTAAATAGGAAAAGGAGTACGTCAAGGCTGTATATTGTCACCCTGCTTATTTAACTTATATGCAGAGTACATCATGAGAAACGCTGGACTGGAAGAAACACAAGCTGGACTCAAGATTGCCGGGAGAAATATCAATCACCTCAGATAGGCAGATGACACCACCCTTGTGGCAGAAAGTGAAGAACTATAAAGCCTCTTGATGAAAGTGAAAGAGGAGAGTGAAAAAGTTGGCTTAAAGCTCAACATTCAGAAAACGAAGATCATGGCATCTGGTCCCATCACTTCATGGGAAATAGATGGGGAAACAGTGGAAACAGTGGCAGACTTTATTTTGGGGGGCTCCAGAATCACTGCAGATGGTGACTGCAGCCATGAAATTAAAAGACACTTACTCCTTGGAAGAAAAGTTATGGCCAACCTAGATAGTATATTCAAAAGTAGAGACATTACTTTGCCAACTAAGGTCCGTCTAGTCAAGGCTATGGTTTTTCCTGTGGTCATGTATGGATGTGAGATTTGGACTGTGAAGAAGGCTGAGCACCGAAGTATTGATACTTTTGAACTGTGGTGTTGGGGAAGACTCTTAAGAGTCCCTTGGACTGCAAGGAGATGCAACCAGTCCATTCTGAAGATCAGCCCTGGGATTTCTTTGGAAGGAATGATGCTAAAGCTGAAGCTCCAGTACTTTGGCCACCTCATGTGAAGAGTTGACTCGTTGGAAAAGACTCTGATGCTGGGAGGGATTTGGGGCAGGAGGAGAAGGGGACAACAGAGGATGAGATGGCTGGATGGCATCACTGACTCGATGGGCGTGAGTCTGAGTGAACCCTGGGAGTTGGTGATGGACAGGGAGGCCTGGCGTTCTGCGATTCATGGGGTTGCAGAGTCGGTCATGACTGAGCAACTGAACTGAACTGAACTGAACTAGCTGGGTGGTTCTAGCTCTTGAGATTGTGGTCATGGTATTGGTTGGGCTGCAGTCTTCCAAGGACTTGACTTCGAGATGGTGCACTCACATGGCTGCTGTTATTTCTAGAATACTTTATAGGCGATATGAGTCACCCCTACTCAGAATGAGAGGGGACTACAGAGGGTGCAAATCCTGGGAGGTGGAGTCACTCAGGGCAGCCACTATAGTCAGTCATGCCTGATGTCAGCATAGAAGGGTGTAAAAAGCTGCAATTCATTAAAGGTAAGAAAACCCTCATCAAGTGGATAGAGGAATGGGTTGGAACAAGCATTGGATAACAGGAGCCCAGAATCTTAGGGAACTCGGGAGAAGAAGGAGGGGAAGAATATGCAAAGTATTTTCAAGGTGTTCTCAAGCTTAGAAGTAGAATGTTTGTTTGGGGGATGTTAGAAAATTGTGTTTCTCATCTAGAAACCTGGGCACTAAGGTGTGAACTGAGAAGATTGGGATGGCAATGGAGTGATATGAATACCTGTATGCAGGACATGATCCGGAGGAGGTCCATTCTGCAGGTGACCCAGGATGTTGACCATGTGGGGCTTTTGAGAGCTAGTGAGGATCACACAAGTCTTGATGGCAGCACCAAACCAAACAGCCCTGGTGACATGGTTGATGGAGCAAGAGGTGGCAAGGCTTTAAAGCAGAGATATAACCTGTCACAGCAGCTACTCCACTGCACCTACCTTGAGAGAGCAGCAAGACCACAAGTAGGAGTGAGACTTCCTATTGGATTCACCAGCTGCAGCCATGTCAATATTTAGCTGGAGACCAAGTGAAATTCAAAAAAAAGTCCTCATATGTTTCTGTTATTTTGCTTTCCCATCCATCCATCCATCCCATGTTTATTGGTTTTTTACTTTGTGCTTTGATTCACTAGACAAAAAACAAAATAGTTGAATTTTCAATTCATAAAACTGTGTTTTTCCCAAATCAAGACCACAGTATTCTGTCTTGAGTGTGTAACCACAGTAACCAAGGAGAAGGGAGCTAGTATTTGTTGAAGGTGAAAGTCACACAATTAACAAATGCACGTGAGTGAGTGAGTGAAGTCGTTCATTCGTATCCGACTCTTTGTGACCCCATGGACTGTAGCCTAACCAGGTTCCTCCATCCATGGGATTTTACAGGCAAGAATACTGTAGTTGGTTGCCATTTCCTTCTCCAGGAGATCTTCCTGACCCAGGGATTGAAGCCAGGTCTCCCGCACTGTAGGCATATGCTTTACTGTCTGAGCCACCAGGCAAACCTGAAACTAAATTCAGGTTAGTCAGTCTGTCTATGCCCTTTGGATCACATCACCGAAAATGATTTATTTTTTTACTTAGGTCAGCAGCTGTCTGTCTCCTGATCCTCATTGTTGTTGCTTCTTTTGAGAAGTCTCCTTGCCCCCAGGCATACCTGAAATAACTCCAAAGAAAATTACATGACAATATCTCCATTCCTTAAAGAAAAGTCAGATGTAAGTAACCGTTGGTAAACATCTATATTGGTCTCATACATAATTGTAAAGATTCCTATTAAATTATGGACAATCAAGCAAAATTCTTTTTGGTGTGTGTACAAAAGAAATACTTATAAACAGAACTTTGGTTAATAGATATAATTCTCAACAGATAATATGTTTATAATACTCAATATACAATATGAGCATAATATAATACTCTCTACAAGTTGTGTTTCCACATTTAAAAATTTTTATTTTATATTGTAGTATAGTTGATTAATAATGTGTCAGTTTCAGGTGCATAGTGAAGTGACTCAGTTATAGCTATATATATATATATATATATATATATATATATATATATTTATTCTTTAAATTCTTTTCCCATTTAGGCTGTTACATAATATTGAGCAAAGTTCCCTGTGCTGTGCAGTAGCATTATCCATATTGTTATAAGCTGATTTGCGTCCCCCCAAAATTCATGTACTGAAGCTCTAACTCTCATACTTCAGACTGTGTGACAATATTTGGAGACGGGATCTTTAAAGAGGTAACTAAATTGAAATGAGGGGCTTGAGGTCGGCCCTAATCAAAAAAAAAACTAGTGACCTTATAAGAAGAGGAGATTAGGATACAAATAAGCACAGAGGGAAGCTCATAGGAGGATCGTGGAAAGACACAGGGAGAAGGTGGCTACCGGGGTCCAGCCCTGGTGGATCCAGGGTGATTCGAAGGTGGGGACGGAGTCGGCGTCTTTGGAAAAATACATATTTAATCACAGATATAGAGAGATTAGAAATGGATAGTGTAGTAGGAAGATTAGTGGAGAAAAAGAGGCTGAATAACTTGGATTACGTGGAATAGCATCCATGCTCCAGATGGGAATTCAGCCAGAAAAACGGGAGCAAGAAAGAAGCGACATGGGGGAATCAGTCTTTCTGAAAACTGATCCGATTTCTTTATTTTTGGGTTTTCTTATATACCTTTTGTTACACATAGGGATGAATACAGAGTCACGCGGGGGTCAGCAGTCCTGACCTTTATCAAAATCAGATGCTTCACATAAATGTATAAAAAAAGGTACATCATCTTCTGGCCATGAGTGAGACCTGCTGACATTTTATGATCCTTTCTTTCTGATAACCAAAAAACTTATTTCTTCCAAGGGTGTTTTTTCTTAAACCAGGCACCACCCTCCAAATAAAGTTACATTCCTATAGGGTGAGGGTGTAGTGAGTTACAGTCAAGAAAGGAATTTATTTAACCCAAGGTTAACATGATTAGTCTTAAAGGTTAATACTTATTTCTCCTATATGCTTAAAGGTTAATACTTATTTCTCCTATATGTTAGCTATATTCATTATAAGGATAGGGAACGAAACATGGAGATTTAGCAGCAAACATCAGCCCAACAAATGAAAATCCTTTCACCAATGCTCCCCTTAAGATCTATTTAGTCTTAAGATATGATAAAGTTACATTCTTACATAGCAAGGACACAGTGATTTATAACAAAGTACAGTGATCTATTACAAAAAAGAAAATCCATTAACTCAAAAAGTCTAGTATTGCTAACATCAAAAACTACCATATTTCCTTTTCTGTAGTCCAAATACATTGATTAATATATTCCCAGGTGCCTAAGGATATGGAGGCCTGGCGGCAATCATTGACTCAAGCAGAAGAAAAAGCCCTATGCTAATTAAGACTCTCAAAATACTCCAAAACTCTCTGTGCTGCTTATGGTTGAGAGGTAGTAAACAATCATGTGGCAGGAGTATGGATAATCCTGTCACACAAGCTAGTCTGTCAGCAGAGAGGTTTGACCTGAGACATCCTTGTCCCACCCAGAGCAGGGAATTAGCAGCAATTATTGACACAACAAATGAAGAACCCTTCACCAATATAATTCCTAACCAACCCATTATACTAATAATTTCTAATTCCCCAAAAGAATTTGCCTTCAGTAAGTCTAAAACATCTCATGCCTCTCAGATTGGGAGGCTATAAACAATCACATGTGGCCGGACGAACCTATACAGGCGGGCTAGATAACCTTCAGAGGAGTCCGTAAACACTCTTGTCACGCCCAAGGATTTTTATTGCCTTGGAGCTGCACGTTTACTCCTTCTCCAAGAAAAACAGTTATGGGGGAGAGCCCCCCGTAAAGTCAGAGGTGTAGGTGAGAGCATAAAACAGACTCTGGTTTGGGGGTTAGATGCTCGGGAACAGGGGGTTTCCTGAGGCTTGATCACGCCTTTGCGTATGCCAAGCCTCCTTCCTGACCTTTGCCATGGGCGGAATTCCTCACACTGGCCCCCGGCAGGTGGCCACTGACAGGACAAGGTGAGAGAGCTCGGAAAGAACCACCCCTGCCGACACCGTAATCTTGGACTTCCACCCTCCAGAACGGTGAGCAATAAATGTCTTATTGTTTAAACTGCCCACTTTGCGGTATTTTGTTATAACAGCCTCAGCAAATTAATACACGTTTTACAGATGAGGGGATTCACCAGTTGAGAAATGAAATGCCGCAAGGGTATGAGCCCCTCTCAGGCTCAGATGTGGGCCCACCCGACCAGGAAGCCATGTCCTGCACCCCACCAACAGAATATGCTCCAGGGAAATGATAAATGCTAGCTGTGATTTTACACCCCTCCCTGGGTTCTCTCACCAGCCCTCTTCACGAGAAGCCCTTCTCAGGTTTGCAGAGTAGACCATGCCGAGCCTCTTGTGCTATTTGCTGGCTGGACTCCCACTGTGCACTTTGAGAATTCAACTGCCAGCTTAATTTTTAATATTATCTATAAAAGCTTCTTGAATAATTCTGAAGATCCAAGAGAATATTTTTCTTCCTAAGACATGCTTGTCATAAACAAGGTATTTTACTGTTTTTAGAAAGGAAATTGATGGCTGGAGTTTCATTTATTAGTCACAGCAAAGCCTGAGAACCCCTGTGGCCACCCCTTCAAGCCTAAAACCTTGGAATACACACGGGCTTCATCTGGCAGAACCAGCTCTGGTCAGCTCTAGTTACTGACACAACCAGTATCCATACCCACAGTGTGTGCCGTGCAAAGAAAACCGGCCTGTTGGGTTCAGGACTGTGCCAAAGACACACCCTCATGCTCCCCCAGATTTCTTTTGCTCCAATCTTGGTCACGCCCTCCTTCACTGAAATTCAACCAGAACCAGAAACCAGTGCAGCAACCGGTTTGCACAGAGGGTGGCTCTAGAGCCACATGGGGTTTATTATTGGCCACCTTGCAAACAAAGGAGCCGAGGACTGTTTTCAGTTCCAGAGGGGTCTGATGGCTAAGTGTGCAGTCAGGCGCCTGGTGGCTGTGTAGGCAAGCTTGCTCTCACTCTGGCTGTGCCCTGGGCACTAGTCACTGCTGCCTCCCCAGCTTCTGATATTTGGCCTTAGTATTTCTAGCTTTAAAAAAAAATATTTCATTTTATTCAAGTATAGTTGATTCACAACACCGTGTTAGTTTCTGCTGTACAGTGAGGAGATTCAGGTATAAATGCGTGTGTACTAAGTTGGGCCAGTCATGTCCGACTCTTTGTGATGCTGTGGACTGTTGCCTGACTGGCTCCTCTGTTCATGGGATTCTCCAGGCAAGAATGCTGGAGTGGGTTGCCATGCCCTCCCCCAGGGGGTCTTCCCGACCCAGAGATAAGCCCATGTCTCCCGTGTCTCCTGCATTGGCAGGCGGATTCTTTGCCATTAGCACCACCATATATATATGTGGGCTTCCCTGGTGGCTCAGATGGGAAAGAATCTGCCTGCAATGAAGGAGACTCCAGTATTCTTGTCTGGAGAATTCCATGGGCAGAGGAACCTGGTGGCTACAGTCCATGGGGTCTCAAAGAGACATGACTGAGGGACTTATACATAGGTACACACACACACACACACACACACACACACACATTCTTCTTCATATTCTTTTCCATTACGGCTTTACACAGGATATTGAATATAGTTATCTGTAATATTTCTACCTTTGTAATGTTGATGCTTTTTTGGACCCTAGGGTCTCAGAACTCAGCGCTTGGCCTCTCCTTTCCTGGGTCTGTGCACCTCTTGCCTGAAATGTCTGCCCATGAGGAGCGCTTGCACCCCTTGTGCTCACCCACAGAGTCCAACCAGCACAGTCCTCAGTGCAGTGCTTAACAATAGCATTTCTCCCACATGGTTTTCTCTATTCATTTTTTCAGATGTTAATCTGCACAGCGTGTGATCTTAATTCCCTGACCGGGGATCAAGCCTGCACCCCTGCATTAGGAGTGTGGAGACTTAACCTCTGGACCACCAGGGACGTCCTTTCAGTCTCCACTATTTATATTGAGAAGTGCACTGTCTGAGGAGGAAGGACAAGGGTGTAGAGTTTCCTTTGTATTACTCTAAACCTGGTGGAGGTTGTTTTTTTGAGTTCTCCCTGGTGACCAGCGCAGTTTTAACTTTCATTAAATCTGTGTAACTTGGGTTCTTCCTCTTTCATTATGTTCATTTCATCCTAGTCATTTAAACACCTCCTTTGACTCACAGAGACATTCAACAGTTAAGGGCTCAAGCAAGTCAGGTCAAACCAGGCAACTTCTACTCCTTTCCAGGAACAGAACAAAGTCACCTGAGGTGCTTGGCTGTCCTCGAGTCCTTTTTCTTCTGACAGTCTTTCTGTGTCTTTTCATTTATTCTGTATATTTTTTAAACTCTCAGGACTCTATTATAGGAATTAAATGAAAAGAAAACTAATATTTCTAGCATCACAAAACCTTTCTCGCTGCTCATTTTCATTTACGAAGTTATTTCAAATGAATACATTTGAAGGCATTCCTTTGGAGTACAGGAATTCTGTCTGTGAGATCGAAGGGCAGAGTTCAAAATTTATAGAATCTAGATTCCAATGGCTACCAGACACAGTCTATATTGCTAGGGAAGAACAGTTCAGAAGAACTCAGCCTGAAGTTCCGATATCTGGTTTCCTGCCCTTGCTTGTGAGGTCCAGAGCTCCAGGCTCAGTCCCAGGCCTGTGTGGGTGCAGCAACTCAGGGAGTCATTGCTAAGAGGCCTGCCTATAAACTGCATCTCTCTTCACCTTCCAGCCCTACAGAGCCCCACTGAGAGGGCCTGGGAGGAGGCAATACCGTAGGGTCTGAGGATCACAGGGAGGGCTCTTCCCAGGGCAAGTGATGGCCATACCTCTGGCCGGACCCACAAAGACCCTTGTGATG
Source organism: Ovis canadensis (assembly GCF_042477335.2). Taxonomy (NCBI): domain Eukaryota; kingdom Metazoa; phylum Chordata; class Mammalia; order Artiodactyla; family Bovidae; genus Ovis; species Ovis canadensis. The sequence goes on from NC_091269.1 coordinate 18,277,934, forward strand.
TAGTTCAGTAAAGGCGATGGAAAAGGGTCTCCAGACAGTAATAACACTATAAAATATTTTGTGTGTGTGTGCTAAGTGGCTTTAGTCATGTCCAACTCTTTACAACCCCAGTGACTGTAGCCCACCAGCCTCCTCTGTCCATGGGATTTTCCAGGCAAGAACACTGGAGCAGGCTGTCATGCCCTCCTCCAGGGGATCTTCCTGACCCAGGGATCTTATGTCTCCTGTGTTGGCAGACAAGTTCCATACCACTAGCACTACCTGGAAAGCGCATAAAATATTTCACAATGAGAATTAAAACTTTCCAATTTTTACTGTTTAGGAAACCATCTAAATGAACAAACCTTTACAATTACATAAAAAATTTTAAACATAAAATATTTGATTATTAACAAGTCCTTATGTTAACAAAGGAACTCAATCACTGTTTATGGAATTGATGTAATGAATGGACAAAATGACTTTAGCAATATACAGGTATGAAGATACTATTTTAGTGGGACATGAATGCCACTTCTCAAATTCTTAAACCTTCCCTCTATAATCCACCTAATATCTAAATAAACATAAAAAAAGCTTACAAAAGGATAATTTTACCTCAGTCTTTAAAAAAAAAACTTCCAAACTGTTGTGGGTTTTCTATTCTCTTTTTTTCTTCTTAATTCTCAGGTTTTATTATCTTACGCACATTTGCAATCCTCTCCGCTTGATAGCTCAAGACGTTAGAGGCCTACTTCTTCTGTCTTTTCTGAATGATCAGGATCTCCTCGTGTAGTCTGTGCAACCCAGACCGAGTCAGTGATCAAGGACTGCTCTGTGACATGCTGCTGAAGGCTTGCTTTTCTAAAAGTGTCATTATTAAAATTACCACCTTGTTTTGCTGTCTCGCGTATGTGTGATTGTTTGCCGGCAGGTTATAAGGTACAGTGAAAACCTTTCATTCTTGAGAGTTACCAGCTGGGTGACTTTCAGTCCCTCAGAACTGCTGTTTCCTAATCTATAAAGCTGGGGAAATAATGGTGCACATTTCAATTTTTTGAGTATTAAATATGACAACACATACCAAATGCTTAGGAAACTGTGAGCTTCATAAGTGTGGCACTAATGTGTTGAAGTTTTGTGATCAAAAGAAGGGGGAACAGGGAGGAGAGTCTTTTGGGGGCACAAGGTTGCTCTGAACCATCCTCTGATTCTTCTTGAAGGATGGGGGTTGACGTTCTCCAATCCAGAAGCTCGTCCTCAGGCACCCCTGACTTGCTATTGTGCTTTGCACATCCTGTTACTCCCCCCTCAGGCTTTGTTTATTTTTCCCCTGAAGTCCCACCACCACCACCACCCTGCCAGTCCCTTGCCTCCCCTACCCTCCAACCCACGCCCCTCATGCCCTATTCTTCCCAACTGTTGCTGATCCCCCTTAAGGGGAAACACCCCTATTTCTATTCCTGTAATGGAAATGAAGTAATGGAGAGGAGCTACACTCCACCCCCATTATAGTTATTTTATAGATATTTACTCTCTTGCTGGGATTATAAACTCCTGCAAATCCAGATACTGCTCTAAGCCTATCTGTACACATATTGCCACTGTTCTTGCTTGGGATTGCTCCACTCAATGACTGGGCCAATAATTGTATCCCTTCCCCTCTAAAATCAAACTAATGACACAATTTCACTGTGCCGAGGGCAGTATCCAGCTTTTAACACTTTCTAGGTGCACATGACAGAGAAAGCGAGCCTCCCGTTATAGCATCCCTTCTCAAAGAGGGGCTTGGGCGTCGTTGGCCTTCAGATGTGCACACATTCGTCCAAAGCATTACACAGCCCCTGCAAACCCAGCAGCAGACTGTCAGCCCCATTTGAATGCATGAAAAGTCCTTTCTCTTCCCCATTGTAGGATTGTGGGCAATCCTTCCCTCAGCTGGAAAGATCTAGAAAGGAGAGGTGATTGCAGTTTCTAGAAGGGAAGAAGACAATTCTGTCATTTCAGAATTACTGGCCCAGGCGATTACAGCTGCTAGAAAAGGATTGTGTGGTAAGTTCTTATCTTCAGGGTGGCTGAAAAACTAGAGGAGGTCAGGGTTTTGCAATAGCTAAGAGGGATTTCTAAAGAGTCCTTATCATCTGCGAGGATGTGGGCAGCTGGGAAATGTCTGGCCTGGGGAGTTTCTGTGATGTGTATTTGGGGAGGGAAGTTGGAAACATATGAGTTGCTACAAGGGCCTGGGGAGGAGAATTTTTTTATGGGAAGGGTCAGAACAGCTGGGAGGGCACATCATCATTGGGAGGCTGCAGCAGCTCTGAGGGAATGGAAATGGAGCTATTTCCCCTTAAGGGGGATCAGCAACAGCTAGGAAGAGGGGGTCACCAGGGGAGTGGATTGGAGGGTAGGGGAGTCAGAGGACTGGCGGAGTGGTGGTGGTGGGGGTGGGACTTCAGGGGAAAAATAAACAAAGACTGAGGACGGAAAGGGTCCCTCAATGTTGCTCAGCCTTGTATAGCATCTGTCCTCAGCATTCATAGTGGTTCCAGTTTTTCTGCCCCAGAGAGCTCCCAGTGCAAATTTACCTGCTATCCTTCTAACAGCTCTCCCAGGGCAGTGGGGTGAGGGGGGATGTCATTTTTCTCCAGGGGCTTATGTATATATAAATCACTATTCACTCTTTTCTGTTGTAATAATCCTGCTAGACCAGTTTAATTTGCTAAAAATATTTAAATATCTATCAATAACATTTGTGCAAGATGATACCTTTACTAGAAATAAATATTAAAGATGTAAAAAAATGCACAGTCATACTTCATGATATGTGTTCCTGGGAAAGTTCTGTAGAAAAAGGATTTGAGCCAATCAAGTAACATTTAAGTTTTACTTCACAAGCTTGTTATTTAACTCAAAATGTGCACACAGGTCACCAGCACTATGCTAGGTTTTAGCAAATAGCTCATTAAGATGCAAATAACCATGAGTCAGATTTAATAAATTTATAGGTGTGACTACTTTTAACCATCATAATTTTGAAATATAATGCAATTCCTTAAAACAAATGAAACAATGGCATAATAAATTAAAATGAATACCTATGTAACCATCATTTAGGTCAAGAAATAGAACATCTGAACCAACACCACAGTTCAAAAGCATCAATTCTTCAGTGCTCAGCTTTCTTCACAGTCCAACTCTCACATCCATACATGACCACTGGAAAAACCATTGTCTAGACTAGCTGGACCTTTGTTGGCAAAGTAATGTCTCTGCTTTTGAATATGCTATCTAGGTTGGTCATAACTTTCCTTCCAAGGAGTAAACGTCTTTTAATTTCGTGGCTGCAATCACCATCTGCAGTGATTTTGGAGCCCCCCAAAATAAAGTCAGCCACTGTTTCCACTGTTTCCCCATGTATTTCCCGTGAAGTGATGGGACCAGATGTCATGATCTTAGTTTTCTGAACACTGAGCTTTAAGTCAACTTTTTCACTCTCCTCTTTCACTTTCATCAAGAGGCTTTTTAGTTCCTTTTCACTTTATGTGAAGAAAACTGAGCACTGAAGAATTGATGCTTTTGGACTATGGTGTAGGAGAAGACACTTGAGAGTCCCTTGGACTGCAGGAAGATCAAACCAGTCCATCCTAAAGGAAATCAGTCCTGGGTGTTCACTGGTAGGACTGATGCTGAAGCTGAAGCTCCAATACTTTGGCCACCTCATGCGAAGAGTTGACTCATTGGAAAAGACCCTGATGCTGGGAGGGATTGGGAGCAAGAGGAGAAGGGGATGACAGAGAATGAGATGGCTGGATGGCATTACTGACTCAATGGATATGAGTTTGGGTAAACTCTGGGAGTTGCTGATGGACAGGGAGGCCTGGCATGCTGCGATTCATGGGGTTGCAAAGAGTTGGACATGACTGAGCGACTGAACTGAAGTGAATTGAACATGAGAAGCCCCATATGGCCCCTCTCCTTCCCAAATGTAACAATTATCCTCAATTACTTTGCTATCTAACACTGTTTACTTCTGCCCATTTCTTTAGAAATGCAGTTTATTGCATATACATCAAATTCAATAGTTTACTTTTTTTTTTTTTTTTTGGTGTCTGGCTTCTTTCACTTCTCTTTCTATTTGTGAAGTTCATTATTGTCCTTGTATTTATCTGTAGTTCACTCATTTTCTTTACTAAGTAGTAATAGCATAAATTACAAAATTAACCCATGCATTTACTGTTTTCGACATTTAGATAATTTCCAGTTTGAGCTCTTATAAAGCTGCTGTTGAACATATGGGCACATGCACAGAAACACATGGTGCACAGGCAGAGCCGTGAGCAGAAATCGTTTCCGACACGAAGCATTTCATAGTTGGTAGATGACCTTCCACACTCTTTCCTGGAAACCCTGTGTGTCCAGGAAGCCTTGTGTGTCCTGGGCTGCCTAGACGCCAAATACAAGCAACTTGGATCCCTGGGCCACCACTTGGAAGGGCGCTGCCTTGGAGAGCCATTTGATCTGCAGTGGATTTTGCGTGACTAAAGATTCACTCCTATGTTTCTAGACATCAAGATTTTGAGTTTATTTATCACTCTAGCACAGCCTGGCCTAATCTGACCAATAGAAACAATATAAACATTTCTTTTCAGAAGTATCTTTTACAATCAAAATTAATGATTGATTTTCACATCTGAAATTTTCATCAAGTTAATGGGAACTCTTGTTGAGTTAAAAAAAAATCATTTATTCTAGTCACCAATAAGCAAGTGACAAAAGAACATCTGGAGACAAGGCACTAATTTCAATATGTGGGACCACGTCTGTGGTCCCTTACCATAGTAGTAGCTGATGGGAGAATCTGGGGTCAGTGATTCATGACAAAGCTGGTGGTCTGGTGACAGTTATATGATTCTCTCATCTTCTCTACTGAGAAACGCCACATTATTTTCTTTGTCAAATATTTTCCCCTAGGCTGGCATCCCTGGTGGGAAAAAAAAGCACTGTGGATGGGTACACTCAGGGCTCAGTCAGGAAAACAGCCCTTCCAAGGTATAGGGTGAAGGAAGGAAGATTTCACAAGCCTTAGAACTGCAGGAGAGAGGGAAACAGCCACTAAGCCTGTCCAGCTGAATCTGGGACAGGGCTCCAGCTGCAGCTTTCGAGAAAACCCAGTTGTCCTGAAGATGTGGGCACCAGCGGAGCCATGAAAGGGAACTTAGGGTATGCTGAATTGGGGGCGTACCCTCTATGGTTCCTGTGAGCTTAGGCTGCTGTGAGCACAACAAGGCGGGCACAGAGCTGGAGGAGAATGAAGGCTCGTCGGGCCCTCTGAGCCTGTCTGCCACCACGTGCAGCCCTATTGCGGTCCTCCACTTCCCAGTCCCCTGGATGGTCCTATCACTGTACAGCCACAGCCTGGAACACACAGTGCAGGATGCTCTGGGGAACATGAGCCCAACCTCAGACGGAAACAGGGGGCCCTTTTGGCATTAGACAACCCAGCTAAGAATCTTTAGTTGATGAGAAGTAATTTTCTTTTTCTTCTTATGTGGCTTTTCAGATCCTAATTCCTCAACCCAGGATTGAACCTGGGCCCTCGGCAGTGAATGTTCAGAATCCCAACCAGTGGACCACCAGGGAACCCTGGAGAAATAATTTTCTAACTAGCAGTCTCTTACAAGATATTTAAAAAGTAGGGCAGTGGTGAAGCAAAGAAGTTTCCTTCAGAGATGAACAGGTCCTAGGTCAACAGTGATGGCTTGGAGAAAGGGCAAACACTTATAGCTACACAACCCACTAACATGAAAGATCCAGTAACTACAGGCTTCTGATTTGGTTCTTTGCTGTTATTTATTTATGGAAGATGGGTAAGTAGTAAAAAGTTACAAATAGTAAAAACAACAACAACAACAAAAACCCTTTATATTGAGTTTGATAATGGAAATTATACCCTGGCCAGGAATGTATTAATCAAAAAGTTATTTTAACTTATTTCTTGAATACGTTAAAAGATGGGTGAAAGGTATACAGTATAAAGTTTCTACTATATTAGTACCAAAATAAAAATTTATGATATTAGCACATTTGAAAATTTGCTAGTAGAACAGGTAAAAGAGCTTTATTTAAAAAAAAAAATACAAGAAAATGTGGTGGGGATAAAGAGTTTAGTGAAGCAAGGGTCCTGCTTTTTAGGCGATTAAGAGCAAGTGTGAGTAGGTTACGTCAACAAAGTGCTATGACAGGGATTAAGCATAAACGCATCTTCCTAAGGGCATTGGGTCACACTCCCCAGAGGAGGTAACATTTGAACTGAGACCCATGTGGTCAACATTAGCAGGTGAGAGGAAGAGCGGGAGGCTTGCAGGCTCTCAAGCGTTGGAGAGGTGCCCAGGTCCCTGGGGCCGCGGGGGGTGGGGTAGGTGGGGGTGGATGGGTGTCAGTAGGGATGGGGTGGATGCTGGAAGACCCAGAGGAGGAGCTCCAGTGTGGTGGGTGAATGCATACAGCTGGGCTGGAGAGCTACGTAGGCACCAGATCTTAAGAGTGGAAAAAAAATTTTTTTTTCCCACAAATGACAGCATTTCCCAAACTTACCAGATACAAAGGAAACATTGCACAAACTGAGCCATCCTGGTAGATACAGATGGGAGTACAGGAGGGGTAAGGCGTCCTCAGAGAGTGGAGAAATGGTCTTTCTTATTAATTGCTGCAGGACTCATGTGTTCTCAAAATATTTTATAAAAGCATAAAACAGAAAACAGTAGCCTACTATTTTCCTTGCATGATGTAAATTGTGGGGTATAAAGATGAACAAAATAAAGTTCCTGACCTCTTGGGGCTTGAAAGGGAGATAGACAGTAAACAAACAAGAAAATACATTAGATGATCTATTGATTTATTGCAGGATTCACTGATTGACTGTACACTTGGAGGGGCCTCCCACAGCCCTGGTCTCAGTCAGCACTGAGTTCTAGCACCCCACCCCCCACCTTTGGACTTGATACCATGGGCTGCAGAAGAGCCTACTAATAGTGAACAATTAGTTCTGGGAATTTTAGGTAAGGCTGCAGGGGGTTGATTAAATTGGATCTAGAAAGATGGGCCAAAACAAGTGGAATGGGACAATACGTGACATAAAAAAGGGAACAAATCAAAGTCAGTGGCTACGGGATACAAAAACTACCATATGGCTGAAGGCAGGGGAGACCCACATTTTGTAGGGCCTGAAGCTGATCACATTTGGGGCCTTATTTAAGAGAAAGGATAAACATTTAAGAATAGAAAATTAGGTACAAAAATATCGATTTAAAATGAGACATGCGTCACAACAAGCTATGCAATTTAAAAGGCCAACAGACACCATAGACTTTAAAAGCATCCAGAAGAAAACATTTAATAAACCTCCTGACACACATGGATCACACTGTTTTTTTCCCACATTTTTTGGCTGCACATCCTCCCCCAAACTTTACTGAGGGTCTAGATTACAGTGAAAAATTGTACATATTTAAGGTGTACAACTTGATGATTTGATGTGTATATATATATATATATATATATATATATATATATATATATATATATAGTGAAATAGTCACCTGTGTGTGTGTTTGTTTTGAGAACACTCAGAATCCACACTTAGTAGATGTAAGGGTACAATACAATATTGCTAACTCTAGTCACATGGGTGTGCATTAGATCTCCTGAATGTATTCATCTTGCATAACTGAAACTTTGTGTTTCTGGAACACCACCTCCCCCACATCCCCCTGCTGCATGCCCTTTGACTACTTTCTCAATCCTATAATTTTGTAATATGTAGAGAACAATGAAAACCTATTTCACTTGCTGGTAAACTTGCTGTTTGTGGTCCTGAGATAGGTTTGCATCCTCACAAACACAGGAATCCACATTAATTCTATGTCATGTGATTTCCTTCAAAAATATATGGTGCCTGAATAAATGTACATGCTGCATTTAGAATTTACTCCTGCCAGGAACTTCCATGTTGACCAGCAGATCTTCCCAACGCAGGGATTGAGCTGGAATCTCTTACATCTCCTGCATTGGCAGGCAGGTTCTTTCCCACTGAGCCACCAGTGAAGTCCCTTATAACAATACTGTGTACTTTTTGATGGAAAGAATAGCCACAAACTAGTTTTTGGCTTCAAGAAACTACAGCCCAAACTCCAGAAAACCTCGTGTTTTCTACTGGAACCAGTGCTGGGGAAAGTGGGAAAGTCCAGATGGAAACCTGTAGGCACATTACTGGCCACCATTTCTATGCCCAGATGGCAAGAAACAAGGTAACTACACAGGGGAATCAAAAATCACACAAATACACCCCATCAGTGTCAGGGCTGTGGAGAGGCAGGCCAGGTGCTCATTCTCTGGGTCAGGTAATTGCAGTGTTGGTGCCTTGAATTTTGCTCCCTTGCCTCCTTCCTTGTCTGACTTTAGTGCCAGCTCTGTATCCATTAAACCCAAATGAAATGTCTAAGTTCACTTTCCTTGGCTTGATGAGCATGATGTCCCCTGCCACATCAAAGCCATTCAATATGAGAAGTTAGAATTAAAACAATATTGGGCTTAGTTGGTAGTGATTAAAATATATGAATTTTTTTCATATAAAATTTTGTCAATTTTGCAAAATTGACAAAAATGTAACCATGTGTTCACACTGCTAGGGCACCCAGGGAGGTTCTCCGCAAATGAGGGCCCTGAATTCAAGTCTTCAGCCTCTTGATAAATCCACTTCTGCATTCCCACCACAGCCACACTTCCAAGGCTCAACTTACTACTCTGGCTTGATTTTGCTTTAAGGACACTGGGTAAGAAAGAACTCAGGCTCTGGAGCCGGACTGCTTGAATCCTGGCACTGCCACTCCCTAGCTTGTGAGACCTCAGCATTTTATCTGGTACCTCTGTGCCTCAGATTTTCTCATCCTGTACCCATAAAATGGGCTTTCCAAATGGCTCAGAGGTTAAGAATCTGCCTGTAATGCAGGAGATCAGGGTTCAATCCCTGGGTCAGGAAGATCCCCTGGAGAAGGAAATGGCAACCCACTCCAGTATTCTTGCCTCAGAAATCCCATGGACAAGAGGAGCCTTGCGGGCTTTGGTCCATGGCATTGGAAAAAGAGACAGGCACGACTGAAAGACTAACACTTCCACCCATAAAATGGTACAACTGATGATGAGATGACAGTAACTAGCTCATGCAGTGGAGAAAGCAATGGCACCCCACTCCAGCACTCTTGCCTGGAAAATCCCATGGGCAGAGGAGCCTGGTAGGCTGCAGTCCATGGGGTCGCGAAGAGTCAGACACACTGAGCGACTTCACTTTCACTTTTCACTTTCATACACTGGAGAAGGAAATGGCCACCCACTCCAGTGTTCTTGCCTGGAGAATCCCAGGGACTGGTGGGCTGCCGTCTATGGGGTTGCACAGAGTCAGACACGACAGAAGCAATTTAGCAGCAGCAGCAGCAGCTCATGCAGAGTACTTACCAGTGCTTATATCAGAGAGGCTCAACATTTATTAGTTGCTGTGATTTTTATTATCAGTATCACTATTCCTACTCACAGTATGAGCCTATTCTCATACCACAACATAAATCTCTGGGGAACTTTGCGTCTGGACTATGCCCAGAAAGGTTTCCCTGTCTTTCCGATGGATTGTTGACTAAATATAGGAGGAAGGAGTCAGAGAAAAACGGATTTTTTCCCCCCTAAATAATATCAATGTCACCAAATTACATTTACGTAGATGAAAGAATTGGGGCTATAAAGACATCTGTTGGTTCAGGGCATACTCAAGAGAAAGTCACACTAGCATTAACAGTGGACCTGCGTTCCTTTGCTCCCCAATGATAGAAGAATACGTTAGAAGGACCAAACTCACACGATGGACTTCGGCTACATAAAAGTTGCCTATTAACTCTGCCTCCTTCCGACGACTGCCCCCTCGGGTGGAGCGCTGTGGCCTGCGAGGCAGGGACCGCCGGGAGGAGGGGGCGCAGGGCCGGGAGGGGCAGGGCAGTCGGCCGCGTGGGCGCAGGAGGCGGGACGGCGAGCCCCTCGGCGGTGGCGGCAGTGTCGGCGCCGGGAAGCCGCCCTCCGTTGGCCTGGTTCCTCGGCACTGCCCAGACTGGGCATCTGGGGTTCCCCCGCAGGTGTCGAGGTCCCTGCCTCCGGTCGCGGTCCCGCCCCAGCGCGCGCGGCTCCGGCTCTAGCGCCCCGCGCGGCGCTCAGACGGGGGCGCTGTGGGCCCGACGCCCGGACCCAGCGGCCGCTCCGCCTTCTCCCCGCGCCCGCCCCCCGCGCGCCGGGCCGCCGGGAAGCAGGAGGAGACAGCGCCGGGCCCCGCGCCGCGCGGTCCGCAGTCCTCAGCCGCAGAACGGAGCCGGCGCCGCCTGCGCCTGAGCCCCGCCGGACCTACCCGACCGCCTTTGTCTGCGCCGCGCGGCCGCAGCCGCGGCCCTCGAGTCGGGGACGGCTCCCCCCGCGGCTCGCGCGGGCCGATGCCCCCGCAGCAGGGGGACCCCGCGTTCCCGGGCCGCTGCGAGGCGCCGCCCGTGCCGCCCCGCCGGGAGCGCGGGGGCCGTGGGCCCGGGGCGCCGGGGGGCCGGGGGCGCGCGGGCGGCGCCGAGGGCCGCGGCGTCAAGTGCGTGCTGGTCGGCGACGGCGCCGTGGGCAAGACCAGCTTGGTGGTGAGCTACACCACCAACGGCTACCCCACCGAGTACATCCCCACCGCCTTCGATAACTTCTCGGGTGAGCGGGGCCGCGGGGGGCGGGGCGGGGGAGACCCCGGGGCACACAGGGCCGCCGGAGCGGGGTCCTATCCCGGGCGCGGGGAGCCGAGGGGTGCGGGCGGCGGGGTCGCGCAGGTCGCGCCCGGGTGGCCGGGTCGGTTTCCTGCGCAGGGCGGTTGCGTCAGGCCGCCGCTGCTGGCGCCGCTGCTGGCTTTCGATCGGAAGGTGACGCGCAGGTGCCATTACCTGTGGCCCGAGGGTCGGTCTTTTCCAGACAGCGGCTCCTCTTCCGAGGGCGTCTCCACTTTCAAGAGCCGCGGAGAGCAGGGACAAGAGTGGATTTAGTGAAAACGGCACTGGAGGCGCTGGGGAAGGCTGAGTTTTGGATTAAACCCGGATAGTAAAGACGACTTCTTGCCTCTGAGTCCCACCGCCCCCGTTGGCTCTGTTTTTGATTCTTAGCGTCGTTTCAGTATCTCTTAAGCTCCTGAAAGCGCTTATGTATGCGATGCTGTGTCCTTTGGTTTGTAGCCACCAAGATAAAGTAATCTTTCCTCTTGATTTTTCAAGGCTTCTTGAAATTTATGAAAAAGTTAAAATCCATGGAAGCTAGAGTGAAATGCTTTCTCTTGTTCTTAAAAAAGAAAGAAAGAAAGAAAAGAAATTCGTGGTCTTTCAGAAAGTTTTGATGGCAAGGACTTGCTTTCATCTACCTGGAAGGCACCCTAGATAAAGCAGTGCTGTGCTGGTGGGTTTCCCACCTAAACGATATTGTGTGTGTGTGTGTGTATGTGTGTGTGTGTGTATTTTAATCGCCTTCTTCAACTGAGTAGTACAAACATTTATAAACAATTTAGAAAGTTTATTGAGACAAAACTGAGTGCTTCATCAAATAGAGCACTCTGAGCAGCACTCTGATGCAGGCCCCTCCCCAGATACCCCAACCTAGTGGAAAGGTGGACACGGTTTCCTTTTCTTGTTTAATCCTCTCTTTGAGCTGACATGGAGAGATAAGCAGTGCCCTCTTTTATAAACAGGACAATACTGGCAGCCTGTGTTTACACGTTCTCAAAATAAGCTACGTTTTTGTGACAGACCCCGAAGTCACCAAACATTTCCCAAGGGAAAACAGTTATTTGTGAGGTTTTCCTGTGATTTAAAACCATGAGGTTGGTTCCCGCTTAACCCCCCACCCGTGTTGTTTTTGCGTTTTTTGAAACATGTACCATAGGAAAATGAATCGTCTGGGGTTGGGAGAAAACTCAGACCCTTCCAGGGTGCCGTCAAAGGCCCTGGGCCTCTCTGCCTCCTCTCAGGGCATGGAGTGAATTGCTGGCCCAGCAGGTTTGCATTAAAAAAAAAAAAAAAAATGCTTCCAAGGAGTCTCCTTGTTTTAGGCAAGTCTTGATTTTGTTGGGGACTCAGAATAGGAGCTGAAGGGTTTGGAGTGAGAGTGGTCATACAAACTAAAATTATTGTTCTTCTGGAAAGGGTTAAAAGAGACCCTCCCCACTACTGACAGTCCTCTCGGTCTTATTTTTAAGCTGTGGTTTCCGTGGATGGACGGCCTGTGAAACTCCAGCTCTGTGACACTGCAGGACAGGTCAGTATCACATCGCTGCTCAGTGCTGGGCAAGAACAGTGCCTTTTAAAGGCCTTCAAATACTGCCCCCTCTCCTTTACTGGGCCATTCTAGAGCCCCACCCCCACCTCACAGAGGGTGGATGTGGCAGGGAGAGAGCTCCACACCAATAAAACAGGGTTTGGCACTGCTCCTTGTGGGCAGGACAAGGGAAACAGGGTCAAGAGCGGTTCTTATCTTCTGGGAGTTTCTGATCTTATTTACTTTCTGGTTTTTATTAAAAATTGTCAATGATGCTTTGTACTCATTTCTCAGAGTAAGTTGGCAATGCCTTATAATCATTTTATTAAAGGTCAACAAGCCAAATTCTTAAGATATTGACTCAAGAAAAAGATGGAGTTCATGTCAGTAAGTGTTAATATTTCCTTTCCTAACCTGGAGGAATGAATGAACTGGGACTTGGTCCTTCAGAATCATGAACATTTATTTTTGTCTTGAGGGCAGGCACTTGGATGAGACAGCCAGGCATGAGGAGGGCTCAGTATGAAGTCCCCTCTGGGGTGTCTCGGATGAGCTGGGGGGCTCCAGTCTCCCTGCATGGTGCTAACATCACTGAATTCTCGCTGTGCCCTCTGAGAGCCCAGGATCTGTCTTTGTTGTTGCTTAGTCGTTAATGTTGTTGTTTAGTCATTGTTTAGTCCGACTCTTTGTGACCTGTTGGACTGTAGCCCACCAGGCTCCTCTGTCCATGGAATTTCCTAGGCAACAATACTGGAGTGGATTGCCATTCCCTTCTCCACAGGATCTTCCCTACCCAGGGATCAAACCTGCATCTCCTGCATTGCAGGTGGAGTCTTCCCCGCTGAGCCATCACAGAAGCCCCTAGGGTCTGTCTTTAGAGCTTGCCAAAGCCACAGTTAATAAGCAGGTAGTTTCTCCAGTGCTTGCTAGAGTTTGAGAAAGTGCTGCGGTAATTTATCAACAGATAAAAGTGTCCACTTCCTTTCTAAGATGTCATATGACCACCTACACTTAAGAAGTATCTGACTTTCCAGTGTCCCTAAGAGCCTCCTCCAAACCAGGGCTTCTTAGTCACTTGCCCACTGCGGGACAGCAAGTTCAGCGCTTTGTTTTTCAAACTTCAAGGTGACACAAGACTGGGCAGCCTCGATCCCCAGCTGAACATTGGTTTGGCAGTGGCCACAGGGCGCATGTCATAGCCCAGATTCCTCTGCTGTCTCCTTGCCCTTCTACTGGAGCAGGAAAAAAATGAAGAATCGACCAATCTCTATTTTATTGCATATGGAAGAGAAAAATCAAAGAACACATATCCTTCTAATAATCTTTCTGGATGCCCTGCTACTATTTATAATTAAAGCTTAATTGCTTTGTGTAAATCAAGAATATTTTTCGTACCTTGGGTCACATTTTCTGATCTTTACAATGAGGGTTGGGTAGCCCCTCAATAAACAGAGGCTTCCCTGCTGAAGCAAGAAGTGGCAGTTAAAGAGTCCGAGAATAAGAAGAAGGCAGGAAAACTCAAGAAACCAAAGGGCATGCCTATGTGGGGCCCTTTAGGGAGGAGTAGACAGCCCAGTGCCGGCAGCTCCCCACCGCTGGCTCACCTGTCAGCTCTGATGGCAGACACAGCTTCCTGGGCTGGAGTTCCCTGGCTCATGCCTGGTTGGTGTCTGGCCCATAGTGGACTTTGCTTGTGTTTGTAGACTGGATTGATAAATAAATGGAGTGCTGGGTCCTGCAGGATGCAAGCTTAAGTCGTGGCTTGCCCCTTGATGGACTCTAGTCCATGGGGGAAGACAAACCACTTAGTCTTGGATTGGCCAAAATGTTCATTTGGATTTTCCAGTAGGCACTTACAGAAAAACCCAAATGAACTTCTTAGCCAACCCAATAGAACTTATGAAGAAATCAACGAGGTTACAGGAGGAGGAAGGCAACATCAATTTGAGGGACAGGATGGGTAGACCAGGAGAAAAACCTCTGAGCAGTTTTGGAAGAGGACTAGGACTTTTACCAGGAACACTTTGTAGAAATGATCCTGAATTATCAAGAAAGAATTTGATTTTTTTTCTTTAATAGGATCTGTTTCAAAGTTAAGGAATCACAAGAATCATTTTAGAAATGGTTTCATGAAAAAGCTTATAATTTGGGAAATGAAAAGGTTTCAGTGCAAGTTGGTACACTTTGGTTTATTTGGAAATTTTCCTTCTGGTCTCTCAGCAGTGTTTTTGTTGAGATTCACTGTATTTCTTACCTGATGGAGTGGTTAGTATGCCTAATAGTGTAATGTGTGAGGTCACCATCTACAGATTTATGGAAAACCACATCTTCAAAAAACCATCTTCAAAACTATGAAAAATACACAGCCACGGCTTTCCTGGTGGTCCAGTGGTGTAAGACTCTATGCTCCCCATGGAACTTTGCTCAGTGTTATGTATCAGCTTGGATGGGAGGGGGGTTGGAGGGAGAGTTGATACACATATATGTATGGCTGAATCCCTTCGCTGTTCACTTGAAACTGTCACAACATTGATTATCAGCTATACCCCAATACAAGAAAACCAAAAAAATTTAAAGTTTGCGGAAAAAAAGACTTTGTACTCCCAATGCAGGGGGCCTACATTTGATCCCTGGTCGGGGAACTATATCCCACATGCAACTAAAGATCCTGCATGCCACAGCTAAAACCCAGAGTAGCCAAATAAATACAAATAAATTTAAAAAAAAAATACACAACTGGTGAGATAAAGTCAGTTTTCTCCCGGCTCCCCAGCTATCAGTTAGTATTTGTTTGGGTTGTTAGTAAAACTGGGCAAGGTGATAGTCTTTTCCTATCCTCCCTATTCCAGATCTGATAACCTCCCTTTTTAAGGGACTTGATTTGACACCTGCCATATTTCCTTAGTGTTGCCCCAGCCTGTGGTGGCACATCCCCGCAAGCAGTCATCATGGTAGCTTCCTGGGGATAAAGTGACTCAAGCTGCCTCCTTTCCAAACACCAGGAGAATGTGGACGCAGGTTGCCTGGGGATCAGACGTAAGTTTTACATAGCAACTGAGAGCTGGAAAAATAACTAGAAATTGCTTCTTATGCCTTGGGGCCTTTTTGTTGGGGGCCTGGTATGCATATAAAATGTTAAAAGTTTTTAACACTGGACTCATTATGGAAATTTCACTGTGATCAATTTCACTCCAGTGGAAATTGATCAGACTGCAAGAGCCTGTCCAATAGCAGGTGAAAACTCTTCAGCCTTCTGACTCATGAGGCACCTGGGAAAATCTTTATACTTTAAAAAAAAACAAACACCGGTTGCTGCTAGACCAGCGCGGCTGTCCAGCAACCTGTCAGCCCCACCCAGCCCTACCCTAAACCCCAGGCAAATCTCTGGGTCTCAGAACTAGTTTCTCTAAGGGTCCATTCCAATTGGACTCGTCACACGTACGTGTGCGGCATTTATTTCTCCAAATAGCTAAGGTTTCTGGTCAGGCAGTGAGCAGCAGGGTTTAGTTTCTGCTTTGCTTCCTGAGTCCGTCAGCCAGAACCTCCACAAGTCTGGAAGCCAAGTTACCGAAGCCATGTCCCAAGGTCTAGGGCTGTGTTTGCTTTTCTTTTTATCGATAATGCAACCCCAGATCCAGGGCCTGGCCAGGCATGATGCCTGCCAGCAGTGAGGGTAGAGACTGTGCTGTGCTGCTTTCTTGCAGGCCTCTAGGAACAGAGGGAGTGTCTCATTAGAAGATCTTCGGGGCTGGGCTGTTGGCCACCTGGTTGGGTTTCTGTGTTTCTTCTTTCAGCACAAAGTTGGCACTGAGAAATCCAGGACTTTTTTTCGTCTTCTTCTTCTTCTTCTTCTTCTTCTTTTTAACTTTTGCATATAGAAGGTGGAGAATTGGCAGTGACATGGTGAGATGCCATATTCCTTCCTAAGGATTTAGCTGGTCAACTTCAATATTGTCACTTGATTGTTGCCCTATAAACTGAAATACAGGGCCTTAGATGAGGCACGTAAACTCAAAAGATCCAGGCTTTCTTCATCCCTAGAAAAAGTCGACAGATGCAACAAAACATGCACGTAAATAATAGTTTGTAAATAATCATAAGAGCTTCCCATGTGGCTCAGTGATAAAGAATCTGCCTGCCAGTGATGAGCCACAGGAGATGTAGGTTCAATCCCTGACTTGGGAAGATCCCCTGGAGGAGGGCATGGCAGCCCACTCCAATATTCTTGCCTGGAGAACCTCATGGGCAGAGGAGCCTATGGGCTACAGTCCATAGGGTTGCCCAGATTCAGATGCAACTGAAGCCAGGTCGCATGCACACATGCATGTCCCTATAAGGACTGAGCCCATGTGTGTCTGTTCCCAACCAAATCCCCTAGGTCTGGTGTCTAGTGTCCAGCGTCCTGTGTGCGTCTCTGTTAGTGAATGCGCACAGTGAGGCACTCAGCAGGCTGATGGTTGGTTTATATAATCAACTCTGACTTATCCATTCAGTTCTTTATCCTTTGGAAGTAGGATGGGTATGCCTTTCCTTTGGTCCTTTATCTTCCCAAAGCATCATTCCTGGAGGCCTCCTGGGGTTTGTGGAGAGAAAAGGGGAGAGAAAGTAAGAGAAAAGGAAGGAGGGAGGAAAAGATAAAGTGAGATAAAAGGTGTATTCAGCAAATGTGAGAACATTCACTTGTGTTTTAAGTGACATTGAGAGGCACACAGTCTCTGGGTCGCTGTGAGAGTGTCCATGCCTAGGTCCTCAATTCCAGTCCTGTGTCTGAGTCTCATGATTCTGCACCAAGTGTGCCCTGAGTGTGCCCTGGGTATGCATGGCACAGATGGGATGAAATGAGCCAGGCTCACAGCTGCCATGAGGATGGGCAGAGCTGCTGAGTTCACAGACTGTGGTTTCCTGGGGTCTGGGTGAAGCCCTGAGGATCAGTGTGGGTACCATCTGCATTTTAAAAGCATGGCTAAGTACCAGAGTTGAAGCCGTAAGTCTGAGTTACTCTAGCCTGAAGGCTAGAAAAGGAAATTTTATTTTGAAAATCCATCTAATATAAGGACTTTTTCTACAGTAACTTGCAAGTAGGTCCTGAGCAGTGAGGAAGGTTTTTGGGCAAGTTTTGCAGACCTGGGAGTGAGGCCCCACTTGGCAGCAGGGGCCTTCATAGGGCTCTGGTTCTTCCTTCCACCACCTGTGGGCTTTCTGTTACCTGCCAGACCCTTTCCAGAAAAATGTTCAAATGGTCTCTCTGCTGATGAGAACTGATGTAAAAGATAACATTTGGGTGCTTGACTCCCTTGTAGGATGAGTTTGACAAGCTCCGGCCTTTGTGCTACACCAACGCTGACATCTTCCTCCTGTGCTTCAGTGTCGTGGGTCCCTCCTCCTTCCAGAACGTCAGTGAGAAATGGGTGCCAGAGATTCGGTGCCACTGTCCCAAAGCCCCCATCATCCTCGTGGGGACACAGTCGGACCTCAGAGAAGACGTCAAAGTCCTCATCGAGCTGGACAAATGCAAAGAGAAGCCGGTACCTGAGGAGGCGGCCAGGTTGTGTGCCGAGGAGATCAAAGCCACCTCCTACATTGAGTGCTCAGCCTTGACTCAGAAGAACCTCAAAGAGGTCTTCGATGCAGCCATTGTGGCCGGCATTCAGTACTCGGACTCCCAGCAGCAGCCAAAGAACTCCAAGAGCAGGACTCCCGACAAGATGAAGACCTTGTCCAAGTCCTGGTGGAAGAAGTACTGCTGTTTCGTATGATGCTGATGGGGACCCCAGCGGGCTGTGTTCCGACAAAACCCACACTAGAGGCTATATTAGCTGATGTGACTCTTTTGACTGTGTAGGACCTGTGTAGCGAGTGCGCGTATATATGGATTATAGTAGGTGCTCCAATTTATGTTATTCTTTCTTGCCTTTGACCTTCTTGTTTGTTTGAGCTGAGGGATGAGATATGTATGCAAGATATCTTGAAGTACGTTAAGAATTTTTCATAACTCTGGAAATGGAGAGCTTTAGACATTTTGATTAATTTATATCTAATATGAAAAAGGCACACCTCAGATCTGGGTGTCCAGAGTGAAAGTTTGCTATGAGACAACACACAGAAGAACAAAGAGGAAATGGTGTGGTTAGCCATCCCTTCACTGAAGGCTGGTCAGCGTAACTCAGCTTTGAAACCTTATACTTTTTTCCCCTGTGTTTTAAGGAAAAAAAATCAGAGGAAAAAAAAAGGTTTCTGCCTGTAAAACCTCAAATCAGACACTTTGGTTATATTCTTTACCCCATTGCTTAAGATTTAAAAACAACCAACAAAAAACATCCCACTGACAATGGTGCTGTGTAGACCAAAAAGGAAAAATTGTTGATGGGTTTTTTCATCCTGGGATCATGTGAACAGCCAGAATGCCATGAGGAGTACAGTGGTAGCCTGCAGCTCTCTTTTCTTTAGGGAACGACTCACATTGAGATCAGAGTGTGATGTTTGCTGTCATGCACATGAGCCAAGCTGCCTGAACCTCTATGATGACAGCGCTCAGGAGACCTGCCTGGATTGGTTCTAAACTTCTGGGCCTTCCCTGCCCATCTGCAGGGAAATGAACAGTCTAGCAGGGCTGTAGCAGGCAGGTTTTGGGAAATGAAACAAAATGTCTTTGTTTTTTATTTTTAAGTCAGTCCAAAGGTACTTCTTTGTGTACACACATGAACACAGATATATATGTGGCTGTTCTTGCTGCCGATTCAGACTTTTAACTATGGAAAAAAAACGTGGCCAGAGGAACAGCTGTGATGGAAGCCTGGCTTCCTCTTTTAACACTTTTTGGAACAGAACTCTTTTTATTGATATCTGAGATGTGATTCTAAGTGTATCTTCACACATTTTGGAGCCCATGTTAAAACATGTACATCTCTTTGAACCTATTTTAAAATTAATGCCTCTTGAAACCTACTAAATCCACAGACACCTCTCAGGGAGCTGGCAGCAGAGACTGTGCAGGTCAGGGGCCATGGAGTTGGCAGTGGCAGGGATCACAGTGCCCTTGCTCAGCACTTTCTACACTGTAGAACAGTCAGAAAACCACAGATTGTGACATATTTGTGTTGTTCCAGATGGTGGCTTTTAGGGCTTTATGTTCTGGAGGAAAAAAAGTGCCACATCCAGAGAGCAGTTTTACTCTGGGATGGGGTTGCTTCTGAGTTGCTGAGAAGTAGCCGAATGCATTGAGTTGTGATGTCAGGCTTGCACTGGTGATAAAGATCTACCAAAATCAGCCAGCAACTGGGGAAATTTCTCTAGTGCCAACAGGTAGAGGAGTTTATCTTTCTGTGGATCTTCTCCTTTTTATATTAAAAAAAAATCCACTTTGTGTTTCTTCATATAAAAAGTAAATGATCAGGCTATACTTTAGGTTAGGGGCTTCTTTTTTTCTGTTAGTAAATAAAAGTAACTAATTTCTTCATTTAAAAACTGAAATTTATACTGTTTACTATTTATTTTTCAGTACATTGAAATTGATATCATAGTTTCCTGAAGCATTTAGTTACAACCTGAGTGAATAAAATTACTTCATTTGTGGAAATGCCATAAACAGACCTAATGAAGTGCATCAGAAAAGCTTGGGGCTTGTCTCACCAACTCGTGAACCTCCCAGGTGGGGCTCTGCCTGCCATAGTGTGGAGTGGGGTAAAGGAGGGCTCTCTGACTGCTAAGTGATTTCAAACAGTATTTATATATTAAAGCAAATGTCATGGAGTACAATGCAAGTTAATTTTTAAGACCGAACACAAAACCTGAGAGAAATTTTATGCCTGTGACGGAATATGGGGCCATTCTTGGTCCCCTGGAGTGCGGAACCTTTGCCACCCTCTGCCTTTAGGACCACTGATGGGCAGTGGTTTGTGAGGAGCATCCTTGTGCCCTAGGTTTTAGAGCTTTTCTCAAGTGTTTTATTCTTAACTTAGCTTGATGCAGCCTGTCCCATTAGAGCTAAAAATCTAGAAGGTTGACATTGAAATGCAACAGGTTTTAATATGTTGCCAAATTTGTAAGAGTAAAGGTGGGATTGTAATTGATGTTTTCCTCCATTTTTACCTCATGATGAAAATGGAAACTTGGGCAGAAAAATTTTTTTTGGCTGTTCTTTGCAGTATGCAGGATCTTAGTTCCCCAACCAGGGATCGAACCCATCCCCTCTGCATTGGGAGTGCAGAGTCTTAACCCCTGAGCTGACAGGGAAGTCCCCAGAATTTTTTAAAAGTGTGTGCTTGAGTTTTTGATTTACTTCCAAGCTCAAGCATCATTAAATTTACAGGTTGATATTATTGCGTAGGAGACTATCAGAGTTGTGCTTTGGGAAATGCTTAGCATTAAGTTGGGCAGGCCAGTCATAATGTAACAATACAGGGTCCACCTTTTTCACCAAGTGTATGGAAATGAACCTTTTGTAATGTTAATTGCTGTGCCTGACAGACTTAAAGAGAAATCTCCGAGCTCTTACACAGGGCAGGTCATCTCCCCTAAGTCGTGCTTTTCTTTTTTTAAGCATAAATGATGTTGAGCAGAACACTCTCTTTGAAGACACTCTCCAGGTGGTAGCAAGCAAATTCTGACCTACAGCTCTTAGGGCACCTGCCTTTTCCACCAAAGAATTTCTCTGGGAGTGAAGAGAACATAAGACGCGTGGAGACGCAGGCCCTAGAGGTGTCCTGGGAACGTGTACCTGGCCAACATTAGGTGCCTGTTCAGGGTGGGGGGTGAGAATTCCAGGGCTACATCTGACACGCGCAGGCTTTGGACCTTCATGTGTGAGGGGCCAAGTGCTGGCCTCCGTCCCTATTCTCAGAGCTGAGTCCAGGCTCAGAGCAGCGCTGAGTGTGGGGTGACGCTGAGGGCACAGAGGAGCCTTGGTTTCTTCCTGTGTGGACAGGGCTGCCCTGTTCACTGGGCTGTTGGTGTCCTGGATGACAGCATGTGTGCACATGTGGGGTGAACACCCAAGGGGTGCAGTGGCCATGGGTGCCCCGAGCCACCAGCTTCATAGTGAAGGCCAGCAGGGCTCAGGATCCTCATCTCCAGGGGCTGGACAGCACCCCTGGTCACCTAGTGAAGGACAGTTCCTTTGTTGTCCATGTGGCCTCTGATCCCAGGGTATGGTTCTTTTGTATCCCCTGACCAGTCAACCACAATGGACTGGAAAACTGGGCAGAGAGCAAATAAACCCACGGCCCATCTGCATGTGTTCCAGAATGCTGAAAGGCAGCTAGCCTCCTGGCCTCCATGGGCAACATGACCCTTGCCCAGAGCAGCCTGGAAGCTTCTCCTCCCCCAGTCCCAGTCCCCCTTATCTGGGACAGGCCTTCCCAGGATACAAGGAGAGAGTTCCCAGTCCCTCAGAGGAGTTCAGAATGTCTTCACAGAGATGACCTGAAAGGAGGGGAGAAAAACTTTCTAAAATGAATATTAGCTGCAAAGGCCCTGAGGCAGAGCAATGTCTGGCCTGTCCTGGGGCCTGTACAGGCAGGGGGTTGGGGATGCCATGATCTCTGGGAGAGGCACTGGGCCAGAGGGGAGAGGAGGGCTGGGCCCTGAGGTCAGGCTGTTTGGGCTTGAATCCTGGTTCTGCTGCTTCCTGGTTGTGGTTCCTTAAGTAGCTTAACCTCCTAACCTCTCTGTGCCTAACCTGTCACGTCAGTACAGGGACAAGTGTGGCACCTGCCCCAGTGGCTGATGGGTTGTTGAATATAAAGGTTTCAGGGGCCCATAAGCCCCAGGAAGCACCCGCTGATTTTTTTTTAATGTCTTCTGGGCAAGATGCACAGTTGATTCAACTTGACAACTGGCCCCTAAAGGCTTTTATCTTCATCTCTTAAATTTTAGGAGGCTTACACTTTTTATGCTCAATAACAAATTCATTTTTCAATTTCCACTCATTTTTACAGAAGAGAGAAATACTTCAGTTCCTCCGGGCACGTGGCACAGGGTGAATGGGTGGGGGGCAAATGTGCTGGCTCCTCACCCCTGGCTGGAAGGTGGCAAGACTCAAGACTATGGTCACAGCACTGAGGTAGCCTGGGGTGTCGGGCGGGGCTGGCGAATGGGTGTGGGGCCCTGCATTCCCAATCAGGCTGGGCCTCCCTCCACCCGCTTCACTTGGAAAGGCCTTGCCCAGCCAAACACACTCTTGTTTTTGCGCTCTTTTGAACCATTTTTAGAACCTTTGTTTACTGGAGTTACCAACTGCAACACTCCCTGTCACCCCAGGGCGCCCCCACCCCTCACAATGGAACCAGATCCTAAAGAGGCGGGTCTACGTATGACGGAGGTGCATGGCTGGAAACAATGCTCGTCCTGAAAGGAGGCGCATCCTGGGTAGCATCTCCTCCCAGTGCCCCTAATGCCCCATGGCCACTCCAGAATTAACTCACTGTAGGGGTGGTTATGTTACAAATGATTACAAACTCAGTGGCTTAAAAGAAAATGCAGATTTCTTACCTCTGCTTCTGGAGGTAAGATTCTGAACTGGGTCTTCCTGGCTGAAGCCAAGTAATGGCCAGGGCTAGGGTCCTATGTGCGGTTACAGGGGGACTCATCCTCTCTCTTATTGGAGCTCTGGGCTCACCTGTGTTCCTTGACTTGGGGGCTTCCTCCACCTTCAAAGCAGTGATGACCCGTGAAGTCCTCCTCATGTGGAATCCCGCTGACGCTCTGACCTCCCCTTCCACATCTTTTTGTATTGAGTTGACCCAGAGGGTCCAGGGTGATCTCATCTCAGGGTCAGGATGGGTGATCCTAATTCCATCTGCAACTTTAATCTTCTTTTGCTGTGTGACCCACCTGGTCACAGAATCCAAGGCTTAGGGTGTGGATATTTCTGAGGGCCATTCAGCTGACCACAGTTATCCTCTGTCTCATGGCTCCCCAGCACCCCATCCTCTGAGCCCCTGTGCTCACAACACACCAACATAGCCACTCACTGGTCCAAACAAGAAATCGGTCATCAGCCCAGACTCCCTTACCTGCATGTTCTCACCTGATGGGTCACCAGGTCCTGTCTGTTGGATGTCATCCTCATTGTCCTCCCCTTTCTGCCACTGGGGAGCTACCACTCAGCACCCTCCTGACTGCTTCCTCCTGTCTCTTCCTCTAGCCCAGCCCATTTGGTTTCACTCCATGGCACCTGTGGGCCAGCAGGGACTTTTCTTTTTTTTTTTAATAAGAGAAGCTTTTCATGACACTCCACTTCTAGCATTCATCTCCAAACATTTTATTATGCCTTCGAATTTTGCCAATCACACACGATAATATCTGCACTTTTACAATTTCTACCAAAATACATAGTGAAAAAGAACTCATGTTATTATAATTTTCAGGGCTTGGTGAATTAAAAAATGACTTTCATTTCATTTTGTGTTTAGTAACACTTTCAGTAGGTATCACATTAATCATAAAGCATCTACATATAATTGAAAAGTAGGAGAACATATAGGTGCTTGGAGTGTCTGTGGACCCTCCCATCCCATCATGAATGCCGCAGCTTCCCCAGGCTTTGTGGCCCTCGGGTGGCAACCACAGGCCTGAAGAGTCTCCTGCTCAGGATCTCAACTCCTATCTGCCTTGTATGTCCTGCCTCTGCCCCACCTGCTTCACACCCCAGTGCCCTGCTGCTGCTGCTGCTGCTGCTGCTGCTGCTGCTAAGTCGCATCAGTCATGTCCAATTCTGTGCAACCCCATAGATGGCAGCCCACCAGTCTCCTCCATCCCTGGGATTCTCCAGGCAAGAACACTGGAGTAGTTGCCATTTCCTTCTCCAGTGCATGAAAGTGAAAAATGAAAGCGAAGTCAAGCAGTTGTGTCCAACTCTTCGCGACCCCATGGACTGCAGCCTACCAGGCTCCTCCACCCATGGGATTTTCCAGGCAAGAGTACTGGAGTGGGGTGCCATTGCCTTCTCCTAGCTGAACCCTATACTCTTACGTGCCTGGACTTCAGTGCATTCACCTCCACAGTGTGGAAACCCCCTCAAACATGTCTGTAAAATCAGTCCCTCCTCGGTCTCAGGGTTGATACCAACTTTTCTGAGGAGCATTCTGATGCCCCCTGCAGACTAGCTTCTACTGTCTCTCCGCAAAGTAGACATACTTTTGGGAAAACATATCAATCACATGTAGCTTGCTCTAGCCTTCAGAGAAGGTCCCCTCCACATGCTTTTACTCCTCAGATTAGGGCTCCCAGACACTGGACACATGGCCCTTCCTCCTACTTTGCCCTCTTCTCCCTGCTAATTGGTACGTGGATGATACCTGTTTTCCTTTTGCTGAACATAGACACAAGAATGAGACAAAAGCAAAACCCAATAAAGGACAGTCATGTGTGTGTGCATGTGTTCAGGTGTTAGGGATGCTATGATCTGTCACTGGTACTTGAAGGCCAACGTGAAGATGGTCTCCAAGGATGTGAAGGGCAGGGCCTTCAGGGTGTCATCTTCATACTCAAATAAATTGATAAGTGAACACAAAGTGGAACTAGGCAGAGAGACTGGCTCCAAGGCCAACAGAACTTGGGGAACAGCTGCATAAATTCACAGCCACATGGAGAGGGTTCCTGGCAGGTGCTGATTGCAGTCTTGCTCCAGATGGGAGAAGGGGGTCCCCGGGCACTGTGGGCAGGATGCTCCTTGGCTTTACGAGTTGACAAAGGATGGATTTGCAGGTCATCCCTAGTTAGGTGAGAGCTGCTGAGGGGAGTGGTCAAAGACTGTGAATATTTCTGGTCCCACTGGCAAAAGGGCATCTCAGGAGGTCTCCAGATGGAGGGGACTGCACCCACCATACCAACTACTTGACTTTCCAAGACAGTGCTTTGTCGTATTACTTCAGTTGAGTCTCTTCTGACCCGAACTTGGGAGAAAACGTATTGAAAGTGCTGATGTAAATATGTTTTGTCTTTGCCTAGTTTCACAGAAGGTGGAGAAACATTCTCCATAAGGCCCATTCTAGGACTTCCTCTCAGTCAAACAGCTGGCTGTGTAACATTAATTTAGCAGTCGGTGGTAGTCACTCCAGAAGCATCCCTGAGGGCACATGTCCTTCCTGTCCTGCTGCTCTGGAGCCTTTATGCTTTGAGCACAGTGAGAACTTAGACGCTTGTGTGGACCCCTTGGTACCTAAATTGTCTTCATAGTCTGAGCATCAATAACACTCTGACAGGTGCTGGGTAATAACCGGTTCAGGTGTTAATTTTAAGCTGGGAAGCAATATGTGGCTGATGGAAAGGGACTGTGGTGCTTGGAAGCAAATACCACACATGATGTTTTACCATGGGAATCAGGAAGCCTGATGCTACTGGATTTATATTTCACCAGATCCTGCTGGCTAGGCCTGAGTTCCATTTTGAGTCTGCTGAAGTATCGAGAGAGGTACTTGTGGGGACTTAGAACCCTACTGTCTGAAGTGTCACCGACTGTAGCAATGACAACAGAAATAGTTTGGCTTGGGTTTATTTATCAAAGATTTAATTGGTAAAAAGCACACACACACACACAATCACCTAGAACCCCCAGACAGTGCCCTCCACTCTGGCTTCCCCACACCCTCTCCTTATCTTTCTGAGTTCCTGCTTTTCATTCTGGATGAACTCAGTCCAGACCATGGAGCCAGGAGGACTGTATACAGGCTTGTCTTGTTCATGAATGATGGAAACCAGATCTGGTGACTCATAAGTGGATTTTTAAAGCATTTATTTGATCAACACAATTTGCCTCCTCTGTCATTTTATTTCAGGATCTGAGGGATGAAGATGGGTGTGGGGAGTGCTTGCCATTGGGACAACCTCCTGTGGTTGTTAAGACTGGTCCTTACCCAGGTTAGCTGGTCTTTGTGTTGGCAAGAACCAGGCCCTTGCCTGCACCACCTCACAATCACCTCCACACTGATGGGTGCTGAGCATCAAGTGTGTCTATTTCAAAATGGGGAAAAGTAGAAAGGGGTCAATTATTGATTAGATAAACAACTGTTTAGGTGAAACAAGTAAATTTTTTTTTTTTAATCAAATAGTGGTAGAGGAGACCAGGGAACAGAGAGGGTTGATAAGAGGAGAAAATGTTTGGGTGATATTCTAATATCTGACAATTATGAAGGGCATTCATTTCTTGAGCATGAAGAATATTTTACTTATTTCCATAACCTGTCTAAATCTTCTCTAAATCACACTGTGATATAAATGAATACAGACATATAATACAATGTCTCTCCTAACCTCACATCACCCATGATGGGCACACATTAGATTAGCTGTTATTATTTTTAGAGAAACGAAAAGACTAATTTGCTAAGGAAGGAACTCTAGGACTTAGTGGTAGAACTGTTACTCAGCAAGGGTATTTTAGGCCTGAACTTCCTTTTTCCCTTCCTGCTCTTATACAGAAGATATAGATGAACCTTTAAAAACCCCAGTGGGGATGTACTAATTCAAGGATCTATTTCTGTATAGCAAGCCGCCCCCTCACTTAGCTTCAGGGCTCAAACAATAGCTGCTTATTCTGCTTGTGTGATCCAGTGGGTTGACTGGGCACAGCTGGGCAGTTCTGCTAAGGTCACATGCAACTGTGACCTTCCTCAGGGAGATCGTCTAGAGAACCCTCAGGTCTCTCACTGTTCCCTCAAATCTTCCAAACTGAGTTTCTTTGCAGCGTGGAGACTGACTTCTGCAAACATGTGTGCAAGGGCTTACCAAGCCTGTTTGCACTGTGCTTTTTAATGTCTTTGGGTCCAAGCAAGTCCCAAGGCCAAGTCCAGACACTGTTTGGGTGGGAGAGGTAAGTGCTGCACAAGTATGTGAACGCTGGGAGGGGGTTTTCTCGGGGCCCACCGACTATCCTGATGAGGGGGCAGGGGGGCTCTGAGGCTGCCAGGGCTGGTGCAGCCCGTTGCTCATGTCTGTCCTGGGTGAAGTGTGGTGGAGAATCCAGCTGGTCAGGCAGCTAGGACTTCTGTGGATAAAAGGTATACTTGTCACTCACGTTGTTTGCTTTGGAGTCAGTTCAAATGGGCAACACAATGTGTTGCCTACAACTCTCACTGAATCTTCCTCCTCTGGGAGGAGAGGACCTGCCTTAAATGGGTGAAAATTTGCACCTGGCCAAGTGTGTGGCGTGCTGGATGACAATGAAGATGTTTCCACTCTTTCCCTGTGCCCCATTTCCAGCCAAAGGGACAGATTCCTGTTGCACTGGGACAAATGTAGAGCACAGGGTAAATAAAGCACTTTTTTAAACCTTGTGTTAAGACTGTCACCATGATGGGACTTCCCTGGTGGTCCCATGGTTAAGAATCTGCCTTCCCATGCAGCGGACACGGGCTCCAGCCTTGGTTCAGGAAGATCCCACATGCCGCGAAGCAACTAAGCCTGGGTGCCACAACTACTGAGCCCACACTCTAGAGCTCATGTTCTGCAACATTAGAGAAGCTGCGGCAGTGAGAGGCCCACACACTGCAACTAGAGAAAGAAGAGCCAGCACAGCCTAAATAAATAAAGAGTAAATAAAGCCAGACTATTGTGCAGCAATGAAGAGCCAGCATAGCCTAAATAAATAAAGAAGTAAATAAAGCCGGACTATTGCCATGATGAGCATGATTTACAGTGGTGAAGTCTACACAGAACTGAGACCACCCTGCACCCAGTCCCAGGGGAGCCGAGCTGGGCCCCAGAGGACCTGCTCCCCTGTCTCCCTCCCCTGAGCACCGCTATCAGTGGTCATGCCCGGGGTCCCATCTGGGTAGAAATTGACTGTGAGCTTGGAGTCAGATCTGACTCTGAGTTGACTTCTGTTGTTCTCCTGCTGAGCCCTGTCCACACTTTGAGACATTAGTTTGCTTCTGTCTTGCGTGCAGTCTGCAGTATGCCCCCATTTGGGATTTAAAGGAGAGTGAAGTCCTGGGGAGGAGCCATGGCAAGGCCATTAGAGGACACAGAGTTAGGGGTCAGGGACGCCCAGTGTGACCAGGATTCCTGGGGCCTCACCTTGCTTTTGCCGTTGACCAGCTCTCGATGTTTAACTTCTTTGAGCTTTAATTTCTTCAACTTGACAAGGAACTAAAGCTATGAACTCTCCACTGTCCCTTGTCTGTATAATTTTAAGATAATCACACTTCTTTTCAGCCTTGATCTGTATCAGCTTAGGAGTTGTCATCTTAACTAAAACCAATGTCAAGTTAAGAAATCATTAATTCTCTTCAACCTCCACATGCAGAAAGTGATGCCTTGAGACTACTGAGATTAGTAGGCTGGGGGCTGCTCCCTGTGTCCTCTACGCAGAGACGTGGAGGGAAGAGGCAACCGTGCTTCTTATGAGCATGGCAAGCTGACTCTGGGGAAATATAAGCTTTTCCAGGAAGACAGAAAATCTCTCACTTTCTGAAGCATGATCTGATCAGCACGTGACTTTACATTAATCAAAACTTGTGAACAGCTCAACTACTTAGGTACGGATAAAAGAAGATGGGTACATATATACAACGGGATACTACTCTACCATTAAAAGGAATGATAATGCCATTTGAAGCAACATGGATGGACCTAGAGGTTGTCATACAGAGTGAAATACGTCAGACAGAAAAGGAGAAATACCATAACATCCCTTATATATGGAATCTAAAAGGAAATGATACAAATGAACTTATTTTCAACACAGAAACAGATTCACAGACTTAGAGAATGATACAGTTGCTAGGGAGGAAGGACCGGGGGAAGTATGTTAGGCAGATTGGAATTGATGTGTACTTACTGCTATATTTAAAATGGACAACCAGCAAGGTCCTACTGTATATAGCACAGGGAACTCTACTTAATGTTATGGGGCAGTCTGGATGGGAGGGGAGTTTGGGGGAGAATGGATACATGTATATGTGTGACTGAGTCCCTTTGCTGTCCACCTGAAATTATCACAACATTGTTAATCAGCTATGTGTGCTGCGTGGTAAATTGCTTCAGTCCTGTCCAACTCTTTGTGACCCTATGGACCATAGCCCGACAGGCTCCTCTCTCCATGGGATTCTCCAAGCAAGAATACTGGAGTGGGTTGCCATGCCCTCCTCCAGGGGATCCTCTCAGTCCAGGGATTGAATCTGTAACTCCTGTATTGCAGGAGGATTCTTTATCGCTGTGCCACTGGGATAATTGGCTACACTCCAATATAAAATAAAAAGTTAAAAAAAATGAAGAGAAAAAAAAAAAACTTGTGAAAAGTTAAAGGAAAAAAAGAAAAAAATGGTAAAGGGAAAAAATACAATAGTACAAAATAGAGAAAATAATGAAGCAAAGTAAAGTGAACTTGTGCCACGAGGTTTGTTGGTTGTTTCAAGAAAAGAGTTTCTCCGGGACCTGACTGTGCCATCCGAGTGACACTGGAGGCACAGAGCCTTCGCCCTCTAAGAACTTAGTCTTCTGGATGTGGAAAGTCATGTAGAGAGGAATACGCTCCCTCTTTGATCTATTCTTGCTGAGATTTCCGAAGTTAATTAGTCTCTCTTGGGGAGATGGCATTCTCTCTTACTGATTCAGCAACAATTAACTTTTAACAAACTAACCAAGACTTTTCAAGCACAAATATGCCATAGTTTAAGCAATATCATAATGTCCTTAATGGACAAAAATGGGTGAGTCCTCAAGTACTTATTAACTGGGAACCTTTATCCCCAAAGCACTGTGTTGAATGTAGGTCTGCTAGGCCTCCAAGAGTCTGAGGATTTAATGGGTAATGAACGCTGGTGGTCATCCCGCACCATGGCCGAGCCTGCTCTGTCCCAGAGGGTAGGGGAAGAGTGACAGGAACCGAACGCCAAGGGAGAAGTTACCTTAGGAAGATTATTATTAACAACTGCTTATTTTAATACCTTTTGGATCATAAGTCTAAAATATTCTCTGTCCTCAACAAGTAGGACCTTGTTGTTTATCCATTTTATATATAATAGCTTAGGTCCGTTAACCCCAAGCTACCAGTCCATCCCTCCTCTAATCCCCTTCCTTTGCAATCTCCTTTGATAAACCATAATGGAAAAGAATATAGAAAAAAGAATGTGTATGTATATATATATATATATATATATATATATATATATATAATATAACTAAATCACTCACATATTGGAGTACAGCTGATTAACAATGTTGTGATAATTTCAGATGGACAGCAAAGGGATTCAGCCATACATATACATGCATCCATTCTCCGTCAAACTTCCCTCCCATCCAGGCTGCCCCAAAACATTAAGCAGAGTTCCCTGTGCTACACCGTAGGATCTTGTTGACTTTTCATTTAAAATACTGCAGCAAAGTGATTCAGTTATACATATATCACTGCATGGTTGACAACATTATGTCAACCATGCTTCAGCTAAAAAAATAAATTAAAAATATTCTCATTATAAGAATATTGGAAAAACAAGAAAAGTAGAAAGGAGAAAAGCAGCCACGGTCCCGTCCCCCTCTTTGACCCTTTATTCCAGTCCTTTCTCTTGTGCACTGCGCTTCCTCTTCACTGTCTGTCCTTGTTCCCAGCGTGTCATCACGTGTGTCTGTCTTCGAACTGATGAGTTTAAACTCCCTTTCTACATTGACGGGAGGTGGGGAACCTCAAGGCCTCTGCCTTGGACAGCTCACTTCGGCTGAGACATGTTTTGACTTTTGTCTTGTGAATGTTCTTTACTCTTTCACAATAGTTTGTTCCAAGTGAGGGACACAGCGCTCCCACTCCCTGCCCCAGTTTCCTCCATATGTGAACATCATGCTGACCATCGGCCCGTAGGTCCTGGAGCCCAGGGAACTTTCACCTAAGCTCCATCCCCTGATAGGAGGGCTTCTCCCCACTCCCACTCGTCTGAACACCTGCCTCCCTATTGGTGACAGATATTTATTGTATGGTGCAACTGGCCAGCATCTGATGGTTTAGCTCCATTCTTAAGCAGCGTGAAAAGGAAGTTGAAGTCCAGGCTGGCTGTACAGACTTTGAAGAGCCCATGTTCTCCTGTGGGTGGGTAGCCTTTCCAGGGGCTCCTTTCCAGGCTAAGCTCCCTCTGGGTATCCATCACAGTAAGTGTGAGAGGGTGCCCACAAAGGCAAAGGGATGCACATTTGGGAAGAGCTGTTCTTATCCTCCCTTCCTCCCCCCACCCCAAGTTTCTGTAACCCTTTAGGGTGCAGCCATGCTGAGAATGGAACACAGCCTCAGTTCCATGTGGAGCTGGCATGATATTCAGGAAGTACATATTTTTTAAGAGCAAAAAAAATTTTGTGACTGCTGTGTTGCCTGACTGCCCAGTGTGAGAAGCAGTCAGTGCTCCAGTCCAAGAGAACTGGACCACAGGATGCAGAATGTCCTGTAATGGCTGAGGGTTGGCAGCTGAGTGGGCACCTGGTGGCAGGAGGGCCAGTCTTTGCACCACAGTCCGCCAGACAGCTGTGGGCAGCACAGGTGTCAGCAGAGAGCATCTCTGTTGGTCAGTCAAACTAGGGGATGATTGAGGCCCAGACTGTTCTACAGAAACATTGAAGAGGGATGTAACTATTGGGAGGTGGGTGACTCTGCAAGTTTACAAGATCAAAAGGCTGTGCAACCATGTGATGCCCACAGAGAGCACATGCGATGCAGCCCATGGTGGTCCTGTTGGGGATGTGAGGTCATTGAAGTGACAGGTTCAAGTCTGTGACTCGATCAATGCACAAGAGTCTTGTACAGAAGTTACTCTCTTCTAAATTAGTTTCTGGAAGGTGGTGAGGGAGGTAAATTAGGAGTTTTGGATTAAAGAAACATGCTCCTATGTATAAAATATGTAATCAACAAGTACCTCTTGTATAGCAGAGGGAACTCTACTAAATATTCTGTAACAACTTATATGGGAAAGGAACCTGAAAAGAAAAAAGATACTTGTATATGTCTAACTAAATCACTTTGCTGTACACCTGAAACTAACACAACATTGTAAATCAACTAAAATTCAATGTAAATTAAAAATTTTAAAAGCAAGCAAAAAACCAAATTGCTTTGGGTTTAGCTGTGAAGGAGAAGGCCTTGTTCTCACTGTTCTGAGACTTGGTTGAGGGTCTGAAGAGCCACAATGCAGGGGCCTAAGAGGTCAGACAGATCAGCTCTGAAGTCCAGGGCTCTGCATTCTGTGACTGTAGAACTGTGAGCACTACCTTTCTATGCCTCAATTTCTTCCCTAAAAAAAAAATCCTCCTTCCAAGGATAGCTTTGAGAGTAAACCAAATTAAAAAACCAGTAAGGAGTTCTAGAGAAGAAAACCTCTTGTGCTCACTGATGTTTGACATGGTTACCAGGCTTCTAGTCTTCTGAAAACTCATCAGATAGTGGGAATTTGGTGGCCCAGTGCTGACTGGGGATGGTCCTGGGTTTGGTTCAACTCATTTTAGGGTTCTAGCCAGGCATGGATGTGATCGCCAGGAGAAGTAGAGCAGGAGCATTGGTGGAGACTTGCGCTGCTCCTCAGGAAGCCAGATCTTAAAGGGGGTCCTTGTGATTGTTGGTTGCCCTTCCCTCTCTCTCCATGTTAGCTCATGTTCCCCAGGCAGCAGATCATGAGCTGGGGTTGGAGGTGTGGGTGATTTACTGGGGAAGTGAGAAGGGAGAAGAGAATGGACCACATTTTGAAATAAAGCCAATTATACAGAGTGAAGTAAACCAGAAAGAAAAACACCAATACAGTATACTAACACAAATATATGGAA
Source organism: Ovis canadensis (assembly GCF_042477335.2). Lineage (NCBI taxonomy): Eukaryota > Metazoa > Chordata > Mammalia > Artiodactyla > Bovidae > Ovis > Ovis canadensis. Next base: position 18,311,009 of record NC_091269.1, read on the forward strand.
TTTAGAAAGATGGTGACGATAACCCTGTATGCGAGACAGCAAAAGAGACACAGATATATAGGAAAGTCTTTTGGACTCTGTGGGAGAGGGAAAGGGTAGGATGATTTAGGATAATGGCATTGAAACATGTGTAATACCATATAAGAAACGAATCGCCAGTCTAGGTTCGATGCAGGGAGCAGGGTGCTTGGGGCTGGTTCACTGGGATGACCCAGAGGAACGGTGTTGGGAGGGAAGTTTGAGGGGGGGTTGGGATTGGGAACATGTGTACACCCATGGTGGATTCATGTTGATGTGTGGCAAAACCAATACAATATTGTAAAGTAAAAAAAAAAAAATAATAATAATTTTAAAAAATAAAACTGGCAAATTAATTATCCCTGTAGAATTAACAGTTATAAATAAGTTAGAAATAAGAATTAGAGTTGAGAGGATTTCCTAGTAGTTCAGAGGTAAAAAATCCACCTGCTTGCCAATGGAAGAGACATGGGTTTGAGCCTTGGTCTGGGAAGATCCCACATGCCACCAAACAACTAAGCCCAGGAGCCACAACTACTGAGTCTGTGCTCTAGAGCCCTAGAACCACAGCTATTGAGCCCACACACTCAACTACTGAAGCCTGTGTACTCTAAAGCCTGTGCTCTACAGCAAGAGAAGCCACTCAGTGTGAAACCTACTCATGGTAAAGGAGAGCAGCACCTGCTCACTGCAACTAGAGAAAAGTCTGTGCACCAAAAAACAGCCAGCACAGCTAAAAATTAACTTTAAAAGTTTTTTTTTTTTTTAATAAAAAAGAAGTAGAGCCCAAACTAAACAATATTGGGTGACAGACATTGAATCTGCTGATACGCTCAGTGCCTTTTGTGCAGTCTGTTGGGGCAGTTTCCATGGGTGATGAAGATGGAAACATGGGACTCCCTTGGGTCACTGGGACAACTGCTTCCATCTCAGGCCTTGGTGGACCAGCCCCATTCTGCTTCTGAGGTGTTGTTGCACTTGGGCTTTCAGAAAGTGATAAGAAACTTATCTTCTGCTTTGAACTTGATAACATTCCAGGGAGTGTCTTCAGAACTCCATTTCACTAACCTAGACTAGGGGCTTCCCAGGTGGCACAGTAGTTAAGAATCTGCCTGCAGTGCAGGAGACCCAGGTTTGATCCCTGGGTCTGGAAGATTTCCTGGAGTAGGAAATGGCAACCTGTTCTAGTACTCTTGCCTGGAAAACTCCTTGGACACAGGAGCCTATTCCAAGGTTACAGTCCATAGAGTTGCAGAGTCAGACACCACTGAGTGCCTAAGCAGGCACACACAACTTAGACCAGGCCTTTCTGATGCCCAACTGTCCTTATTGAGCCAAGACCTGGAAGGACTGGCCCTTTTTTCATCTGTTTACAGACTAAATGAAGCTCCCTGAAGTTCGTCTGAAGCCTGCTGACAGGTAATGGAGAGGAAACCCCTGTCACCCGATGTTTACGGTGGAATTGTGATGGCCCCTCAGAGAGCAGTTGGTGACTATAAACAGGTGAACCCCTCCCCCCTGTTTCACACAGCTCTCTCTCCTGTTGCTACATGCTTAACACTGAAAACAGACACCAGGATTCCTATACCTAGGAGTCAAGTGAGGGAGAAATGGTTGCTTTACTCTTAGGAAGGGGGCGCGGTATCTGTCCAAACAGCCCTTCTCGGGGAGGAAAGGTGTCAACCTGCACCAGACAAGGTGAGGCTGTGGCTGTGGATGAACTTGATGGTGAATCAAGAGATGACCTCTAAACAAGGCCTGCCATGCAATAGTTGGGTCATACTTAGACTAAAAAATTATTTGTTGTCTGTATGAAATTGAAAGAAAAATGCTGCAGTTTGTGGGAACTTAGTTCCCCAAACAGGGAGTGAATCCATGCCCTTGGCAGCTGAAGCATGGAGTCCTAACCATGGGACCACCAGTGAATTCCCTAAAGTGCAAAGTTTTTTGACTTTGTATTTTAACCTGAGTATTATCTGTATTTATGTATTTTAAAATCCTGTGTTTTATCTGGTAGCCTTACTTTAACCATAGTCTGTGAAACTGAAGCACAGACCCAGTGTCAACCGAGAGGGTCTACAGAAAGGTGGTTTAGCAGTGGGGTCAGTTAGAGATTACAGATCAAAGCAAGAGCTTTTGTTGTTGGAAACAATAGAAGTTATTGGCTGATGAAACATAACAAGTGCAAGGTCACAGCATCTGATGAAGGCACAGCAGTCACTACCAAGGGAAATCAGAGGGCCAGGTACTATCCACATGCCTGTGCCAAGGAAGTGGAGGCTCCCAGAGCACAGGAGACCTTCCCCAGGAAGCACGAGTGATGACGCTGGGACTTGAATCAGAGGAGTCTGCCTCCTCAGGCCGCACCTTGTGGATCTTGGCACTCTGATTAGAGAGATTTGCTCTGTCATTTACTTATAAAAATAGATGCTTAGAAGCTTAAAGATACCTGAAGACAATTCTTCTCTGAGTGGGTTAGGGTTGGGTTAATGGAGGGAGAAATTAAACTTATCAGATCTTCTTTCAGTTCAGCTCAGTTCAGTCGCTCAGTCGTGTCCGACTCTTTGCGACCCCATGAATCGCAGCATGCCAGGCCTCCCTGTCCATCACCATCTCCTGGAGTTCACTCAGACTCATGTCCATCGAGTCAGTGATGCCATCCAGCCATCTCATCCTCTGTCGTCCACTTCTCCCGCCCCCAATCCCTCCCAGCATCAGAATCTTTTCCAATGAGTCAGCTCTTTGCATGAAGTGGCCAAAGTACTGGAGTTTCAGCTTTAGCATCATTCCTTCCAAAGAAATCCCAGGGCTGATCTCCTTGCAATCTAAGGGACTCTCAAGAGTTTTCTCCAACACCACAGTTCAAAAGCATCAATTCTTTGGTGCTCAGCTTTCTTCACAATCCAAATCTCACATCCATACATGACCACTGGAAAAACCAAAGCCTTGACTAGATGGACCTCTGTTGGCAAAATAATATTTCTGCTTTTCAATATGTTATCTAGGTTGGTCATGACTTTCATTCCAAGGAGTAAGCATCTTTTAATTTCATGGCTGCAGTCACCACCTGCAGTGATTTTGGAGCCCCTCAAAACAAAGTCTGCCACTGTTTCCACTGTTTCCCCACCTATTTCCCATGAAGTGATGGGACCAGATACCATGATCTTAGTTTTCTGAATGTTGAGTTTTAAGCCAACTTTTTCACTCTCCTCTTTCAGTTTCATCAAGAGGCTTTTTAGCTCCTCTTCACTTTCTGCCATAAGAGTGATGTCATCTGCCTATCTGAGGTTGTTGATATTTCTCTCAGCAATCTTGATTCCAGCTTGTGCTTCTTCCAGCCCAGCGTTTCTATTATGTACTCTGCATATAAGTTAAATAAGCAGGGTGACAATATACAGCCTTGACGTACTCCTTTTCCTATTTGGAACCAGTCTGTTGTTCCAAGTCCAGTTCTAACTCTTGCTTCCTGACCTGCATATGGGTTTCTCAAGAGGCAGGTCAGCTGGTCTCGTATTGCCATCTCTTTCAGAATTTTCCCCAGTTTATTGTGATCCACACAATCAAAGACTTTGAGTCAATAAAGCAGAAATAGATGTTTTTTCTGGAACTCTCTTGCTTTTTTGATGACATCCAGCAGATGTTAGCAATTTGATCTCTAGTTCCTCTGCCTTTTCTAAAACCAGCTTGAACATCTGGAAGTTTATGGTTCACATATTGTTGAAGCCTGGCTTGGAGAATTTTGAGCATTACTTTACTAGTATGTGAGATGAGTGCAATTCATCTGACAGAATGTGATTCACTGGAGAAGGGAATGGTAAATCACTTCAGTATTCTTGCCTTGAGAACCCCATGAACAGTATGAAAAGGCAAAATGATAGGATACTGAAAGAGGAACTCCCCACGTCAGTAGGTGCCCAATATGCTCCTGGAGATCAGTGGAGAAATAACTCCAGAAAGAATGAAGGGATGGAGCCAAAGAAAAACAATACCCAGTTGTAGATGTGACTGGTGAGAGAATCAAGGTCTGATGCTGTAAATAGCAATATTGCATAGGAAACTAGAATGTTAGGTCCATGAATCAAGGCATATTGAAAGCGGTCAAACAAGAGATGGCAAGAGTGAACGTTGATGTTCTAGGAATCAGCGAACTAAAATGGACCGGAGTGGGTGAATTTAACCCAGATGACCATTATATCTACTACTGTGGGCAGGAATCCCTTAGAAGAAATGGAGTATCCACCTTGGTCAACAAAAGAGTCTGAAATGTAGTACTTGGATGCAGTCTCAGAAACTACAGAATGATCTCTGTTTGTTTCCAAGGCAAGCCATTCAATATCACAGTAATCCAAGTCTATGCCCCAACCAGTAACGCTGAAGAAGCTGAAGTTAAACAGTTCTATGAAGACCTACCAGATGTTTTAGAACTAGCACCCCAAAAAGATGTCCTTTTCATTATAGGGGACTGGAATGCAAAAGTAGGAAGTCAAGAAACACCTGGAGTAACAGGCAAATTTGGCCTTGGAATACGGAATGAAGCAGGGCAAAGGCTAATAGAGTTCTTCCAAGAGAACACACTGGTCATAGCAAACACCCTTCTCCAACAACACAAGAGAAGACTCTACACATGGACATCACCAGAAGGTCAACACCAAAATCAGATGGATTATATTCTTTGCACCACAGATGGAGAAGCTCTATACAGTCAGCAAAAACAAGACCGGGAGCTGACTGTGGCTCAGATCATGAACTCCTTATTGCTAAATTCAGACTCAAATTGAAGAAAGGAGGGGAAACCACCAGATCATTCAGGTATGACCTAAATCAAATCCCTTATGATTATACTGTGGAAGTGAGAAATAGATTTAAGGGTCTAGATCTGATAGACAGAGTGCCTGATGAACTATGAATGGAGGTTCGTGACATTGTACAGGAGACAGGGATCAAGACCATCCCCATGGAAAAGAAATGCAAAAAAGCAAGATGACTGTCTGGGGAGGCCTTACAAACAGCTGTGAAAAGAAGAGAAGCAAAAAGCAAAGGAGAAAAGGAGAGATATAAGCATCTGAATGCAGAGTTCCAGAGAATAGCAAGAAGAGATAAGGAAGCCTTCCTCAGCGATCAATGCAAAGAAATAGAGGAAAAGAACAGAATGGGAAAGACTAGAGATCTCTTCAAGAAAATTAGAGATACCAAGGTAATATTTCATGCAAAGATGGGCTCGATAAAGGAGAGAAATGGTCTGGACCTAACAGAAGCAGAATATATGAAGAAGAGGTGGCAAGAATACACAGAAGAACTGTACAGAAAAGATCTTCATGACCAAGATAATCACGATGGTGTGATCACTCACCTAGAGCCAGACATGTGAAGTCAGGCATAATGTGAAGTCAAGTGGGCCTTAGAAAGCATCACTATGAACAAAGCTAGTGGAAGTGATGGAATTCCAGTTGAGCTGTTTCAAATCCTGAAAGATGATGCTGTAAAAGTGCTGCATTCAATATGCCAGCAAATTTGGAAAACTCAGCCGTGGCCACAGGACTGGAAAAGGACAGTTTTCATTCCAATCCCTAAGATCTTCTTTAGTATTCATTAATTAATAAAAGACATTGTTTTAGGAGTTTTAAATAATGGTAATATGGGATATGTTGCTTTAAAGAAAAAGTCATGAATATTTCTTTGAGAGTTATAACACCTTGCATTTCAGAAGAACCTCACTTCTAACCTATTCAGGGACTCAAGAAGCAGGATGGTGGGGCTCAGAGTGTGTTAAACTCTTCATGAAACTCGGTTGAAAAGATGCATGCGTGAATTCCTGCCCTCGGGAGACATAGCCTCCCTCACGGCCTTCTGAGTGGGGCTGTGTTTTCTTCCAGTTGCCCGCCTGGATCATCATCACCTGGAACTCTGCCTCCCCTTGGCTTCAGCTCATGGTAGGCACTGGCTGGATGCGAGTGGAAGAGGCTGAAGTTTCCTGCCCAGCCGCCCCCTAGGGACACTCTCTCTGCAGATGTGTGAGTTCTGACCAGGGCTCTCTATTTGGCTCTCTGGGAGGGTTACAGCTAGGGGGTTAGGGCTGAGGTTAGAATTCTACTGGTCGCTGATCCCTGAGCTCATTGGTTGGTTTCCTTCATCCTGTTCTGCCTTTTCTAGACAGCCTGGCACTGAACTGTGCTCAGTCATTTGTTTGCAGGTCATCTCTGTCCTCCCAGGATACTAACTGGTACAAACTTCATACAAACTCTCCTGTAATTACTATTTTTCAGGTTGTCCATAAAATCTGATGAAAAACCTGTGAGCCAAAGATAAAATACTAAAGTGAAAGAATACACTGGGAGAATGTAAGACTGTAGTGGTCTGCATGCTGACGATGCCCAGGGACAGAGGCGCTGGGGCAGCTGTTGTGGTGTTTGCCTTGTATCGACCAAGGCCCAGTGTGAAAGAACTCATTCTGTACGTATCATCGGTGTAAATATCCAGTGCTTGAACAGCCACATGCAGAATATCCATCTTAAACTACACAGTGGCAAATTTTCATAAATATAGATTTCATATAATATACATATATTTGTTCTTGTTGTTACTTGCTAAGTCATGTCTGACTTTTTGCAAGTCCATGGACTGTAGCCTGCCAGTCTCCTCTGTCCATGGGATTTCCCAGAAAGAATACTGGAATGGGTTGCTATTTCCTTCTCCAGGGGATTTTCCTTACCCAGGGATTGAACCTGTGTCTCCTGCACTGGCAGGCGAATTCTTTACCACTGAGTCATATATACATCTCACCTAAAGAAGTCCTACATAATTGATGAGGTTTTACAAGGAAGAAAGGAAATCATTCAGGACAAACACTTGCTACATTTCCTTAAATATATTTTGAACTGACCTAAGACATATCACAAAAAACAAAGAAGGATGTTCCAGGGATGAAAATCTTAACTTCTGTGTGAGGGAATACTTTCTAACAGTGTGAGATCCAAAAAGAATGTACAGTTTAGCTCTATCATTTCAGTTCATTCACTCAATCGTGTCCAACTCTTTGCAACACCATGGACTACAGCATGCCAGGCTTCCCTGTCCATCACCACCTCCTGGAGCTTGCTCAAACTCACGTCCATTGACTTACTGATGCCATCCAGCCATCTCATCCTAGGTCGTCCCCTTCTTCTCCTGCCCCCAATCCCTCCCAGCATCAGAGTCTTTTCCAATGAGTCAACTCTTCGCATGAGGTGGCCAAAGTACTGGAGCTTCAGCTTCAGCATCAGTCTTTCCAATGAATATTCAGGGTTGATTTCCTTTAGGATGGACTGGTTTGATCTCCTTGCTGTCCAAGGGACTCTCAAGAGTCTTCTCCAATACCACAGTTCAAAGGCATTAATTCTTCAGTGCTCAGCTTTTATTATGGCCCAACTCTCACATCCATACATGACTACTGGAAAAACCATAGTTTTGAGTAGACGGACCTTTGTTGGCAATTAATGACTCAGCTTTTTAATATGTTGTCTAGGCCACTGCTGTCTAGGTTGGTCATAGCTTTTCTTCCAAGAAGCAAGCTTTTTTTTTTTTTTTTTTCCTCTTAATTTACTGGCTGCAGTCACCATCTGCAGTGATTTCAGAGCCCAAGAACATAGTCTCTCACTGTTTCCATTGTTTTCCCATTTACTTGTCATGAAGTGATAGGACTGGATGCCATGATCTTAGTTTTTTGAATGTTGAGCTTTAAGCCAGCTTTTTCACCCTTCTCTTTCACTTTCATCAAGAGGCTCTTTAGTTCCTCTTTGCTTTCTGCCATAGGGTGGTGTCATCTGCTTATCTGAGGTTATGGATATTTCTCCGAGCAGTCTTGATTCCAGCTTGTGCTTTATGCAGCTTGGCATTTCACATGATGAACTCTGCATATAAATTAAATAAGCAGGCTGACAATATAAGCCTTGATGTACTCCTTTCCCAGTTAGGAACCAATCCGTTGTTCCATGACTGGTTCTAATTGTTGCTTCTTGATCTGCATACAGGTTTCTCAGGAGGCAGGTAAGGTGGTCTGTATTTCCATCTCTTTAAGAATTTTCCACAGTTTGCTGTGATTCACACAGTCAAAGGCTTTAGCATAGTCAATGAAGCAGATGTTTTTCTGGAATTCTCTTGCTTTTTCTATGATCCAGTGGATGTTGGCAGTTTGACCTCTGGTTCCCCTGCCTTTTCTAAAACCAGCTTGAACATCTGGGAGTTCTCGATTCACATACTGTTGAAGCCTGTCTTGGAGAATTTTGAGCATTACTTTACTAGCATGTGAGATGAGTGCAACTGTGTGGTAGTTTGAACATTCTTAGCATTGCCTTTCTTTGGGATTGGAATGAAAACTGACCTTTTCCAGTCCTGTGGCCACGGCTGAGTTTTCCAAATTTACTAGCCTATTGAGAGCAGCACTTTCACAGCATCATCTTTTAGGATTTGAAAGAGCTCAACTGGAATTCCATCACATCCACTAGCTTTGTTTGTAGTGATGCTTACTAAGGTCCACTTCACTTCATACTCCAGGATGTTTGGCTCTTGGTGAGCAGTCACACCATCGTGATTCTCTGGGTCATGAAGAATTTTTTGTATAGTTCTTCTCTGTATTCTTGCCACCTTTTCTTAATATCGTCTCTTTCTGTTAGGTCCATACCATTTCTGTCCTTTATTGTGCCTGTCTTTGCCAGGAAAGTTCCCTTGGTATCTCTAATTTTCTTGGAGAGATCTCTAGTCTTTTCCATTCTATCGTCTCCTATATTTCTTTGCAATGGCCACTGCGGAAGACTTTCTTATCTCTCCTTGCTATTCTGTGAAACTCTGCGTTCAGATTGACATATCTTTTCTTTTCTCTTTTGCCTTTCACTTCTCTTCTTTTCTCAGCTATGTGTAAGGCCTCCTCAGACAACAATTTTGCCTTTTTGCACTTCTTCCTGGGGGCGGGTTTGATCACATTCTTGTACAATATTACGAACCTCCATCCATCAGTTCAGTTCAGTCACTCAGTTGTGTCTGACACTTTGTGACCTCATGGACTACAGCACACAAGGCTTCCCTGTCTATCACCAACTCCCAGAACTTACTCAGACTCATGTCTATTGGGTTGGTGATGCCATCCAACCCTCTCATCTTCTGTCATCTCTTCTCACGCCTTCAATCTTTCCCAGCATCAGGGTCTTTTTCATGGAGTCAGTTCTTTACATCAGGAGGCCAAAGTATTGAAATCTTAGTTTCATCATCAGTCCTTCCAATGAATATTCAGGATTCATTTCCTTTAGGATTGACTGCTTTGATCTCCTTGCAGTCCAAGGGACTCTCAAGGGTCTTCTCCAACACCACAGTTCAAAAGCATGATTTCTTCAGCACTCCCCTTTCTTTATAGTCCAACCGTCACATCTATATATGACCACTGGAAAAACCATAACCTTGACCAGACGGACCTTTGTTGGCAAAGTAATGTCTCTGCTTTTTAATATGCTGTCTGGGTTGGTCATAGCTATCTTTCCAAGGAGCAAGCGTCTTTTAATTTCATGGCTGCAGTCACCATCAGCAGTGATTTTGGAGCCAAAAAATATAAAGTGTGTCACTGTTTTCATTTATTTCATTCACTTCACTGTTTCCCCATCTATTTGTCATGAAGTGATGGGACTGGATGCCATAATCTTCGTTTTTTGAATGTTTAGTTTTAAGCCAGCTTTTTCAGTCTCCTTTTCCACTTTCATCAGGAGGCTCTTTAATATTTTTTGCTTTCTGCCATGAGGGTGGTGTCATCTGCATATCTGAGGTTATTGATATTTCTCCATGCAATTTCTCCAGCTTGGCTTCATCCAGCCTGTCATTTCTCATGATGTACTCTGCATATAAGTTAAATAATCAGAGTGACAATATACAGCCTTGACAGAGATGGCAAGAGTGAACATTGACATTTTAGGAATCAATGTACTAAAATGGACTGGAGTGGGTGAATTTAACTCAGATGACCATTATATCTATTACTGTGGGCAAGAATCCCTTAGAAGAAATGGAGTAGCCCTCATAGATAACAAAAGAGTCCAAAATGCAGTACTTGGATGCAATCTCAAAACTGACAGAATGATCTCTGTTCATTTCCAAGGCAAACCATTCAACATCACAGTAATCCAAGTCAATGCACCAACCACTAATGCTGAAGAAGGTAAAGTTGAATGCTTGTATGAAAACCTACAGGACCAACACCCAGAAAAGATGTCCTTTTCATTATAGGGGACTGGAATGCAAAAGTAGGAAGTGAAGAGATACCTGGAGTAAAAAGCAAGTTTGGCCTTGAAGTACAAAATGAAGCAGGGCAAAGGCTAACAGAGTTTTCCCAAGAGAAGGCACTGGGCACTGGTCATAGCAAATACCCTCTTCCAGTAACACAAGATGTGAACATCACCGGATGGTCAACACTGAAATCAGATTGATTATATTCTTTGCAGCCAAAAATGGAGAAACTCTTTACAGTCAGCAAAACAAGATGAGGAGCTGACTGTGTCAGATCATGAATTCCTTATTGCCAAATTCAGACTTAAATTGAAGAAAGTAAGGAAAACCACTAGACCATTCAGGTATGACCTAAATTAAATTTTTTACCATTATACAGTGGAAGTGACAAATAGATTCAAGGGATTAGATCTGATAGACAGAGTGCATGAAGAACTATGGACGGAGGTTCATGACATTGTACAGGAGTCGGTGATCAAGACCATCCCCAAGAAAAATAAATGCAAAAAGGCAAAATGATTGTCTGAAGAGACCTTACAAATAGCTGAGAAAAAAAAGAGAAGTGAAAGGCAAAGAAGAAACAGAAAGCTATATCTATCTGAATGCAGAGTTCCAGAGAATAGCAAGAAGAGATAAGAAAGCCTTCTACAGTGATCAATGCAAAGAATTAGAGGAAAACAATAGTATGGGAAAGACTAGAGATCTCTTCAAGAAAATTAGAAATACCAAGGGAACTTTCCATGCAAAGATGGGCACAATGAAGGGAAGAAATGGTATGGGTAGAAGATATTAAGAAAAGGTGGCAAGAATACACAGAAGAACTATACAAAAAAGATCTTCATGACCCAGATAATCATGATGGTGTGGTCACTCACCTAGAGCCAGGCATCCTGGAATGTGAAGTCAAGTGGGCCTTAGGAAGCATCACTATGAACAAAGCTAGTAGAGATGATGGAATTCCAGTTGAGCTATTCCAAATCCTAAAAGATGATGCTGTGAAAGTGCTGCACTCAATATGCCAGCAAATTTGGAAAACCCAGAAGTGGCCATAGGACTGGAAACGGTCTAATCCCAAGGAAAGGGAATGCCAAAGAATGTTCAAACTACTGCATAATTGTACTCATATCAGTAGCTAGAAAAGTAATGCTCAAAATTCTCCAAGACAGGCTTCAACAGTACGTGAATTGTGAACTTTCAGCTGTCAAACTGGATTTAGAAAAGGCAGAGGAACTAGAGATCAAATTGCCATCATTAATAAAACAAGAGAGTTCCAGAAAAACATCTACTTCTGCTTCATTGGGTACATCAAAGCCTTTGACTGTGTGGACCACAACAAACTGTGGAAAATTCTTAAACAGATGTGAATACCAGACCACTTTACCTGCCTCCTGAGAAATCTGTATGCAGGTCAAGAAGCAACAGTTAGAACCTCCATCCAGAGTTCTTATCTTTTTATATATCTATCTTTCTTAGGAGGCAGGTCTATCTATCAGATCTGATAGATAAAGGCAAGACACAAGTCTTCTCTGTGGTCACATGTCTGAGCTGCCGTTAAAAGCCAGATTCTCTGAAATATAGCCAATATTTTATAATACCGTCTATCCTTTAAAATTGTGCATGTTGTCCACCTGAAACTTATATAATATCATAAGTCAACTATACCTCAATTTTTTAAAAAGAAAAAAACCCAGATTCCCTGATGCATGTTCCTGTAAGCATGTTCCTGATTCTTTGCAATGCCATGGACTGTAGCCCACCAGGCTCCTCTGTCCATGGAATTTTCCAGGCAAGAATACTCAAGTTGGTTGCCATTTCCTTCTCCAGGGGATATTCCTGACCCAGGAATTGAACCTGAGTCTATCAGATCGAATAGATACCTACCTATCAGAGGAAATCCTTTAAATCTATTTGTCACTTCCACTGTACAACCCTATGGGATTTGATTTAGGTCATATCTGAGTGGACTGTGAAGAAGGCTGAGTGCTGAAGAATTTCTGATGCGTTTGAATTGTGGTGTTGGAGAAGACTCTTGAGAGTCCCTTGGACTGCAAGGAGATCCAACCAGTCCATTCTAAAGGAGATCAGCCCCGGGTGTCCTTTGGAAGGAATGATGCTGAAGCTGAAACTCCAGTACTCTGGCCACCTCATGCAAAAAGTTGACTCATTGGAAAAGACTCTGATGCTGGGAGGGATTGGGGGTAGGAGGAAAAGGGGACGACAGGGAATGAGATGGCTAATGGCATCACTGACTCAATGGACGTGAGTTTGAGTGAACTCGGAGATGGTGATGGACAGGGAGGGCTGGCATGCTGCAATTCTTGGGGTCGCAAAGAGTCGGACACAACTGAGCAACTGAACTGAACTGAACTGAACTGAGTGGTCTAGTGGTTTGCCTTACTTTCTTCAATTTAGGTCTGAATTTGGCAATAAGGAGTTCATAATCTGAGCCACAGTCAGCTCCCAGCCTTGTTTTTGCTGACTTTATAGAGCTTCTCCATCTTTGGCTGCAAAGAATATAATCAATCTGATTTCGGTGTTGACCATCTGGCTATGTCCTCATGTAGAGTCTTCTCTTGTGTTGTTGGAAGAGGGTGTTTGCTATGACCAGTGCCTTCTCTTGGGAAAACTCTGTTAGCCTTTGCCCTGCTTCATTCTGTACACCAAGGCCAAATTAGCCTGTTACTGCAGGTATTTCTTGACTTTCTACTTTTGCATTCCAGTCCCCTATGATGAAAAGGCCATCTTTTTGGGGTGTTAGTTCTAGAAGGTTTTGTCGATCTTCACAGAACTGTTCAGCTTCAGCTTCTTCAGCATTAGTGGTTGGTGCATAGACTTGGATTACTGTGATATTGAGTGGTTTGCCTTGGAAATGAACAGAGATCATTCTGTCAGTTTTGAGATTGCATCCAAGTACTGCATTTTGGACTCTTTTGATATCTATGAGGGCTACTCCATTTCTTCTAAGGGATTCTTGCCCACAGTAGTAGATATAATGGTCATCTGAGTTAAATTCACCTATTCCAGTCCATTTTAGTACATTGATTCCTAAAATGTTGACGTTCACTCTTGTCATCTCCTGTTTGACCACTTCCAATTTACCTTGATTCGTGAACTTAACATTATACGTTTCTATGCAATATTGTTCTTTACAGCATCAGACTTTACATCCATTACCAGTCACATCCACAACTGGGCCTTGTTTTTGCTTTGGCTCAGCCTCTTCATTCTTTCTGGGGCTATTTCTCCACTCTTCTCCAGTTGCATATTGGGCACCTACCAGCCTAGGGAGTTCATCTTTCAGTTTCATATCTTTTTGCCTTTTCATGTTGTTCATGGGGTTCTCAAGGCAAGAATACTGAAGTGGTTTTCCATTCCCTTCTCCAGTAGACCACATTTTGTCAGAACTCTCCACCATGACCCGTCCATCATGGGTGGCCCTACATGGCATGGCTTGTAGTTTCATTGAGTTAGACAAGGCTGTGACCCAAGTGATCAGTTTGGTTAATTTTCTGTAATTGTGATTTCCATTCTGTCTGCTCTCTGATGGATAAGAGGCTTGTGGAAATTTCATGATGGGAAGCACTGCCTGTAGGGGAATCTGGGTCTTTCTCTGATGGGTGGGGCCATGCTCAGTAAATCTTTAATACAATTTTCTGTTGATGGGTGGGGCTGTGTTCTGTCCCTGTAATTTGGCCTAAGACCAAACTATGGTAGGGTATTGGCTACCTCCTTCAAAAAGACTTATGCCAGGACTGTTGTATTCAGTGCCCCTGATTCCTTGGCAGGCCACTATCAACCCACACCTCCACCAGACTCGTGGACAGTCACAGGCAAGTTTGGCTCAGACTCTTTTGGGGTCACTGGTCCTTTCTCCTGGGTCCTGGTGCACACAAGGTTTTGTTTGTGCCCTCCAAGAGTCTGTTTCCCCAGTCCTGTGGAAGTTTTATAATCAAATCCCACTGGCCTTCAAAGTCAAATTCCCTGGGAGTTCTCAGTCCCTTTTCCAGATCTCCTGGTTGAGAAATCTGTTGTAGGTCCTATAACTTTAGCAACAGTAAGAGAACTTCTTTGGTGTAATTGCTTTCCTGTTCGTGGGTTGTCTGCTCAGTGGCTCTGTGGTGGGTCTCACATGCCACACCTCCCAGGTCTGCTGCAGCCAGAGCCCCTGTCCCTGCAGCAGGCCAATGCTGACCCATGCCTCCACAGGAGACACTCAGATACTCAAAGGCAAGTCTGACTCAGTCTCTTATGGGGTCCCTGGATCCTGGTGCATACAAGGTTTTGTTTGAGCTCTCCAAGCATCTCTTGCGGGTATGGCTGGTATAAAATCACCCCTCCTACCATCTTTGGGGCTCTCTCCTTTGCCCTTGGACATGGGGTATCTTCTTTTGGTGGGATCCAACATTCTTCTGTTAATGGTTGTTCAGCAGTTAGTTGCAATTTTGGAGTTCTCACAGGAGAAGATAAATGCACATGCTTTTATTCCCCCCACTTGTGGATAAGATGAGCGCAGATGAAGAGCCACACTTTCTTTTTGCGTATGAATTATGTTCATTCTCCACCAGCCTCATTTCTATCTTCTGTCCTAGGGTCTGTGGGAGGATAGCATGTGACCATCCTGTGGACACTGGCATCGGGTCATGGCCAGGGCAGTCTATGCTGCCTGTCATAAGGATCACTTGATTTTGGTTTTTGGTCATGTAACCTGTTTTTGCCCTTAAAAGGAAATCTCATGAGTTTAATGACATAAACTGATTTTAGAAAAAGTTTACGAGGGCGTGCCTGGTAATCTCTCTTAATGTAGGGCTTGCTCTTTTATTTTTCCTCCTTGTATGCAAAGAGCTGAATTTTAAAGAGCCTTGAGGAAAAATGGATTCTTGCCAGAAATAACTAGGCATTAGTAGTCTTTTACATTTTAGAGGGTGTGATATTAGAAAAAAAATCCTCACCATGTGTTAGTACGTGTAAAGCTGTTAGAACACTGACCAGCTCATAGTAAGTACTGGATAACGGCCTGCCAGCATCATTGTTAGTATTTGACTTTGACAACATCTTTTCATACCATGGTTCCAAGTCCAATAGCACTCTGCTCCAATAGTAGTGGGCTCTGTTCGACCTCCCAAGTAGAGTGGAGACCCCATCTTTCAGCTTGGCTCCACTGTCAGCTGCACATCTATGGAAGTTACACCTGGTCTCTGCTTCTGCACCTGCCCTGCAGGGGTTGACGAGGAAGACCAGGGCTTTGCTCTGCAGGCTGTGACCCAGGGGTGTTCCTGGGGCCTGCCTGCTCCTCACCTGCAGTTGTCCACTGGCTTCCTACTTCAGGCTCCACTGCACTGGCCATGACACAATGCCAGTCGCCACAGGGTGGTCACATGCTATCCTTCCATAGACCATAGGACAGAAAGTGGAAATGAGGCTGATGGAAAATGAACACAATTTATACACAAGAAAAGTGTGACTCTTCATCTCGTAATTATAGTCTATACTTGCACTCAACCAATGGCCAGTTACAAAGAGTCACCAATAGCCTGAAACCAGATTGAGATATTCGCATTACAGATTAGTTGTTTAAACTTAATTATGTGATAACTAAATGGAACATTTCTCTTTTCCACTTTTTATTTCTTCGAAATAGTTCAATTCTTTATGAGATTCTGGTTAACCTGCAGTTTTACACTGTATGAGGATTATTTTTATTTCTTGTAAACATATAAGTAAGGTTGATTAGTCCTTGAAGTTACCACTTTTAAATACGTAACTCATTGCAGTGGGAAAAATCTGTGAAACGTCTTAATAGAAGAAAACTCAGAAGTAGCTATTTCTTCCACCATTATACAAATGTTGCCCTCTTTTAGATATGGATCCATTTTTTTGTTGGTTTAACAGAAAAACAAAGTATAATTTCTCTCCCGTGAGCTGACTTTAAAAAGGAAGCTGTTCCTTATTAAGGAAGTCTGATGAAACATCACTCAGCAGCAAGAACCCAGCAAGATGGGGCATTAACAGCAGGTTCAGTTCAGTTCAGTCACTCAGATGTGTCCGACTCTTTGTGACCCCATGGACCACAGCACGCCAGGCCTCCCTGTCCATCACCAACTCCCGGCACTTGCTCAAACTCATGTCCATCCAGTAAGTGATGCCATACAACCATCTTATCCTCTGCCGTCCCCTTCTCCCCCTGCCTTCAATCTTTCCCAGCATCAGGGTCTTTTCCAATGAGTCTGTTCTTTGCATCACGTGGCCAAAGTATTAGAGTTTCAGTTTCATCATCAGTCCTTCCAATGAATATTCAGAACTGATTTCCTTTAGAATGGACTGGTTTGCTCTCCTTCCAGTCCAAGGGACTCTGAAGAGTCTTCTCCAACACCACAGTTCAAAAGCATCAATTCTTCGGTGCTCAGCTTTCTTTATAATCCAACTCTCACATTCATATATGACTGCCGGAAAAACCATAGCTTTGACTAGGCAGTTTATTTTATTAGCAGGTTACATGCATTCAATTCAGTAAGTAATTTTTGATCAATCGTCACATTCTAAACACCATTCCTGGCATTGTAAATTCACAGATGATGTAGGTTCCGTGTCTTAAGAAGCCCACAATTTCCTCCTGAAACTGGAAGCTATCCCACTGTAAGGAATTCTGAAGCTGGACCCTGATGGGATGCCCAAGGCTGGCGGTTCTTTCCTGGGTTGTGTCCCCTCTGGTAGCCAGCTATGGCTGGACGACAAGAACCATGTTTTTCTTGTTCTATCCTTACCAAAAGTTCAGCATTAAGTTTATTTTTTCTTAAGAAAAGTAAAAAGAAATAGGTGGACAGGAGGAAAGAAAGGAAGGAGGAAGGAAAAGAAAGTCACAGAAATGTAATGAAAGAGATAATTATTGAGTCAAACATCAAAGGATGTGTATGATTTTTCTAAATCAGAAAAGGAAGAAGGAATTATTAATTCTACCTGAAATGGGAAAAGAGTCAGCAAAAATATCAGAGAAAAGGTGATATGTAAACCAAGACTTAAAGGGCACCAGGATTTGCTACATGGGAAAGGAGAAAAGAGGGTAGGTTATAACAGGAGGGGTGATACATTTACAAAGAAACATAAATCCTTGGAAATGAGATTCCATCAGGCATGTTGAACATGTAAGCTGGATGTGAGGAACTAAGGAGATCTGAGGTGACTACAGATTGTGAGACCATGAGTGGTGGACCAAGACAGTAGTTCATACAGTAGAAATAACTGAGCTGGTCTTTGATTTAGAGACAAACCTCGAGCAGAAGAAGGGAGGTTTGAAGACAGACTGGGAGATTAATGTGGACCCTTCACCGTGGTGCAGACAGAAGGTGATGAGGGTCTGAGACAGACATGGGGCTGGGGAATGAAAAGCTGAGGACCAGTGTTAACACTATGGGGCAGAACCTTTAGAAATGATTGACCATGGAATAAGTTGCATTCAACGTCAAAAAGAAAATCTTAAAGGAAAGATGACCACACCACATGCAGAAATACCGAGTCAGGAGGAGAAGTCAACGAGGGGAAACAATCATTTGATTACACTACATGATTAGGAAGGGAGGGCTGCACCCTTCTGGAAGGGAGGGCTGCACCTGCTGGCTGGCAGGGGTTTTCAGCCATCTGCCCCAAGCAGCACCTTTCACATGATGTCAGAGCTCACTGTCATCATTCTGGCCTGTCTGCACGTCAGTCTTAAACTACAAAATGGGTGTGCAGGCTCTGCACACCCCAAACTTTCTGACTTCTGCCCTGTTGAATATGATCTCACTTTACCCTTCCCTGAGGAAGGATCAGTTTGGTGTTAGTGCTACAACGCATACCACCCTCAAACCTTAAAGCCTCACAGCAATAAAAGCTCATTTCTTTTTTTCTTTCTTTCTTTTTGGCTGCATTGCACAGCTTGTGGGGTCTTTGTTCACTGACCAGGAATTGAACCAGGGCTGTTGGCAGTGAAAACATGGAGTCTCAACTACTGGGCAGCTGGGGAATTCCCAGGGCTTATTTCTTGTTCACATTACACATTGTTGCGAGTCAGGAGGGGGCACAGCTTGTGTCATCACTTTCCTCTCTCTGGGTCCCAGCTGATGGAGCCACTGGTCATAGTCATGATGGCAACAGGAAGAGAGGACATGGCGACACGTGCCCTGGCACTAGAACTTCCACATCAGTGGCACGTCTCCTGGGGAAGAATTACAAATAAGTGAATAAATGGTCTTTCCCAGCCCCTGGTGTGTTCTGCATTCACTATTCCTTCCCATGGGCACGGAAAAGAAAGAAAAGTTAACTTGATGGTGGAGAAGCTTGGCAAACACCCCACTGGCCAGGTGACCAGGGAGAAGTCACACTGATAACCTGCGGCCTTGATATGATGCCCTGAGAAGCCACTGACCTCTGAGTCTCCCTTCCAAAAACCTACAACCCTTGGCTAATCACAAGACAAGCACTGGACAAACTCAAATTGAAGCACATTCAACAAAATCCCTGACCAGACCCCTCAACGTTGTCAAGTAAAGTAAAAGACTCATTTCTATTAAATAAAAGGGGCACAAGCAATTTTTAATTGCAAAATTGATCCAAGAACTTGGAGCGACTTGTTCACACTGGATTCTGTCTCTGTGATCCTGTCACTCAGTATCATTATGAGATTACAAAAATAAGTAAAGTCTATTTTTCTCAGGTGAATAGCTTGTGGCCAGGAGTGACCAAATACCAAATAAATTTATCAGCTGCAGTCAGAGAGGGAGAGGAAATCAAGTCAAGTGGCATTTGCTAATGTTCTGTGAAACAAGCATAAAAGCAAAGGAAAATAACAGTGTTCAGAATCATCACTTCACTCCCGTTTCATTGGCTGATCCTGGTCTGGTGGCCACACTTAACCCAAATTGTGTCTGGGTATTTACCTCCCTCCACCCTCTGGAGCTGAAGCACAGTGCCATTTCCTGGGCTTCTGTGGCTCTGGGCCCCCTGGTACTGAGGGTTTGGGTTTTTCTCTCTGCCCACCCCAGAGGGACATCTCTCTTGGTTCTGTCTCGTCCCCACAACACAGAGTCTCTCCTTGTTCAGAATGTTTGTGCTAAACCCACTAACCCAGCCATGCACAGAGCAGAGATAATAATATCTGGGTTGCAATGTGAAAGGGCATTTGAATTCAACTGATTCGAGTGGGAGGAACAGCCGATGTGACCATACCTAGGACCAGGCAGGCTCCGAGGGGTCTTGGTAGGGGCCCAGTCTGGCAGGCCCAGCAGGCTCTGATTCGGGGAGTGGGGTACAGTAGAGGGGCCATGGTGTGGGGCTAGCCCTTCTGAGTGCAGAGAACCACAGAAAGGGCTTAGGGTGGACACTGTTCTGGGAGATGAATATGAGGATGGTGCCCAGAAAGGATTCTGGCAAACTCTCTGTTAGAAATTGTATAATAAGAGATGCTACCCACCTCTCATTCAGATTACCAGAAGTGTTCTGGAAAAGAAAACAATAAGAAGTTCAAAGGTGTCAGCGAGGCGGAAGCTGTATGTATGTATTCTGTACTTTCTGTACT
Source organism: Ovis canadensis (assembly GCF_042477335.2). NCBI lineage: Eukaryota > Metazoa > Chordata > Mammalia > Artiodactyla > Bovidae > Ovis > Ovis canadensis. The sequence goes on from NC_091269.1 coordinate 18,330,819, forward strand.
TGACAAGTGAAAGAAAGCCTGTACTTCCCACAGGCTTACTTGGAGACGTCTTGTTAATGACAAACTGTTCTTTTCTCTTTCTCATGTGACTTTTTCCGAAGCCTTTTCTGGCCCTCGTTTCCACTTCTGTGCCTTTTACAGTAACCTGCATCTCTGAGGGGCTCCCAGGGTCATTTCTACCTCCGATGAATTAGCAGCTGGGCTGGAAGCCAAGATCAGGCAATTTCATGTTTACAAATGGCCTTGTTTCATCTGCTGGGCTCTGTCATGGTTGGTGGGCCAGTGGCCACACAGATCTTGCTGTGCCCTCCGGAGAACGTCTCCTCTTTTCTGGCGTCCCTTCTCTAATCAGGGTCATTACACTTGTGTTTCCTCAAATGCTGCCACTGACTGATATATTTCTGTTTCATGAAAGAAAGTAATTGAGTTGGTGTCTTTGCCATGAGGATACCTCAACGTCTATAGCAGCTGCTCTGAAAGGTGAGCAGAGACTCAGAGCAGCGAGCAGGCTTGGGGAGCAGCGGGGCCCCCTCAAGCCTTCCTACCTCCCAGTGCCTCCACACCGCGTCTGGAAACTGTGCTCAGCCAGCTGTCTCCACTCTGCTGAAAAACTTCCTGCTGTTTTCATGATCTGCTGTTTAGGTAATAATCTCATCGCTGTCCTGGGCATTTGACTCCTTCACAGAGATTTTTATGGCATCTGTGGGGTCCCTTGGCTAACGGAGCACAGAATAATGTACAGCAGTCAGCACAGCACTTAATACCCACGTGGAGAGCAAGGATGCTGGCTGCTCGCTGTTCAGTTTCCGAATATCCTGTTCCTTTTTGCCTTCGTTTGATTTTGCTTTGTTTCAGGAAACATGAGCATAGAACACTCAATTTGGCTTTCCTCCTTCCTGGATTAGAAATGAATTTTGTTGGTATGGGATCTGACCACAGGCTATTTTATTAGCCAAATAAAAGTTTCATTAATTTTAGTGATCTCATAATTACACTGGATGGGGGACTCTGGTGTGAGTAGGTCATGACACTGTCCTCACGCAGCTTCATCTTCTGTATTTTCCCTTGAGATGAACAGTGTGATCCTGATGATTTATGTAACTACTTAAATACAGATTGCAAAACAGCAACAAAAATTGGATACTGTCATTGTTCTCTGGGTAATCAGAGGCTGCTTCTTTGTGGGGACGGTCTGCCTCCAAAAAGGGGGCCCCCAGGTCCTGTGGGAATGGAACAGGCAAGAAGACAGACAAAACCCGTCAGGCACCTGGAGAACCTGACAGGCTCTGATGACACAGGCAGATCACGGTTGCCTTTCCCTTGCCATTTCTTTTCCGTAAAAGAAAGGATTTCAGATCCATTATATGAATATGCTTAAAATACAAATAATCTTTTACTCCTCCTGGTAGCTTTTAAGACAAGTAGAAGAAATGATTGCACTAAATGGCATTTGAATTGTACAGCAAAAACCTAATTCTATCTATTGCTTTACAGTTTAAACACATTCAGAGTGACGCAACACACTCAGCGTGGGTGGATCTCACAAAATGTAAAGCTGAGTAAAGGAAGCCGGACCCAGAAGATCCCATCCCACACAATTACTTATATAAAAGGATGCAAAACTAATCTGTGGTGTTAGGAGACCAAGGATCGGTTATCACTGGGGTTTTAACAGGAGTGGGGCAGGGCAGGGGCACCTGGGGGGCTGGTCATGCTCTGATCCTGGTCACATGAGTCTGTTCACTGTGAATTAGGTCAGGGCAACTTGTGTACATTTTTGTAAACAGGCTGCACTTCAACAAAAAAAAATTTTAAAAATCATTAAAAGGCACCTATGTGGTATTGGAGAAGACTCTTGGGAGTCCCTTGGACTGCAAGGAGATGCAACCAGTCCATTCTGAAGGAGATCAGCCCTGGGATTTCTTTGGAAGGAATGATGCTAAAGCTAAAACTCCAGTACTTTGGCCACCTCATGCGAAGAGTTGACTCATTGGAAAAGACTCTAATGCTGGGAGGGATTGGGGGCAGGAGGAGAAGGGGACAACAGAGGATGAGATGGCTGGGTAGCATCACTGACTCAATGGACGTGAATCTGAGTGAACTCCGGGAGTTGGTGATGGACAGGGAGGCCTGGCGTGCTGTGATTCATGGGGTCGCAAAGAGTTGGACAGGACTGAGCGACTGAACTGAACTGATGTGGGAAAAGAATCTGAAAAAGAGTGGATATATGTATATGTATAACTGAGTCACTTCGCTGAACACCTGAAACTAACACAACATTGTAAATCAACTCTGCATGTGCGTGTTCAGTCTTATCTGACTCTTTGAGACGCTATGGACTCCTCTATCAGGAGAGTCTCCAGCAAGAATACTGGAGTGGGTTGCCATTTCCTTCTTTAGGGGATTTTCTTGACCCAGGGATCAAGCCTACATGTCCTGTGTCTCCTGCATTGGTGGATTCTTTACCACTTGAGCCATCAGGGAACTCAACTATACTCCAATATAAAATAAAAATTAAAAAGTCAATAAAAGGAAATAACTTCTCACTGAAAGAGAGGATTCACATAAATTATTTCATTTAACTCCCTGACAACAGCTTGTGACCCCACTCTGAAAGTGCTTTGGGCCTTGGAGGATACCTCTCTGCTCCTGAAATGAGGAGGGCCCAGCCCACCATCTTCTGAGGGGGTCCAGTGTGTTCCCTCCCATGGCCATCCCCAGTTAGGATGTGTCAGCAGAAACAAGGGAGATGGGAGGAGGCAGGGAGCCCTCTTGACACTATGGGTCAGAGGAGAGGCAGAAGGTATGCAGGTCCCATACTTTGATTCATAGGGAGCAAACAAAGATGTGAAACACATGGTTTCAAAGCCAGCTGGACCTTTTGTGAGTCTGCTCTGCAGGTGGTGATGGCTTTTGTCTCTTTTCCTGCCCCTGTGCTCGGATGCTGTCACAGCTGGAGGTGTCCGCGTGTATGGGGGAGGAGAGCGGAGAGGGCAGGTCATCCAGAAGGTCATTTCCACTCTGGGGCTGTGTGACGGTGTCTTTCTCTTTTGGGGAAGCCTGTCACCTCTCCGATCATGACCTGCCAGTGAGGAACTCTTCTAGCTGCCTGTGTGGGGGTGACTCTCCTTCTCACTAGGACAAGCGCTGTAGTTCTGTCACTGTCCTCCACCCAGACTGACCAGTTCCAAACAGGAACATCTCAGAATATCTGTTCTGAGGTCTGACGCTTAGGGACCTCTGAAATACAAGAGCAGTTTAAAGTAGGAAGGTCTTTCTTCTTTATTTGCATTTCCTTCCAATGAAGGGATTGAACTAGGTCACTTCCACTTGAATAGTCAATGCTTTTGACTCAAACTTCTCTAGGGTTTCCAATTACACATAGAGGCTTGAACCCATGCTCTCTTCCAAACCCCATAAAATGACAGTGAATGAATAAATGAGTGAGTGAATGAGATAAACCCATAATGACAAGGAGAGAAATAGAGTCTAGAAGACAGGGAACATCAGCAACATTTGGGCAGATGAGGGCGGTACCTGAGTGATGGGCAATGGTTGGTACCTGAGCAACAGGACAGAGAAAGAACACAAGAGGCAAGGCACTGCTACTGCAGGACCCCAGAGGGACTGGAGGCCCCCAGGACCACAGGAGGCAGGATGACTGGCTGGTAAGGGACAAAATAGTAGAATTGGTTGAAAATGTGTCCAAGGGGGTAATTAGGTACATCCCTCTCCACTCCCTACTCTATCTCCTTTGTTAACCTATGCAACAAGGAGAAGGAGGGTTTATTCTGCAGAGAAAACAAATCATACTTGGGACTTAGTGATGCAAGCAAAGACAGGGATGAGGCATCCTACTGAAATGAGGGAGAATAAGTGAAATCCTGCATTCTGAGGGGCTGCAGCCCAAGAAAGAGAGAGGTAGAGGTGTGAATATGTGAAGTTTTCCAAGGAAACAATGGGGCAATACCGCCTGTCACCCTATGCGGTAGAGTCCATGAGACGCCAGCTTCACGGAGGTTTAGTGCCTCACCTCTAGCAGACAGAGAATGCCAGTAGACACCTCGGGAGAGATTTTGCCATGAGAGGGAAGAACCAAAACAATTCAAAGAAAGAACATTGAAAGAAATGAGAGACAACTCCAAAAGAAAAGAGAACTGTAGTGCATATCAGCAAGAGATGAGAAAGTTTTTTTGTATTCATGAAATAAGAACAGTATGGTATTAAAAACTTTTGGAAAACAAGAAAGAGCTCTTGAAAATTAAAATATAAGAGCATAAATACAAGTTCAAAAGAATGTTTTTGCTTTTTATCAGAATAAAAGTGTGAAAACCATTACTAAATCTAAGGTCAAAAGAACCCACATTAACATTCAAATTGGTTCAAGGACAGATTGAGGCAAATCAGCCTCTGTTGGTTGCCTGATTTCAGATGGAATGGAGGCAGCAAGAGAACTTATGGGAGGGGCACTGCTCTGCAAAGAACTTCTTCAAACATAACTGGGTCATAAATAAACTAAAAATTAGGTAGGAACATGGATCCCACTAATGTCTCCTTACAGGTATCTGAAACCAGCAAGTACAAGGTGACCACCACTGATGGCTAATGCAAGACTTTCTTCTTATTGCTATAACAAGTAACCACAAAATAAATGGCTCAAACAACAAGAATGTATTATTTTAAATGTGTTGGGATGTGGGTGTAGATCTCACTAGGCTAAAATCAAACTGTCAACAGGGCTGCTCTCCTTTCTAGAGGCTCAGGGAGAATCCATTCTTCTGAGCATTCAGGTTGTCGTAGACTTCGGTTCCCTGTGACTGCAGCCCCAAAGTTCTCATTTCCATGTAGAAGGTCAACCCCAGCATCTGCTAAGCTGACACCTTTCTGGCTCCATCTTCTAGCCAACAATGGTAGACTGAGCCCCTCTCTTGCTTCAAGCCTCTCCTGCCTCCTTTCCATCTTCTTTCTCTGGCATCAGCTGGGTTCTCTACTGTTAAGACCACATGTGGTTAAATTGTGCCTCCTGGATAACCCAGGAGAATCTCCGCATCTTGAGAATCCCCCTTTGTCGTGTGATGTACACGACATCTCTCAACAGGGATGAGGATGGGGACATCTCAGGAGGCCATTGATTGTCCTTGCCTCAGAACAGCTCCCCAAAACATGATCATACTCACATCTCAGGCTAATTCTAGTGACTACTGCTGTGCTGTGGATGAAAACGTGGCTGATGACTCAATAAGTCGGGGAGATATGAGAAAGTCACTAAAGACATCAGATGTATATTTAAAAGGATGTACAGTAGGCACTTAATACGTACTGGGATGAAAGAGTAGATTATTTATGGGGAAAGCATTCTTTCTCAGCAGCAGAACATCACCTACCTGTGCCAGCAAATAACTCACATTTGGAAGCCAGAGCCATGGAGAATGGAGTCCTCAGGCACAAGGGGCCTGCGTTCCTCTTATCAACACTGCTAAGGCCACACTGGGGGCGACTTTGAACTGCAGATTTTGTCTGCTTTTCTCTTCTGTACGGTTGCAAGCTTCCTGAGACCTGGCCTGCTCCGCACATCTTGCCCTGCACGTTCTCAAACTTCAGTCGTTGTAAGACGTGCCTCGGCAGATTGTAAAAGTGCAGGCTCTCTGGCTCCACCCCAAGGGGTCCTGACTCAGAAAGCCTGGAATGTGACCCAGGAGTCTGCATTTTCACAATTACTCAAGAACCTGGTGCTTTGTTCTATGATAATCATTATGGAATGAACTTAGTACTCTGGGCAAATTCTGGAAAAATTGCTTACTGGATTAAATCATGTGCTTCCAAAGACCTCCTCTCACCTCTGTGGGTGTAAGTTCAGAAGTGGTTGGTGGGAAAGGGTGTGCTGATTCCCCAGGGTCTCTGGTCGAGGGAGGCCCATTTTAAGGAGCAAGACAGTAAGTAGGGATCAAAGGACATGGCAGTAGGTGAGTTATGTGCTGAAGAACAGAAAATGACCAGAAAGGAAGTGAGTCTTTTACATGGTTGCATAACCATGTTCTGCATGTGGAGGCTCAAATCCGAGCAAGTGACACGAGGCCAACCGTGAGTCTGCTGCCCACAGCTCAGGATGTCTTGGGAAGAGGGGGCAGGGTAAGAATACAGGGCCCTCGGCCACCAGCTCAGCCTGTGCCCATATGATGCTGGCCTTTGATCCTGGGCCCCGCATCCCCATGCTGTGGCACAGGGCCCTGCCCTTGGTAGGGCTCATAACACATGTCTTCCTAGCTGGAAAAGGTTGTAGGCAGCAGCCAGGTGGGAATAAGCCATGAATCAGATGCTATATGAAAAATGAAAAGAGAATTTTCCAAGGCAAATAAATAAGGGAGTTGTCAACACTGACAAGATGGTCCCAGGCAAAAGTCAGCTGTGCGCTGAAGCCATGTGCAGAATTAAACAAAAACAAAAAACAAATTAGAGTTGAATCACAAAGAACAAAAAGATCCATTGTCTCAATAGAAAGTGTACTGCATCTCAGAAGTGAAAGAACCTGAACATCAGCTCACTGGGGAGGCAACCACCAAGGGCAGGGCAGGCCCTGGCTGAAAAAGACTCTAGCGGCTTGGGGCATCCTGGCAGCCACGGGAGAAGAACATGTTTAAACAGACGAAATAGATGCGGAACCTCGCGAGAACCACCACCCAGCTCTGAGTGTGCTTCTCTGCTGTGACTTAGGCAGCACGGCTGGGAAGGAAAGGAGATTTAGTTACACTAGGTTGTTGTCTCATCATCTTCTCTTCTGATAGGGACACACCCCACTCACCCGCAGTGATGCCTCTTCCCTGTGCTTTGGGGGAATTTAACTGCACCTGGATGCTATGTGTGAGTGATAGTGGCCAGAGATATCTGTTTCAGAGGTGGAGGTGTCTCACCTGACGGCTGCCTAAAGACCTGAGCTTTTGTTTCAGAGATAGATGCCAGACTCTCTACAGGATAAGAAGTCTTGTTATCCCACTTATAATACTCAAGACTTCTTTAGGTGTGTGTGTGTGTGTGTGTGTGTGTGTGTGTGTGTGTGTGTGTGAAGACAGCTACAGAGACGTTTTGGAAGGTCACTTCCACGGGAATGATGGATGTACTGTCATTCATTTCAGAGCTCAAAAGTCCATCAAATTTGCCTTCAGCCAGCACCTTGGACTTTGTCCTAGAGCCCAGATGAGTCATCCATAGTGCTCAGTAAGAAGCCCCATAAGGATGTAATTCCTCAGAGGTGAGGTAGCATACTCCGTCCTCTTCCAGGAATGAGGATGTGGATGGAGGGGAGGACAGATGACATGTTCTCTCCCCCTTTTTACCCCTAATCGGAAGGGAAGGTGCATGTCTTCGGTTCTTGTGTCTGTTTCCTTGACTCTCCTGGTGGCTGAGGTCTCTCCTCTCTTCTGACTCACAAATCTACTCTGACCACCTGGCCCACCCAGAGTGAGGCCACCACAGGCAGGAGCATGGTCTCTGACAGTGGAGTGCATGGGTTCAAAGTCTGATTCTGCTTCCTGAGCTGGAGAAATCACTGAACTCCTCCTCGGTCAGGTGGGCTTGATTACACCTGTCCTGATGCCTGGTGTGGGGATGAGGCAACGTGCCTGGATAGATGGCATATTGGCTGGTGTGGCTGCTGCTGCTGCAGCTACAGCCGCCTCCCCAGCTGCTGTTAGCCAGTTAACAACCAATTAGACACAGGCGATGCCATTACATGTGGATTAGTGCTGGGCATGCAGGACTTGACAGCCCATCCGAGGGCCTGGATCTCCTTCAGTTTCCAGTCCAGCTGGGGAGCACATGGTCTCCAGGCTTTTCTTTGACCCTTCCCCACTGGACGTCACACCCTCCCCTGCAAGCTCAGTGCATCCCATGCTGAGGCTGGGGTGACCTCCTAAGCCTGCTTCTCCCTGGCCTTCTGTGGGTCACTCAGCCTCGGTGATCCCTACTGCCCTTCACACCCTCCCACTATCAGGAGGCCCTGGGACTCCCCTCCAGCCTGTCCCTGCCATCCTGCTGCCACCACCCTGTACAGAGCTGAGTCTCCACCACCAGCTGTGAAAGGCCAGAGTTGCCTGGTGGTCTCCCATGCCAGGTGGCCCTAGCCGAGACATTGCTTTAATCATCCGCTGCCTGCTCCAAGCCTCTCCAGTAGGCCTCTGGTTCTCCCCTGAGGCTCTCCTCCAGCCCCCCATCTCCTCTCTGACTCATCCACAAAGGAGGCCCCAGCCAGCAGCCCCATCCTGCCCTCCCATCCCCTGAACCTGCCCTTGTCCTTCTCCAGTCCTTGTCTCTGCCTCGATTCTCTTCCCTGAGCCCCTCCTCTCTCCACCCCTTGCAGACGTCGTCCTCGTCAGCCTTTTTTCTATTAGAGAAAAGACATCTCTCCTGATGTCTGGCAGCAGCTCTGAATCAGGCCACTTGGCCCCATCCTCCAGATCCCTCCGTGGACTGCACCTGCAGTTCTAAGACCAGGCTTGCACTCTGTTTCAGGGGCTGTCTGTTTTCTTTCATATTCCTGGCACTAGGCCTTTCTTTATAATCTCCTAAAATTGAGAATCTGGACAGGACTTCAAGTCACTTGAAGCCACCCACCCCCCACTCTCACCCCACGGTCACCATGGGGCACCAGGGGGCCTTTGTTCTCTAGCCCCATGTCTGTCCCAGCTTCAGGGTCCCTCCTCCCATGGCGTCAGTCCAGGACCCTGTGGACTCTTCTTTGAAGACCCAGAGAGGCTTCTAACTTGGAACCACCTCCCTCACCATACATTCCCCCCACCCCCTGCCTGCCTGCACCCAGGTCTCAGGATCACATGTTGAGCACTCTTGTCACCACCTTTGCTCTGGGCCTCTCCCTGCTCTGCTGCCTGGCCCTCCCCAGCTCCCCAAGCCAAGTCCTTCCCCACTGGAGGCACTGCTGCACACAGCTCAGATTCCAAAGTCCCTTGGTTGTGGGTTGAGGCAGGCTCCTCCCCCTTTACAAATGCAAGTCCAGTTTTATTAAGCCTGAGACCCTCTGGGGATCCTGTCCTGCCCTACTGTGAAAACCAGCCTTGCTGGCATCCCTTGCAGGCTCAGCCCCAACTCTACTCCACAAGCTCCTGCTTCCCATGAGCCTGGTCAGGGCCATCTCTGTTTAAGGCCCTCTGTTTATAGCATTTACCAACCCGGTGCTTAAAGTGCATGTGTGCATGCTAAGTCACTTCAGTAATGTCTGACTCTTTGAGACACCATGGACTGTAGCCCACCAGGCTCTGTCCATGGGGTTCTCCAGGCAAGAATACTGGAGTGGGTTGCCATGCTGTCCTCCAGGATATCGTTACTACCAAGGGTTTTAACCTGTGTCTCTTACGTCGCCTGCATTGGTGGGCGGGTTCTTTATACTCAGCACCTCCTGGGAAGCCTGGTGCTTAAATAATTCTGAGCATTGTTGAATAACTTGTGATGAGTGGTTGGATATGTGTCTACAGTGCCAACACGTTGGCTCCATGAAGCAAGGATGCAGAAGGTCAGTTCTGTTGACCTTTGTACCCCCACGACCTAGCACAGCTGCTCTGAACAAATCATGGCTCTCTGAAAACAACACCACATGACCTGCTAGGGGCCGCATCTGCTGCTGACATGATCAGGGCCTCATAGCCTTGGCAGTTAGAATAGTATGTTAGCGAGGAAAGTCAAAGTCAGGGTATTAACGAGGCTTAGGGATGGGCTTCAGAGGATCTTTCAATGTTGGGGTGGGGGATTAGTTCAGATTGGGTGAAGTTCATGACATCAGAGTTAGAATTTGAGCACAGCAATGTGAGATGCAAATAGTCCTTAATTTCATCTATTGAAAAGTCTGAAAGTTTAATGTTCCTTTGAATGGACTTTACTAGAAATTTCTTGAAACAAATTTATTTGGAACTTTTACTTTCCTGGACAGGGGTTTCCTGAGAGAGCAAAGACATGGTCACAGAGACAGTAAGCTGTGAGGGTCAGGTGATCTGAGCTCTCAGAATGAACGATTCCAGATGTCTCCAAGCCCCCTAAACTTCTATAATAGAATCACACATGAAACTACAGGATGACTAATTCCGGTCCTGTGCTGCAGAGTTTCTGAGAGATCCCAAGGGATACTTGCATTTAGGGGGGTAACCTGTCCCCTCTGTTCAAGAGGTAGTGTGTTCTGGTTTCTTCTGAAACCACCCTCCACTCCCTACCTCCCCTGGCACAGCCTGCAGGACCTTTCCCTACTCCTCTGTCTGAGAGGACAGAGACAGACAGAACAAAAGCAGAAGAGGGGCTTCACTTTCCTGGTGGCTCAGTGGTAAAGAATCCACCTGCCAATGCAGGAGACGTGGGTTCAGTCCCTGATCTGGGAAGATCCCACCCACGTGTCTCGGCGCAACTAAACCCATGCCTCCCAACCATTGAGCCTGTGCTCTCCAGCCTGGGAGCCCTGACTACTGAAGCCTGCACACACTAAAGCCTGCGCTCTGCAGTAAGAGAAGCCACTGCAATGAGAAGCCCGCTCCCTGCAACCAGAGAGTAGCCCACCCCTGCCACGACTAGAGGAGAGCCCACTTGGCAACGAACATCCAGAATGGATACCCAGTCAAAAGTAAATAAATAAGTACATAAACATTATTTTTTAAAAGTGGAAAAAAACCTGGAGAAGGTCATGACTTGATTAAGCAAAGTAATCCTGCCATCTCCCATTTTTTGCAAATGCCCACGAACAGAAAACAGTTCACTCCCAAAGAGGAATTCTATTGTTACCAGCAAACAAATCTTCCTCCCAACTCATCTATAAAATAGGAATTCCATTGGTGGCTGAAAATATTGGGTTGAATCAGAAGAAACTGTCATTTTGTAGATCAGAATGGTCAAATAGCAACAATTTCATGTTGGCCACCATGAAGATAAGTAAAATACTAAGATAATAAATTAATTTGAATTACACGTGGAAATTAATTTTCTTCCTAAGGCTAAGGAATTCTAGCAAGAAATTTGAAAGTGTGCTTATGACTGTAAACATAAACTGTAAGGATAAGAAATCCTTTTAGGACTCTGAAGGCGGAGGGACAGCTGGAGCCTGGACGTGGAGCAGGCCGACTCCATCTCGCTGACTGCCATCTCATTTCCAGGGAATCAAACGAAAACCGAAAATGACAGCCAGTTTCTACTGAAGCAGGTTCATTTGTAGGTTGGAAAGGTGGGCAGGGTCTCGGTTAAAGGTGCAGCTGGGGACAAACGGAAACCCTGACTCCTGGGTGGGTGGGAGAGCATGAGAGCCTCCATGGGACCCTGTGCAGATGGCTCTGAGATGCTGTGGGCACCAACCCCAGGAGGAATAGAGAGCAGGCCCAGAGTGGGTGGGCTGAGCCAGCGGTGGGGTGGTGGGCGACCCTGCACATGAGAACTGGCTCGTTTGGCTCAGGCTTGGGCTCTTGTGCACTTGAGTTGCGTCATCTGCTCTTTCCCCTGGACACAAGCACTGGCTTCTGGGTAAAGAGGTGGAGGGGATGGTTGTGGAAGGAAGGGGATCAGTATCAGGGAAAGATATAATTTTCAAAGTCATGCCCCATCAAGCAACACCCTGGCCAGTGGGATGCCCCACGCTCACCAGTGGGCACGGATTTGGTGCCAAGCTCTGCATCACATCATGAGGAGCCTGCCTCTCCCTAGCTCTCTCTGGGGTGGGCAGGTCCCCCTCTTTGGGACCCATGGCCAGGCCACCCTCCACTTGTTCAGAGAATTACACTGAGCTTTGCTCGGGTTTGTTTCACCAGGAGTTCTGATCCTCCCCCTGCTGGAGCCTTCCCGTTGCCAGCACACAGCCCCATTGCACCCGGGCAACCTGGAGCCAGAGCACACCTCTCCCCCTCCTCCAGCACTGCTCGTCTCCATCAAAGCCCCGACCCCAATCATGAGCCAGATCATCTGAGGCCTTCCCTTGTCTGTGCTCCTCACTGATGCTCTTTACCTTCTAAATATTTGTAGTCTAGTTCTTTGTCTCCCCTTCCCTCATCTTGAATTAGACCACCCTCCCCATTTACCTGCCTCTTGTAAGAGCTTCCCACATGATCTGTCTCTTGCATTGCTCCCTTCAAGTTCATTTCCAGTTGTCCAAGTGATGGTTGTGTCTTAAAGAAAATCTGCCCAGTGACTCCCTTACTCAAAGCCTGTCCCTCAGCAAACATTCTGCGGCAGCTTCCAAGACCCTCCCACTCAGCACTGAGCCACCGGTTCAACCCTTCTCGACAGACTGCCAGTTGGAGACCAGGGCAGTTCTCGCTTGGAGACCACTGCCTTGTGTCATCTAGCTTCCTCATCTTCTCTGCTGGTCTGAGTCCTTGGTGCCCTCAAACAGGGAGGTTCTCACCATCCACTCAGGGATCCAGGTCTCAGTGAGACAGCCCTGGGCAGCCTCTCCCGGCCCTGAGTCTTCCTGTCCCAAAGCTCACTTGGACAGGACAGCAAACACCAGCAGGGCAGGGGATCTCGTCCTGTTTCTTCTCCCATCCCTGGTGGTCCAGGTGCCTGTGGACCCCCCTCCCTGCCGACCAAGCTGTGTCAAGGTGGGCCAATCACTCGGTCTGCTGGCCTCATTGTTGCCACATCAAGAATGGGTGATGACCCCCATAGGCTGTCAGGAGGGTCAGGGCCCCCATGGGTGGAGAAGCTAGTCCGTGTAGACGGAGTCACCTCTTCCAGCCTCTGGAGCAGCTTTGTGTCCCCATCCTTCATTTTCTCTCTCACCTTTAAAAAAACTCAGTGAACTGAGGTTCCTCTGCTTATGGGCCAAAATTTGCCCGGGATGCTGAAAGGAGGGTGGACCCCTATGGCAAGGGGCACCAGGAGGCCCTCCTCCATGCCAGCAGAGCAGACACGTGGCTCAGAGCATGTGTCTGCAGTCTGCACCATCAGTGAGAGCCCTGGGCTCCCTCCCCTCCAGAGGGATGAGGCGAGATTTGATGAAGGGGGCTGGGTGGCCCAGCCAGCGTCCACAGCAGTACTAATTCCATGGATGATCTAGTCCTCCTCCGGGGGAACTTAACCTGCCTGGGGGGTGGGGGAGGAAGATTCTGGAAACATCCATGTAGAGCGGGTTTCAGGGCAGGCTCTCTAGCATGGACACTGGTTGGAGGGGCTTGTCAGCATCTCCATCCGTCTAGCCTAGGGTGAGAGAGAAGCACGCCTGTGTCTAGGCTGTGTACCTGGTCATACGTACACGCAGCCTCTGTCCCTCTTACTCCATCAGTGAAAGAGCTCTCCCTGTGTCTCAGTGTCTTCTGAGCAGACTTGGTGCCTGGACTGCAGTTCGTAGCAAACAAACTGCATCATCTGCTCACCTCCCAGGGTGGAGCCAGCGGGAGATGGGAAGGGATGGACCTGAGGGTAAAGGCAAATGACCAGCTCCTAGGGCCTCTGGGCTGCAGGCCATGCTGCTTTAGGGAAGCTCTTCCTGTCCATCCCTTCTCCCCATGATGGAATAAGGAAACACAACAGACCCAGGACTTGTAAGCTAAGCTGAGATAAAGGTGTTGCTGTCCATTGTTGGAGAGGTGCCTGTTTCAGAGCCTGAGGGGAAACATGGATGGGAGAGCGGGAAGAATGCTTCCAGGTGAAATCCAGCCTAGAGGTGAGGGGACAGGTAGTTCTGGTCAGGAGAATGGGAACTGGAAGAGGAACTAGAAAAAAAACCCCGTGAACAGACAGAATGAGGGGTGCTGCTACAAACTGGTCACACTGGCTATCCATAAAATGACCTTGTGCTTTCAGACTGACAGAGCAGTGGGGACCATGCCTGATCATGTGTGACCACGGGTAACTGTGTGTGTTCTGGGGATGCATGGAGTGGTGAGATGAGGATCTGCGGATAGAGAAGTGTGCCCTTTCCTCTGGAGCTCTTAATCCAGTGGGGGAGGCAGACAAACACTTCTTTATGGACTATATACATGAAAAAGCTCTTGAGGAATAAACATCTGCTGAGGAGAAGACAGCTATCTGGAGTGCGTTGGTTTACATTGACTTAGCTTTCCTTCTGGCTCCATCTACTACCCTCTCCAGCTGCTACTTTCCTGTATTCTGTCCACCCACGTTGGGATCAACACACCTGTCACTTCCTCGGGTCAGTCATGCGGCTCCTCTGCGCCTTGGTCTCTTTCCTGGGCATCAAGATGAGACCCAACTCTGCAATCCAAAACAAGCTCAAGCTCATGTTTTTGTCAGTGTATCTGGCCTCATCCCTGATGTCCAGCCCCATATACAACACAGGGATTTTTCACTCCCTGACCTCTTGTCCTGCTCATGGGACAAGCTAAGAAAACTTTTCTCCCTAAGATGGTCAGTGGGAGCTCTTGAGGAGTGCAATGTGTTTGTGTCCCTCCAAATTCAAATGGTTAAAACCCTAATCTCTGAAGTGATGATATTGGGAGGTAAGCCTTTGGGGGGTAACTGGGTCATGCGAGTGGAGAGCCCATGAATGGAATTAGTGTCCTCATAGCAGAGGCTCCAGAGAGCCCTCAGTCCCTCTGAACACACGAGGACACAGTGAGAAGACAGAAGTCCACGAGGAAGCAACTCCACCCGACACTGAGTCTGTCCACACCCAGATCTTGGACTTCCAGCCTCCAGAGCTATGAGAAACAAACTTCTGTTTTTTATTAGCCACCCAGTGTATGGTGTTTTGCTATAGCAGCCCAAGTGGACTAAGAAAGTGAGGTATGGAGCCACTGAGGCCTTTCCCACATGGCCCGTTGTTTTCATTTCTGTTTTAGTTATCATCTTTGCTTACATCCTGTTCACTCATTTCACAAATACAGAAGGAAGTATCTGCGATGTGTCAGTTTCCAAGCTAAGTACTAGGAATATGAACGTTTATAAGAAGCTATCTTTATTTGAGAAGCTTGCTGTTTAGTAGGGTATATGGATGAGGAAACAGATATCCCTGAATAGTGCAATAAGTGACCCAGGGGGCGAATCTGAAGCATCACAGAGCCCAGAAAATGGGGACCAGCCAGAAGGGTACTCGGAGGGTGGAGGGAGGTCAGATGGGCACAGAAAGGCACTGGGGTATAGTTCTCAAAAATGAGCAAGAATTTGCAGACAGAAGAGGCAAGGGAGATTGGGAAAGACTCGGTCTAAGGTAAGAGGGGGTGGCAGTAGGTGAGGCTGAGGAGGGACAAGACTGCAAAGGTGAAGGATTCGGATGTCCTGCTTAGGAATACTTATTTTATCCTGGAGGCGGGAGGGGTAGGTTTTAAGGCAGGCCTGGATTTTGGCCAGTTGGGAGTGATGGATGTGGGAAGAGACTATAGACATACAGATTCCTTTGGCTCTAGGTTGCAGACAGGAAGAGGCATGGGGATGAGGGGGGTTCCTTGGGGTGCCTTCCACAGAACTTGCTCGCTGGAAAGGGTTAAGGGTAAGGGAGGATGAGGATGACTCTGAGGTTTCTATTTGGACAGCTGAGTGAAGGGGAAGAGAAAATTCAGGACAGAAGGATATCTTTCAAAGTGACATCTCAAAGTGCCCCAGAGAAAACTCTGGAGTCTGTTTCTGCAGAATATGTCCATGTGCTGGGTCCCTCCCAAACCCCTCCCCACTGGCCTGCTTTGGTGTCTTTGTTGGAGTCTCTGCTCTCTTTGGAAGAGAACCTTCCTTTGAACTTCCCCAAGGACAGTGACCTTGGACATCCTTGACTGCACAGCCCCCAGCCTGCCTGGCTTCAGCCTTCCCCAGGCCCTGCTTCAGTTTCTAGAATCCTAGCCCAGGGGCCCCAGTGGTCCAGATTCATAGACAGGAAAGATGAGAAGACAATAACTTGTGACATGCCAGGCTCGGGATGCCTGGGGGACATCTGTGCAGACATTTCTAGTGGGAAAGAGTTCAGAGGAGGAAGGGAACTATGTTTGGAAGCCAAAAACACAGGGGCATGGCCAAAATCATTCAGAAAGAGCGTCAGTGGTGGAGAAAAAAGCCAAGGAAAGCAAAGATTGGCTTCTAAACAAAGCCAACATGAAGTGAATAGGACATGAAAGCCAGTGAAGCAGAATGAGGAATGGTAATCACTAGCCCCTACGGACCAAGTGGAGAAGGTGTCCCAGAAGCCAGAGGAGGCAAGCTTGAAGGAGGCCGTGAGCATCTTCATAAAACTATTGCACACAAGTAATTTCATCTAGACATGAAAACACTTGCCAGCTTTCTAGCACGTGACACATACTGTGTCAAGACCAGCAGGCCCTCAGTCCCTCCCCCTTAAGACCTTACAGTTTAGTAGAAGAGACACATAACTAGAAACACGGGGCAAGTTGCAGAGTGGGAAAAGGAGAGGGTGGGGTGATTTGAGAAGACAACATCGAAGCATGCACATTACCATATGTAGAACAAACAGCCAGTGGGAGTTTGATGTATGACACGGGGAACCCAAAGCCGGTGCTCTGTGACAAGCTGGAAGGATGGAGTGGGGAGGGACATAGGAGGGGGTTCAGGAGGGCGACGAACATGTATGCCTGTGGCTGATTCGTGCTGATGTATGGCAGAAACCGCCCCAATATTGTAAAGTAATTACTGCCAATTAAAATAAATAAATAATTTTTTTAAAAAAAAGAAAAATGGGGCAAGCTGTAGGATATGAGGGGAACTCAGAACCAAATACATTGAACAGGTAGAGCAGATGGTTAGGGCTTCAGAGAGGTGACTTTTAAGGAGAGACAGGTGCAGAGTTTTCCCAGGTGGACTTTTTTCCCACAATGCAGACTTTTCCCAGGTGGGCAAACCAGAGTCAATGGGAGCTCTCACAGGCTGGCTGCATGAGCACGGGGGTGGGGTAAAGTAGGAAGACAGGCTGCAGAGAGAGATGGGTCTGAAGAGTATCCAGGCTCCAGACTGCTGAGAGCTTTACAGTTTGGAGTAACAGAGTTTTGGTCAGAGTATGTTTCCTGCAGCTGCCGTAAGAAATCACAGACCTGATGGCTGAGAGCTTTACAGTTTGGAGTAACAGAGTTTTGGTCAGAGTATATTTCCTGCAGCTGCCGTAAGAAATCACAGACCTGATGGCTTCAAGCGAAATAAACGTTCTATCAGTTCTGGAGGTTCTGGAGGCCAGAAGGCCAGAATTAGTGTTGGCAGGCTGCAGCCATCCTCCAGAGGCTCTTGGGGAGGGTCCTTCTTGCCTTTCCCAGCTTCTGGAGCTGCTAGTGTTCCTTGCTGTGACCTCGGTGCTCTGTAATTGTGCTATGTCCCCCTCTTATAGAGGACACTGATGATGGCACTTGTGGGGTGCATCTGGATGACCCTATCTCAGAATCTTTCACTTAATCGCATCTGCAAAGATCCTTTTTCTGTATAAAGTCTTATTTCCAGGATCCAAGGATGAGCGCTTGCATATCTCTGGGGGCCTAATTCAGTCGGGAAAATAAAATAGTATGGCTGGCAATTGGGTAGATTATCTTCCCAGAAGAGAATAGAATGGGCTGGAGAAGCCCATATTGGAGTCAGGGATGTTCATCACCTTAGAGATTACTGGTGAAGTATCTATAAGGTGGGGGAGAGGGCTTTCCAGATGGCTCAGTGGTAAAGAATCTGCCTGCAATGCAGGAGACACAAAAGACGTGGATTTGATCCCTGGGTTGTGAATATCTCCTGGAAGAGGGCATGGCAACCCACTCCAGTATTTTTGCCTGGAGAACCCCATAGACAGAGGAGCCTGTTGGGCTGCAGTCCATAGAGTCACAAAGTACTGGACACGACTGAAGCAACTGAGGATGCATACACATATGCACATCCATTAGAGGCGCCCAAGGCCTGACCTCCATGAGCACTGGGGTGGATGGGAATAAGATCCCAGCTGGAAAGTGTAAGTCATGTTAATGTCTTTAAGTTTTGGGGACAGAAGTCCAGTCACAGGGGTTGAAAGTCACAGGAGACTTCACTTCTTTTTAACCATCTACTGGATGCTGAGCTAATTATCAAGGGCAGTGACAAGCCTGCATGTATTTGGCAGTGTGGGGTGGAGCCTGGAAGATAGTGCCCGAAAGGAAAAGGAGGTGGAGAAACATGGCAGCTTTGAAAAAAATCAGCACCAAGTTGAGGCAACTTGTCTCTGTTTTATTGCAACCAGCAACCATGAAGCAGGGAAAAGATTTTTGTTAACTAAGAATCTTATAGATTTTTGAGTCTTAAATAATATCATCTAATAAATTTGCTTAGAAATGGGCCATGAAATAGGAAACCTGGTTTCCAAACAAAGTGATTTATAAGCCTAGCCTTCCCTGTGTTCACCAGGCCACCAGCCATCAATGGTTCTGCCCCAGCTAGGGCCTAGCTGCCCAGACTCCTCCCTCTCCTGACCCCTAGAGGTCCAGCTATCCCTGGATGATGAAGGAGCAAGAATCCTGAACTTCTAACATCGAGGGGCCCAAGTGGTAACCAAGTCACTTGTACATAAAATCCTGTAGCATTGCAGCTCTTTACTCACAGGAACAGATTAGCTGAGTTTCTACAGGCTGGTTGGCTTCTGGGTACCTGAGGGTGTTCCATGAAAGATGCAAATTCTGGAACAAGGAATCCCATCAGTACTGGTCTCCCTCCCCCACCGCCCCATCCTCGCCGCCTCCTGCTCCGGCTGTTGACTGGCTGCCTGCTCGGCATGACTGCTGTCCTCCTGGGTGTTGCCAGCCTCAGCCCTCAGGTGCCAGGCTTGGGCCATGTCATGTGACACCCTCTCAGCTTGCAGCTCTTCTCCTCATGAGCTCAGACCGAAGCCACAAGCACAGGGCACGAGGTCAGCCATCAGATTTCCACCCCATCCCAAGACCCCACCTCCGTCTTAACGCTCTCCTCCCTTCACTGCCTCTATCAGAGAAAAGCCTCGTGCAGCTTTGCTCTTGTCAGATCTTCCTTAGTTTGGGTTGATTCTGAGGCCAACACTATTCATTACACACACATTGGTTAACTAAACAAACGTGAAGCTTAGGCAATGCACCCCAGATGCTCCAATAAGCACCCGGTTGATGAACTGATAGATTCACAGGCCCAAGTGCTGCTAGGCTGGCTGCAGGGCATTAAAAAATCCTCTTAAAAAGGAATAATTCTAATTTTTCCTCGAGGCTCTTTTCTTAGGAACTAAAGTTCTTGACTGGGATCTTGTTTTCTCTAGTTATTTGTTCTTTTTTATTATTCTTTTCTATTTCATTTCTTTTTTGAAATTTTATTGAAATATAGTTGATTTACAATGTTGTAATTTCTGCTGTACAGCAAAGTGACTCAGTTATATATACCCATTATTTTTTATGTTCTTTCCATTTTGGTTTATCTCAGGATATTGAAGATAGTTCCCTATGGTACACAGTAGGACCGTGTTGTTTATCCATCCTAAATGTAATAGCTGGTAGCTGCTAGCCCCAAACTCCCAACCTTTCCCTCCCCCACACCCTCAATGTTCTTTTTGAAGGTAGGAGAGGAAACCTATCCCGCCATCAGTTATGAGGGGGGCTTTGTTGCAATATCATTTTAAGATGCTATCATTTTTATCATAAAATATAAAGGTTATCAAGTAAGTTTTACAGTTTCTTTGGCCATAAATACCAACACACACAAAGACATTAAAAACAATCACAAACCTGTGTGGTAGGCAGTTAGAGCAGTTAGAGCTGAACCTGGCCACTGACTGCTGGGTACAGAGTTCTGGTCTGACAGGCAAGTTCACTGGGGCCATGTGCACCATGGGAGGTGGACCCACAGGCTCTCCTGTGAGTGTGTGTGTGTGTGTGTGTGTGTGGACATGCGCGAACACACAGAAGAAATCACCACCACCCCTGTAGAATTCTGGTGTGGAGTCAGGCGAGGAAAGGCTCATCTTGTAAAACTCTCAGCTTTGTCGCCACCACTCCAAGAAGAGGGGTATCCATCCAGTGAGGGCTGTGCGTGGGTATGGCTGCAAGAGCACTTGTGTCAGACTAGACAGGCCTGGAAAGGCCAGGGCACCAGGTGAAGTTCCTCCAAGGGAACCAGGAGCAAGGTGGACGGTCAATGGGGCATTTACAGCCACCACTGTCAGCAGAGACTGGGGACCAGGTTGGACGGAGGTGGCAGGGGACACTGACGGGCATTTTATTTTCCTGAGAACCAGCAGGGATTATTAGACACTACCTCAACAGCAAGGAGGAAGAAGGCTGTTCTCTGGGAAGTCAGGTGGCTTCAGGACGGCCAAAGAGAAGCTTAGCTTCAAGCCACGACAGCAGCAGGCAGGCAGCCGGCCACCTTGGCTCTCCCAGCTGGGGTGACTACTGGATGCCCAACAATTTTGTTTAAATGAGAACCCAGTGGAGGACTTTAAAGATGAGTGTCCATTCTACTATATTGCACTGATTTGGGGACTCCACTCTATTATGAGGTTTTACTTAACATTTTTTGGCTATAAAAAAGCCGAAGACACCAACTCTCCCTTGTCAGTACTGCCATGTCCACCACCTAAGGAATTACGGGGCTCCAGCCTCTTAATTTTTTAATTTAATTTTTTTTTTTGGCACAACATGTGGCTTGCAGTATCTTAATTACCTGACTCGGCATTGATCCTGGGCCCTCAGCGGTGAAATCAGAGTCCTAACCGCTGGACCACCGGGGAATCTTCCAGCCCCTTTCAACGTGCATGTGGCACCAGGTTCTGTCATTCCAGCCCCTCACTCTCTTGGCCTGTTTCCTCTTCTTCTGTATCGAGATCTAAAATACACCCTGAGTCTACTACTTAAAGGCCGGTTCTGCTTAGTGTCAGCTAACGCTTTATATGAAGTCCAGGGAGTAAACGTTCCAGGCTTCAGGGGCTGTGTGGTCAGTCTCAGATGGAAAGCAGCCCCAGACAAGAGGCAAACCAGTGAGCAGGGCTGTGTTCCTGTAAAGCGTCCCGTCAGGATGCCAAAGTTTGCATTCATATAATTTTCCCGTGTCTCAAAATATTATTCTTTCTTTGACTTTTTCTCAACCCTTAAAAAAACTGTTCTTAGCTGATGCACCATACACAAACAGAAGGCAGGCCAGCTTGGGCCCATGGGTTGGGTTTCCTGACCCCCGCCCTACTGTACCCCGGGATGAGGAAGCCCCAGGTGATAGCTTTCTGGGTGAGTCAGGTAAACTTTAGACATGTGACTCTGGACTACTCAATCCACAGATAACCCAGAACTCTCTAAGTTCTTTCTGTTGTCTTCCTCTCCTTCCTTTCTTTTCTCCTGAATATTCCCAATCCGTGCTCTCTTCCTCCAGAGTCTCTCTCTTTCTCTGTCTGCAGGCAGTCGGTCTGTGTGGACCCGGTTGGAAGCTGGCCCCACCGGGTCTGCTTGTGATCCGTGGCCCTGCCCCCAGCCCTGACATCTCCAGCCTCTGCCTCTGTCCTGCCACCTCACTTCTCCATGTGCTATGGGTGAGCTCTGGGCTTCACTGTGCAATTTATTGGCAAATCTCCCATTTTGTTGAAGACCTCTCCCTTCAGTTTGCATCCTTTTGGTTTTGGAGGATTAAATGGGGGTCCACTTAGAGATAGGAGGCATGGGAAGTAATGGAGTTAGATGTTGGATACCAAATACCAGATACCAAAATAATGCCAGGAATTGCAGGAGAAGAAGAAATTCTGGGGGTTTTATCGTGTCTCTTGCCTAATAAGCTTGTCTTCCACCAGTGAGGCCTGTTTAGCCAATGACCCCCTCACCCACACAGCTGTTCCATCAGAATCCTGGGCATCCCAGCACCCCCTCTTAACAGAGGTTCAGTTCAGTTCAGTTCAGTGGCTCAGTCGTGTCCAACTCTTTGTGACCCCATGGACTGCAGCACACCAGGCTTTCCTTTCCATCACCAACTCCTGGAGCTTGCTCAAACTCTTGTCCATTGAGCCAATGATGCCATCCAACCGTCTCATCCTTGTCATCCCCTTTTCCATCTGCCTTCAATCTTTCCCAGCATCATAGTCTTTTCCATTGAGTCAATTCTTTGCATCAGGTGGCCAAAGTATTAGAGTTTCAACTTCAGCATCAGTCTTTCCAGTGAATATTCAGGACTGATTTCCTTTAGGATTGACTGGTTTGATCTTGCAATCAATCCAAGGGACTCTCAAGAGTCAGAGGATGATTCTATGAATTAGTGGGTGTCCAGGACCATGAGCTCAGTGACCCTGAGCTGCTACTCCTGGAAACCATCAGGGGGGCCCTCCAGGCACAGCATTTGGTCAAATGTAACCTTGTCTTGGGGGTGGTTCTGTTTAGACACTTGATGTGTGCTGCAGACCTGATGGCATTGGGCAACACAGTAGCAGTGCTGACTCAGGTTCCTTTCACACTGTCACTCCAGGGAACTCTTCCCCAGCCCTACACACAGATACTACTACTACTACTATTACTACTTTTTCTTCAAATGCAAAAATTTGGACTTAGTGTGTTCAGTAAGTTGCTCAAGGTCATATCCAAGCAAGAGCAAAGATGTTGAGCCAGAGCTCAAGCTGTCAGGCCCTACCCAACAGGCCTGGGCCCGTACTTAGGAGAAGCCACCTTCCAGTACATTAAGCCTTCTGGTTTGACCCAAACTTCCATCATTTTCTGTTCAAGTTCAGAGTTCTGGAACATCATGGAAATGGAATGTTCTAGAGAACAGAGCACTCTGTGGTCCTTGGGGTTGTGAAGGAACCTCTTCCTGTGCCTCCCCAGTGCCTGGGCTCTGTTTGTGAGAGTGTGTCAGATCCAGAGAAAACCATTCCTCTGGGACTCAGCATAACAGGGGGCTGATGGGCTTGGATGTTAGGCCTCATGGTCGCATGTATCATAAAGGAAAACTCCAGAGGTGCAGGACAAAAGGTGTTGGCTGCCATTCACCCAACTTGGGAATCATGTCCAGACCTGACATTTTGTTTCCTTATAGGAAGAAGTATGACATCTGTTGATAAAGCTTGAGTCAATTTTTGGATGGGAGAGTGACTTTCAGGTGCTCTCACATCCCCGCCAGGCTCTGGGCCTCAGGCCACAGTCCAAAGGGACAGCTTGTGCCCAGAGGGGGTGTGACTCTGGCTTGGAAACGCAGAAAACCCCTCCCATGGGACGTGAAGCCAGCATTGCCGGGCTGAGCCTGCCTACTCTGAGGAATGCAGCCCTGTGTCTTGCAGGGAGAAGCCTGTCCAGAAGTCGCTTTGAAGCCTACTCTATCAGTGCCAGAAGGCTTTGCCACAGGAGCTTATCATCACAGCAGCTGCCTGGCAGCCCCTCACGGCCACACAGCAGACAATGTTTCGAACTATGTTGGCTGCACATCTGCTCACGCCCAGATGCCCAGACCGTTGTGGGTCCTTGGTTTTCGACTCAGGCCCCTCTGATACGGGTGCTGGGCCCGCCTCTCTGCTCCAATCCTGCAGTCTGCTCCCACCAACACGGTTTTCTGTGGCTGAGTTAGAGGAACATAAGGTCAGTGGAATATAGCTTGAATTATCACTTATATGTGGAATCTTAAAAAATGATACAAATGAACTTGTTTGCAAAACAGACTCATGGACATGGAAAGCAAATTTATAGGTACCAAAGGGAAAAGGGGGAAAGGAATGAATTAGGAGGTTTGGATTAATAGATACACACTATTGTATATAAAACAGGTAAACAACAAGGACCTACTATATAGCACAGGGAACTCTACTCAAAATCTTGTAACAATCTATAATAGAAAATAATCTGAAAAAGAACAGATTTAGATATATATGCATAATTGAAACATATTTTGCTGTACACCTGAAGCTAATACAACATAGTAAATCAACCATACTTCAGTTAAAAATAAATATATAAAATACAAACAAAACCCTAAGCTCAAAGCATGTAGTATTGGGAACAGTTAAAAAGAGGGAGTAATGAGTTTCTGAAGAGGAGAAATGATTCATGTTTATACTGACCCCTCCCCTCTCCAGTTTGCCTTCTCATTTTGCACAAACCCTCCTGAAAGCACTGGCCTGGTGTGAGGTGTGGCGCCTGGCACCGTGGCCCTGGCTGACCACCCCATCGAGCGCAGTGACCCCTCCCTCCTGTGCTTTAGTTGGAACTGCTGGGCCTGGTGTCAGAAGATGGTCACTGTGAACAAGCTGTCCTCTGGTCAGAATGTCAGCTCTTTCCAAAAGCAGAGCAGTGTACTTTGACGCAGGAAAAGAGAAGTCCCTTATAACTGGGGAGCAGGTGGCTTTCCCAGGCCTGCTTAGCTCCCAGTTTGAGGAGGCTGCCCCTGTGTGTGAAGCCCCTGCAAGAGGCTTTTGCTCCCAGGTTCCCTCTGGTATCTAAGATGACCTTCCTGCTCTCATCCAGCTACTCACCTCAGATGCCCAGATCCAACCTGGGTGTGTCCTCACCTTGCACTAGCCCCACTCATGCCACCTGGGGCAACTGAGCCAGACTTGTGGCTGATTGGTTTCTCTGGGCCTGGGATGTGAGGGGAGGGGGCCAGGCAAGAGCTGGATGGCTGGCTTCACTACGGAAACATGTTTTGGGCTTTAGGCTAATCTCTGTTTTTCTTCCTTAGTCCATACTGGTGAGCCAAGAGTCTTAACCATGGCCGCATGGGGTGCATAGGGATGTACCTTGGATTCTGAGCCCCAAGCCTTAGTTTCTCTGCTTGTAAAACCAGAAGCAGGAGCCTGTCTGAATGTCTCACCAGGCTGGTATCTGCACAGGGATTCTGGTCATGAATCAGAGCCCCAAGCCAAGGATACTGGAGAAAGAGGGGAGGGAGAGGAGAAAACACACACACACACACACACACACAGAGACTGCTTCTTGGAAGGAGCAGGACAAGCTGTTAAAATGCTAAATGGCCAGGCAGACGGCAATGTCCCTTTGGTCTCTTTTATGCCTTTTACTGGAACACTCAGGGATGAAATCTTCCCTGAAACAATAAAGAGATAATTTATCAGCTGGCTTCATCTCTGCCTTGGCTCTCTTTTTCAGGATGCTGTCCATTCCCAGGACTCTGAGAGCCCTTTTCCTCTTTTTTGTTTGCATTTTCTTGGCTTGACTGCTTCTGTCTTACTTGCTGGTTTCTTTTCCTTTTGATGACTGACTTTTAGCATCTCTTCACTGTCTAATAAAATAAGCAAAGCCTCTGGATCCCTCACTGTGTTTCTAAATCTCACGTAAATATAAGTGCATTGTGTCCACAGATTGGACTGAGCAATTTTAAAACCCAAATATTAAGCCTTGGTTTTAGGCATTTATCAGTGGTTGTCTGCATGTAGTGGGCACTGCGCCAGTCGAAGGAGGCACAAAAGTGGTGAAGAGCAGTAGAGAGATAATCAATAGTGATTTTGGAAATATAATAAGCAGGTATTGTTCAGAGTGAACTCAACTGAGACAAACGACAATGAATTTACAGAGGCCGTGCAGCCCTTAAGAGTGACTCAAACGTGGTGTGTGACCGGAAGTCTAACTGAGGCAGGGTCTGTGTTGACTTCGGAAGCTTGGTGATGTCAGGGTCAGGGTGGGCATCTGGCTGGGCTCTCACTCTTGCTCCATGATCAGAAGGTCCACCTCGGTGTAGCCTCACGTCTGAGTTCAAGGTGACCCAGCCAGGTGAAGGGGTGCATGTAGGTGAAGAACCAGGAGCAAAGGTTGGATTGGTCAACATCTGCCTCAAGCCACCCTGGACTGAAAGACAGGAGGCTGAAGATGGAGCTGTTTACAGCGAATGACTGAAAGATGGAGAAGACCAGACAGTCCGTAGATGACAGCAACAAAGGGTTTAGAGGCAGCTGTGTCCAAAAGCACTCACTGCAAAGGAACAGTCATTTAGGAAACAGTGGAGCCAGGAGAGCAGATAAGATGCCCAGTGAGTCCCGGACTCACAGCACAGAGACAAACCGCAGTCCCTGGGTGAAGGATTGGGGGCTGCAAGGATTTGGGGAAGAGGCATATGGGGCTTCCTGGGTGGCGCTACTGTAAAAAACTGCTAGCCAGTGCAGCAGATATAAGAGACTCAGGTTTGATTCCTGGGTCAGGAAGATCCCCTGAGGAGGACCCAGTAACCCACTCCAGTGGTCTTGCTTGGAGAATCCCATGAACAGAGGAACCTTGCAGCCTACAGTCCATAGTGTCCTAAAGAGTCAGGCACAACTGAAGTGACTTAGCATACACTGGTCCTCTCAGGCCTCAGCTGTGGAAACAAGTCCAGGATCCAGGCTGGGGTGTCATCTTACAATGATACATTTAGAAATTCTGAAATTCTGCAGGCTCCTTTTTTTCAGGGACAGGCATTCCTCCTCTGAGCAGCCCTGGTTTTCTTGGTAGCCTAGAAAGTAAGGACGGCTTTATCTGTTTTCCCTCTGCCCTGGGTTTTCACTGATATGCTCCAGGTGGGAGCATGCACAGAAGAGCATCCTTGTATGGACCGATCACTCTGCATCTGCTTAAACAGAGTGAAGTCAGCCTCTCTGAGTGGCACACTGCAAACAAAGAAATCACTTTTTGCTTTTCCTGTTTTGCCAAGAGACACTTGGCCCAAACATCACCCCTCTCTCAAGACTCTGTAAATCAAAGCCCATAGTACTTCTTATCTGTGCCTCAGAAAAGTGTGCTCGAGATCAAGGATGCTGTGGCCAACTGCCTGGAGGAAAGCAGGCCAGCTGTAAATAGCCCCTTCTGGGAGCACTGGGTGTCACACTGGGCCAGAAATTCATTTACCTGGATGAGAATCAAAACCCATCCTGGAGAGAGGTCCTTCCCTAACCAGCTCAGGCAGTTGGGTTCGTGATGTCTTGGGTCCCTGAGGGACCACGGCAGGTGTGGGTCATGGCTGGTCCTGGTGTGGCCAAAGATACAGCAGGAGCACAGTCAGATGGAGATGATAGTGGGAGGTGACGGTGAGAGGTGGGGGGATGCAAATCTTCCCCTCTGAAGCTCCTGGAGCCTTGAGGCTGGGGTACAACAGTGCAGGGTGGAGGCCAGGACAGGGGGCCCCACCTGGTCATTTTGGGTGTGTTTTCCCTTTTATTTGTATATGTTATTGTTTAAAAGCCTTTTTAGTGTTTTAACCTATGGCTAGGTTAACTTATCAGTTTATTATTATTAGCAAAACAATAAAATAACAGATTAGGAAGTCTGGAAAACAAAGAAAAAAATCACCTACAGCCCTACTGTCCTACTGCAGTTTGATAGAGGATTGATTTATTTAGAACAGAGAAAATCTGTGGGGTTTTTTTCATGTATTTTTTCCTTTGGTGTTCTAATGTCTGAGATTTGCACAGTGACACAAGTCACTAAATATTCAGGTCGCTCCATCCTCGGATTATTTTGCCTTCTGTTTCTTCCTTTTTCTCTTGAGTGCCTTACGTGCATGTTCAGTCGTGTCTGACTCTTTGTGACCCCAAGGACGGTAGTCTGCGGGGTTTCTCTGTGCATTGGGTTTCCCAGGCAAGAATACTGGAATGGGTTGCCATTTTCTATGCCATGGGAACTTCCCAATGCAGGGATCAAACTTTTGTCTCTTGCATCTCCTACATTGCTAGGCAGATTTTTTAATCACTGAGCCACCTGGGATGCCCCATTCTCTTGGGTGGTATCACTTAAAATTCCTTTTGCTAATTGAGAATTCTGTTGCTAGCGGACTCAAATTTTTTCTACAGTTTCCTCATCTTAGGTTCATTATTTCCTTAAATGCACTGGTCCGCTAATGTGAGAGCCACGGACACTTCAGGCCACAGACATTTCAGAATCCAAAGGCCACCGTGAAACAAGCACAGGAAGCTTGCTTATATGCACCCCAGGCTGGAACAGCTCTGAAGACCCAGAGAGTTCTGGGAACTCTCTGGAGGAAGGGCATTACTTACTCATTTCCACTCATCTTTAAACAAAAACATTGAGTTAATGGTCCATAATATTGACCTGAACTGTCTGGAACTTAACATACCTCATTTCCCAAAGGACTCCTGGAAAATTTCACCCCTAATGACCAAAGCTGATCACAGGAGGAGATACAGAGCTGTAGACACTCCTCCTTGAGGCTAGAAGACACCTTTGTCCCCTCTGTCCCTTTGGGGGGCTGGGGGCTTGCGGTCATCAGCATCTGAAGCTCTCCACTTGTGTAAAGGGGGCTTTTGACACTACTTGGCAGGATATTACATCCTTAGACTTCTAGATGAGATGCCGATGTTAGTGAGGACTTGCTCATATTAACATAAGCTCTACGTTTGTATCTCAGTATAGCTCCACTACCTGAAAAGGGGTTAAATTTCACCCTTCTTTCTTTCTCCCAGCCCCTCTTTCATCATTTATACTGCTTGGGCAGTTATTGAGCTCAGCGACAGTGCGTTTTGTCCCCATCCTGTTAAACACCAGGGCCAAATGGGCATCATAGGGATTCTTGGATAAGGAGTCCTGCCCCTGATACAGGTCACAGCAAGATGACTCAGGCTGTGAAAGTGCTAGAACCACAATACCAACCAAATTAACCTGGGAGGAACATTCTGGATTTTCATAACTCAAAACAACTTGTGATTTTAACTTAAAAGACCAATTATGTATTCTATGCATGGGTATGCAGAATCATCCTTAACTTTTAGAAAGCTATTCAAATTTTGTGAGAATTATCATCTATGAAAGGAATCATTCTAATCCTAGAATGAGCGCTTTTTCCTTTTCTTGTTTTATTGAAATGTAATTGTATAAGCACTGTATAAGCTTAAGGTATACAGCATAATGATTAGGCTTTCATAAACTGTGAAATAATATCACAATAAATTTAGTTAACATCCATCATCTCATATAGATACAAAAAAAAAAAAAAAGAGTTCTTCCCCTTGTGATGAGAACTCTTGGGATTTACTCTCTTCACACACCGCACATTTAAAATGTACCATATAGCAGTGTTAACATTAATCATTTTGTTGCCGGTTACATTCCCAGTACTTATTTATCTCAGGACTGGAAGTTTGTACCCTTTGACTATCTTCCTCCGAACTCCTCGACTTTCATCCTGTTCCTAACTTTAGCAACCACAAATCTGATCGCTTTTTTCAGTGAGCTTTCAGATTTCATGTATACGTGAGATCATATCATGTTTGTCTTTCTCTGTCTGACTTATTTCACTTAGTCTAATATCCTCAAGATGTATTGTCACAACTGGCAGAGCTTCCTTTTTATGGTCCAGTGATATTCCATTGTGTGTGTGTGTGTGTGTGTATATATATATATATATATAAAACCACAACTTCTTTATCTATTCATCTGTGTTATGTCCTGGTTATTGCAAACAATGCTGCTATGAACATAGAAGGGAAGGTATTAATAGCTCTTCAACAGAGTGTTTTCTTCTCTTCAAATGCATTCCCAGAGGTGGAACTGCTGGGTCATAAGGCAGTCCTATTTTTAATTTTTGAGCAATGTTCATGTAGTTCTCCACAGTGGCTGCACCAGTTCACATTCCGCCAGCCATGCACAAGGCTTTCCTTTTTTCCACATTCTCACCAGCATTTGTGATCTTTTGTCTTTTTGACAATAACACTCTGACATTGTGAGGTGATATCTCATAGTGGTTTTGATTTGCATTTCTCCAACGATTAGTGATGTTGAACATCTTTTCATATACTTGTTGGCCGTTCATATCCCTTCTTTGAAAAAAATGTCTGTTCAAGTGCTTTGCCCATTGTTTAACAGGATTTTTTGTTTGTTTCCTTTCTGTTGAGTTGTATGAGATCTTTATATATATTGAATATTATCATATATGTGGCTTGCAAATATTTTTTCCCATTTTGTGGGTTGCCCTCATAATATTGATTCTTTTGCTGTACAGAAACTTTTCAGTTTGATGTAGTCCTACTTAATCACTTTTGCTTTTTTGGCTTGTGCTTTTGGTGTCACATCCAAAAAGTCATTGCTAAGACCCACAGCAAAGAGCTTTTTTCTTGCTTTTTCTTCTAGGAATTTAATGGTTTCCAGTCTTACACTGAAATCTTTAATCCATTTCAAGTTAATTTCTGTGAGTGGTGTAAGATGGTCTAGTTTCATTCTTTTGCATGTGAATATCCAATTTCCCTAGCACCATTTATTGAAAGAATTTTTTTTTCTATATTGAGTATTCTTGGCTCCTCTGTCAAATTAGTTGATGGAATGGGTTTATTTCTAGGATCAGAATGAGCACTTCTAACATGTGTGCCTGGGCTTGGCAGGCATGGTGGGGAGGCAGCTGGAATGGAAACCCCACTGGCCTGGAATGCTGGTGCTAAGCCTTGAATTGCAGCATTTATAATTTGCTCCATGGCTTTAGCACATTCTTCAGGATGCTTTTGCTCCAAAAGAGTTATTCCAGTTTTGTTTTTGATGCCCAGGGGTGATGTCTGGCTCAGTCAGAAGTTGAAAGTGAAAAGCTATGCTACATGGTTCAACCCAGTGCCAGCTACTGAACAAAAACCTGTGATGTGCTTACTTGCCACCATAATAGATGGTATGAGGGAAAAGATAGAGATGCATTCTAGATGACTCAGAATCTGGAGGAAGACACAGCTGTGCAGTGAGGATGCATCTTGTAGAAATATGGGAGAGAGTGCTGAGTCATGGCCTGGTGACAGGGAGCCTCACAGACACACTGACATTTGTATGTGTCCCAGTGAACAAGAGGGATTCTCAGGGTGAAAAGAGAGAATGGGCTCCCCAGGCCAAAGGAATGTTGTCTACAAGGACGCATCATGATGCAGGTCAGGGGCCATGCCAGGAAGTGTGAGCAATTTGGTGATAAGAATGTGCAGTGCTGTGTTTAGAAGGGCATGGCAAAAGTGGACAGTGGCTGGAGCAGAAAAGCCTTGTTGTTTGCTATTCTGGGTTTTTTATACTATTAGTGAAAAACTTACTATGGTTTTATAAAGAAATAACAAAACATCATAGCAAAGCTTTATGTCAACAGCATAGATGCAGTGAAATTCCCTAGGATTCTCCTAGACAGCAGTTCTCCTACCTTGAATTCTCCCAGGCATTAAACATTAAAAAGAAAAGAGGAAGACAAGATGAAAAGACAAACGCATTCACCAAGATCTTAACTGAATTGGAAAAATGATAAAGCCAGGAGGCAGAGGGGACTTGCTCCAGATGGCAGAAGTGGTGTCTGTTAATTAATCATCAGTGTAGTTAATTAAACATTTGGAGGAACATAATGAAAGATCATTTGAGAATCTTGGCTGAAAGGTTAGTTAAAGTTAACCTCAGCTGAGAGAGTTGGCTTTGTTCCATATAAGGAGTTACAGTTGGAGAAAGAGATAGTATACTTTTCACCTTTCATTTTGATTGATTGCTATTTTGGGACAAGTTGACAAAAAGAAATAACCTCACCAAAGCTCCTGCTTTATTTCTCAATTACAAACACATCTTCTAGAAATTCATGAAAGGCGGCTTACACTCAGCTAACAAATATATGAAGAGACGCTCAACCTCACTTCTAACCAAAGCCATGCAAACCAAAATATCAGGAAAGAATAACTTTATGCCCACTAACTGCCTAAAATATGGTCATAGAAAAGGTTAGCAAGATTGGTGATGGCAAAAATAGAAAGTACTCATTCAACAAAGTTCTGGTGACCAAATTCTGTATCTTGGACACTAACAGAATACACAGAATAACAGAAGACTTTATCTCCTTTCATTAGTAACACAGCTTTTAGAAATACCTTAGGACATAATCTTCACCCTTACTTTTCTCCAAAGAAAATCCTACACTAAGTGTATCACATAAGCAAAGATAGTCCTGCAGCATCATTAATTATAAATAACTGAAAAAACACAGAGTCACGTAATTGCCCTATATTAAAATTTGTATTAAATTATGACATTATATTAATAGTTCATTACTGCATTTGTCAGATAGGATAGCTAATGGTAATAATAAATAATTTCAGAAATTACAGTCACCTAACACACCAAAGGCTTGTCTCTTGCTCATGTGATGCCCAATGTGAGAATCTCTTTTCCAGACAGTGTCTCAAGGGGCCAGACCCCTGCATGATGGGAGATATGAGATACCCTCTCAGCACATGGCTTCCAGTGAGGCGAGAGGGAAGACACGAAAAACTTACACCACCTCTTACAAAGTGATATATCCCTTCTGCTCAGAGTCCTTTGTGTAAAACTAGTCACATGGCCTCAGCCTAGTTACTCAGTTTTGTCCATTTTCTGACTGAATTGTTTGTTTCCTACTGTGGTGTTTTAAAAGATGTACTGTGAAAAGAAAAATATTCTGGATATGAGTCTTTTGTCAGATAGATGGTTGAAAAATATTATCGTCCTTCTGTGGCTGTCTTTTTATCCTCTGAACAGGATCTTTTGTACAGTAGAAATTTTAAGCTTTGATGAAGTCTGATTCACCATTTTTTTCTTCTGTAGATCAGGCTTTTGATGTAAAGTCTATGGGCTCTTCACCTTGCCCTAGTTCTTAAAGGAGTTTGCTTGCATTTTTCTCCTGCAAGTTTTATAGTTTTCATGTTTTACATTTTAAGTCTATGATCCACTTTGAGTTAATTTTTCAAAAGGTGTGGGACTGACATTGAGGTTCTATATTTGCCTATGGATGTCCAGTTGCTCCACAACCATTTGCTAAGAAAGTTATCATTCCTCCATTGAGTTTCTTTGGTGTCTTTGTCAAAATCAGATGAGCATATTTTCATGGATCTATGTATGTGAGCTCTCTATCTGTTCCATTGATGTATGTGTCTACTTCAACAATGCTTCACAGCTGTGGAATTGAGTAAGCTTATTCTTCCCACTTTATTCATTTTCAAAATTGTTTATCTATTCTATCACCTTTGCCTTTCCATATAAAATTTAGAATAATTTTGTCTATTCATTTTCAAAAGTGTTATTCAATTTCATTTTCAAAGTCATTTATCTATTCTATCACCTTTGCCTTTCCATATAAATTTTAGAATAATTTTGTCTATAGCTACAAAAACATCTTGGTAGGATTTTCATGGCAATTGTGTTAAACTCAGGTAACAGTCTGAGGAGAGCTCACATCTTTACAATATTGAGTCTTCCAATCTTATATCTCTCTTAATTTCATTTTTTATTTCTTTCATCAGTTTTGTGCAGGTTGGAGTATATAATTTCTGTTTTGTAGATTCACACTTAAGTATTCTATTTATGAGTGATTATAAATGATAATCATTTTTTAGTTTCAGTTGCTTGTGTTCATTGCTACTATATAGAAATATAGCTGATTTTAATTTTATATTCTGTGACTTTGCTGAGCTTACTTATTCTAGAAGGTGCTTTTTTCAGATTCCTTGGAATTTTTTATATAAATAATGACATTATCTGCAAATTAATACTATTTCATTTCTTTTCAAACCGTATGCCTTTACCTCCTTTGCTTACCTTAATAGATTGGCTAGAACTTCCAGCACTGTATGAGGTAGAGGTGGTGGGTGTGTATATCTCACTTCAGTTCAGTTCAGTCGCTCAGTCATGTCTGACTCTGCGACCCCGTGGACTGCAGCATGCCAGACTTCCCTTTCTGTCACCAACTTCCGGAGCCTGCTCAAACTCATGTCCATCAAGTCCATGATGCCATCCAACCATCTCATTCTCTGTTATCTCCTTCTTCTCCTGCCTTCAATCTTTCCCAGCATCAAGGTCTTTTCAAATGAGTCAGTTCTTCACATCAGGTGGCCAAAGTATTGGAGCTTCAGCTTCAACATCAGTCCTTCCAATGAATATTAAGGACTTATTTCCTTTAGTATTGACTGGTTGGGTCCCCTTGCAGTCCAAGGGACTCTCAAGAGTCTTCTCCAACACCACAGTTCAAAAGCATCAGTTCTTTGGTGCTCAGCTTTCTTTATGGTCCAACTCTCACATCCAAACATGACTATTGGAAAAACCATAGCTTTGATTAGATGGACCTTTGTTGGCATAGTAATATCTATCTCTGCATTATTCTCAGTCTTAGAGGGAAACCATTCTTTCTTTCACTACTAAATATAATGCTAGCTCGGAGAAGGCAATGGCACCCCACTCCAGTGTTCTTGCCTGGAGAATCCCAGGGACAGTGGAGCCTGGTGGGCTGCCATCTATGGGGTCACACAGAGTCAGACATGACTGAGGTGACCTAGCAGCAGCTGCTGCTAAGTCACTTCAGTCGTGTCTGACTCTGTACGACCTCATAGACGGCAGCCCACCAGGCTCCACTGTCCCTGGGATTCTCCAGACAAGAACATTGGAGTGGGGTGCCATTTCCTTCTCTAATGCATGAAAGTGGAAAGTGAAAGTGAAGTCACTCAGTTGTGTCTGACTAGCAGCGACCCCATGGACTGCAGCCCACCAGGCTCCTCTGTCCATGGGATTTTCCAGGCAAGAGTGCTGGAGTGGGGTGCCATTGCCTTCTCCTTACCAGCAGCAGCAGCAGCATAATGCTAGCTATAGGCTTTTTGTAGGTTCTGTTTATCAAGTTGAGGAAGTTCTCTCTATTCTTATTTATCTGAGGAGGCATATTGAATTTTGTCAAATTATTTTCCTGCATCAATTCATGCCATTAAGCACTTGGACTGCAGCCTACCAGGCTCCTCCGTGCATGATATTTTCCAGACAAGAGTATTGGAGTGGGTTGCCATTGCCTTCTCCAATTAAGCACAACACTGCAATGCAATTCTGAGGTGACTTCACTGAAAGTTAGTATAGACTTCAGTCCTCTGTCAAGTTTTCCTCACTCTGGATGTGAACCATGAGTTCTGGGTTTCTCAGACCACCTGAACTTATGACCAACTGGCTACAAATTCAGGGGTCCCACCTCAGGTTTGATAATTCACTAGAATGACTCACAGAATTCAGGAAAACCCTACACTTACTCTTAAAGTTTTACATTAAAAGATATAAATCAGGAACAGCAAAAAGAAGAGATTCAAAAGGGATGGTCTGGAAGGGCCTCCAGTGCAGAGCTTCTGTGTCTTCTCCTGAGGGACTCAGGATGTCTCATCCCCTGGGCACATCAATAAGTTCACCAACCAGGAAGCTCAACCAAGTTTTGATGCCCATAGCGTTTATTGGGGTTGCATTACAAAGGCATGATTGATTGGATAGCTGCTCCCATGGCTGAACTCAATCTCCCTTCCTCTCCCCTCCCTGGACACTGGAAGACTGAGCTGATACCATGTAGATCAAAGCCCAAAGCCTTTAATGGTATGGTTGGCCTTGGTGTAGTAGCCAGTTCTAATTCTGAAACTATCTAGGGGCCCATCACTAGTTACTGAATTAGCATAGTTCAGACAGGGTCCCAGGACCCACAGTGAATGACAAAGATGCTTTTGTCACTGGGCAACTCCAAGGGTTTAGAAGCTTCTTCCCAGAAACCAGGAACAAAGACCAGACAAAATTTTTATTATATGATATCATGTGATTTTCTTCCTCAGTTCTGTTCAGTTCAGTCGCTCAGTCGTGTCCGACTCTGCAAACCCATGGATCACAGCACCCCAGGCCTCCCTGTCCATCACCAACTACTGGAGTTCACACAAACTCATGTCCGTCGAGTCAGTGATGCCATCTAGCCATCTCATCCTCTGTCGTCTCCTTCTTTTCCTGCCCCCAATCCCTCCCAGCATCAGAGTCTTTTCCAATGAGTCAGCTCTTCCCATGAGGTAGCCAAAGTATTGGAGTTTCAGCTTTAGCATCAGTCCTTCCATTGAATATCCAGAATTGATCTCCTTTAGAATGGACTGGCTGGATCTCCTTGCAGTCCAAGGGACTCTCAAGTCTTCTCCAACACCACAGTTCAAAAGCATCAATTCTTCGGCACTCAGCTTTCTTCACAGTCCAACTCTCACATCCATACATGACTACTGGAAAAACCATAGCCTTGACTAGATGGACCTTTGTTGGCAAAGTAATGTCTCTGCTTTTCAATATGCTATCTAGGTTGCTCATAACTTCTTCCAAGGAGTAAGCATCTTTTAATTTCATGGCTGCAGTCACCATCTTCAGTGATTTTGGAGCCCAGAAAAATAAAGTCTGACACTGTTTCCACTGTTTCCCCATATAGTTGCCATGAAGTGACGTGACCGGGTGCCATGATCTTAGGAATGTTGAGCTTTAAGCCAACTTTTCACTCTCCACTTTCACTTTCATCAAGAGGCTTTTTAGTTACTCTTCACTTTCTGCCATAAGAGTGGTGTCATCTGCATATCTGAGGTTATTGATATTTCTCCTGGCAATCTTGATCCCAGCTTGTGCTTCTTCTAGCCCAGCATTTCTCATGATGTACTCTGCATAGAAGTTAAATAAGCAGGGTGACAATATACAGCGTTGATGTATTCCTTTTCCTATTTGGAACCAGTCTGTTGGTCCATGTCCAGTTCTAACTCTTGCTTCCTGAGCTGCATATAGGCTTCTCAAGAGGCAGGTTAGGTGGTCTGGTATTCCCATCTCTTTCAGAATTTTCCACAGTTTATTGTGATCCACACAGTTAAAGGCTTTAGCATAGTCAATAAAGCAGAAATAGATGTTTTTCTGGAACACTGTTGCTTTTTCCATGATCCAGCAGATGTTGGCAATTTGATCTCTAGTTCCTCTGCCTTTTCTAAAACCAGCTTGAACATCTGGAATTTCATGGTTCATGTATTGCTGAAGCCTGGCTTGGAGAATTTTGAGCAGTACTTTACTAGTGTGTGAAATGAGTGTAATTGTGCGGTAGTTTGAGCATTCTTTGGCATTGCCTTTCTTTGGGATTGGAATGAAAACTGACCTTTTCCATTCCTGTGGCCACTGCTGAGTTTTCCAAATTTGCTGGCATATTGAGTGCAGCACTTTCACAGCATCCTCTTTCAGGATTTGAAAGAGCTCAACTGGAATTCCATCAGCTCCACTAGCTTTGTTCGTAGTGATGCTTTCTAAGGCCCACTTGACTTCACATTCCAGATTGTCTGGCTCTAGGTGAGCGATCATACCATCGTGATTATCTTGGTAATGAAGATCTTTTTTGTACAGTTCTTCTGTGTATTCTTGCCACCTCTTTTTCATATCTTCTGCTTCTGTTAGGTCCATACCATTTCTGTCCTTTATTGAGCCCATCTTCGCATGAAATGTTCCCTTGGTATCTCTAATTTTCTTCAAGAGATCTCTAGTTTTTCCCATTCTTTTGTTTTCCTCTATTTCTTTGCATTGATCCCTGAGGAAGACTTGGCTTTCTTTCTCTCCTTGCTATACTTTGGAACTCTGCATTCAGATGCTTATATCTTTCCTTTTCTCCTTTGCTTTTCCCCTCTCTTCTTTTCACAGCTGTTTGTAAGGCCTCCCCAGACAGCCATTTTGCTTTTTTGCATTTCTTTTCCATGGGGATGGTCTTGATCCTTGTCTCCTGTACAATGTCATGAACATCCATCCACAGTTCATCAGACACTCTATCTATCAGATCTAGTCCCTTAAATCTATTTCTCACTTCTACTGTATAATCATAAGGGATTTGATTTAGGTCATATCTGAATCGTCTAGTGGTTTTCCATTCTTTCTTCAATTTAAGTCTGAATGTGGCAAT
Source organism: Ovis canadensis (assembly GCF_042477335.2). Lineage (NCBI taxonomy): Eukaryota > Metazoa > Chordata > Mammalia > Artiodactyla > Bovidae > Ovis > Ovis canadensis. Next base: position 18,368,316 of record NC_091269.1, read on the forward strand.
AAGGAGTTCATGATCTAAGCCACAGTCAGCTCCCGGTCTTGTTTTTGCTAACTATATAGAGCTTCTCCATCTTTGGCTGCAAAGAATATAATCAGTCTGATTCCGGTGTTGACCATCTGGTGATGTCCATGTGTAGAGTCCTCTCTTGTGTTGTTGGAAGAGGGTGTTTGCTATGACCAGTGCGTTCTCTTGGCAAAACTCTATTAGCCTTTGTCCTGCTTCATTCCTCATTCCAAGGCCAAATTTGCCTGTTACTCCAGGTGTTTCTTGACTTCCTACTTTTGTATTCCAGTCCCCTATAATGAAAAGGACATCTTTTTTGGATGTTAGTTCTAAAAGGTCTTGTAGGTCTTCATAGAACCATTCAACTTCAGCTTCTTTAGCATTACGGGTGGGGCATAGGCTTGGATTACTGTGATATTGAATGGTTTGCCTTGGAAACGAACAGAGATTATTCTGTCGTTTTTGAGATTGTATCCAAGTACTGTATTTCGGACTCTTTTGTTGACCGTGATGGCTACTCCATTTCTTCTGAGGGATTCCTGCCCACACTAGTAGATATAATGATCATCTGAGTTAAACTCTCCCATTCCAGTCCATTTTCTTCCTAGCCAGTTAATATGATGTTAATACTGATTGACTGGAGGGTCCAGGATTCCAGAGAGGGAAGAGCCATGGATGAATGGGCCAGCTTTGTGTGACTGGGTTTTAAAATACTGAAATATCCTTGCATCCCTAGAATAAAGACCACTTGGTTATGTACAATTTTTAAATATATTGCTAAATTTCATTTGCAATGTTTTTTTAAGGAATTGTGTTTCTATATTCATGAGAGATATTGGCATGTGGCTTCCTTTTTTTCCTTGAATTATCTTTGCCTGAATTTGAAGCCAGTGTAATACCAAGTTCATAAAATCAACAGAGAAGGATTCCTTTTTTCTTCTGTTTTCTGGAAGAGGTGTGTAGAGCTGGTGTTAATTTTCTCTAAATCTTTGGTATAAATCTCCACTCAGAGGTTTTTACTTTGGGAAGTTTTAAACTATGAATTCAATTTCCATAATATTCATAGGGTCATTCAAATGATCTATTTCATATTGGATGAGCTATAGTAGTTTCTATATTTTGAGGAATTAGTCCATTTCATTAAGCTGTCCCAGTGGCACCTTTGCCCCGGAAGAGCCCAGCGTTTCAGCCCTTGACTTGTCCTCAGGCTCTGCAAGTGCCCCAAGGGTTAACATATTTGCACAAAGCTGGCCCATTCATCCGTGGCTCTTCCCTCTCTGGAATCCTGGACCCTCCAGTCCTCTTTGCTTCAGTGGCTCTCTGATGCATGGAAAATTATTTTTAAAATGTTTAATCCTGCTTTTAAAGTTATTTTTGGCAGGACTAAACCTGCCAGAAGGTACTTAATCATAAATGAAAGTGTAAGTCGGTTTCTCAGGATTCATGTGACAGTATCATATATGAAAGACTTTATGTCAAATCACCTTTCCCATTGGTTAATGTACTGTGTGTAGTAAAGAATAGTGTCAGAGAGGGTGACTAGAAGTGTGGGCTCTGAGCTGGAGGTCCTGGCTTTGAACACTAGCACCCTACTGAGCTTGTGCTCTAGAGCTGCTGCTGCTAAGTTGCTTCAGTCATGTCCGACCCTGTGTGACCCCATAGACAGCACCCCACCAGTCCCTGGGGTTTTCCAGGCAAAAACATTGGAGTGGGTTGCCATTTCCTTCTGCAGTGCATGAAAGTGAAAAGTGAAAGTGAAGTCGTGTCCAACTTAGTGACCCCATGGACTGCAGCCTACCAGGCTCCTCCATCCATTGGATTTTCCAGGCAAGAGTACTGGAGTGGGGTGCCATTGCCTTCTCCGCCCTAGAGCTAGAATGCTTCAATTACTGAGCCCACAAGCTGAATCACCAAAGCCCCAGCACTTTAGAGCCTGTGCACTGCAACAAGAGACCCATCACAATGTGAAGCCTGCCTACTGCAACTAGAGAGTAGCCCTTGTTTGCTGCAACTAGAAAAAGCCAGTATGTGGCAACAAAGACCCAGTGCAGCTATACATAAACAAATAAATATATGAACAAGATTTTTTTAATGGAGAAAGTCTTAAAAATAAAAATAAGATGTAAAAAACAAAAAATTTAAATGGAGGTTATGAATTCATAATGATCACCAAAACAGAGAGAGACAGAGAAGTCCTCCATTTTCACTGTTTGTTGCAACAAAGAATCAATTTCTTATCTAAAAGCTTTTAAAGCATTATCATTCATTTTTTCCATTCTGCTGGCCAAATTGCTTCAGTTGGTAAATGAAAGATTTGCTTTAAAGAAAAATGCCAGGGGGACTTCCCTGGTGGTCCAGTGGTCAAGATCCTGGGCTTCCACTGCAAGGGACACAGGTTCAATCCTTGGTCAGGGAACTAAGATCCCACAAGCCGTAGGGCAACTAAGTCATGAATTGCGAGTGCTGAGCCCGTGCTCCACAGCAAGGGAGAAATATCCCCTTGCTGCAACTACTGAAAGCCCATAAGACACAATGAATACCCAGTTCAACCAAAAAAAAAAAAAAAAGAGAGAGAGAGAGAGAGAGAGAATGCCAGTTAAAAAGTATAGAAGAGATGATAGAATTAGAAAATCATTGATTTGAAATTTCTAATGAAATTGTTATCCAATAGTGCCCCAAAGGGAAAAGTCAGAAAAAATTAATTGATATTTATAAACTGTCCTAGCATTAAGTTTCTTCTAAACTCCAAACTATGCTATGAGAATAGAGTTCTCAATCTTAAGGGATGATAATAAATGAAGGTGAACAAGGTGGTGACAACTCTTGTGTGAAATTATTGCTGAAGTTGGAGTTGGTTGAAGAGAAGAGATTGAATGCCTTCAATCCTATGGGGTCTCTTGTGCAGCTGACAGAGTATGTGTACTGCTGGGTGGCCTCTAAAGGTGGGATGCAAACCAGATGAGGGATGTTCTTGTTACCAACTGAGGTCCTTGGACTCTTTGATCAATATAAATTGATAAGAGGAAAAGAGGCCAACAGGAAATCAGGCAAGGCGAGAGTGAGAACAAGTAACAGGTGCTTTTGCTTGATCCCTGGGGAGGCAGGCCAGCTGGTTCCTTAAATGGGGTGAGGGTAGGGGTAGGTTGGGTGATCTGTCTGCCTCCTTAGTGGTGCTGTGTGCAGGGATCATGAGCAGGACCCTGTTTTTGCTGCAGGCACCTCAGAAGTGGCAGTTCGTTTGGTCTTTTGGTATCTTGTTGTTTACAGTTTGCCCCAAATGCTCATATATACAGTTATTTTTAGTACCGTATAGTTTTGTGTTTGAGGGGATGTCTGTCCAGGTGAAAGTACTGCAACAAAGTATCCCAGGTTCCACCCTGTGTCATTCTGGAGAGTCAGAAAGGAAAGATTTGATCAGTGTTGAAGAGAGAAATAGAAGCAGAGGGGGGTACATGCTGAGTAAAATCAGGAGACTTGAGTCACCAGGTCCTGAGAGCATGTCCCGAGATGCTGAGCAGAGGTATCTGGTAGCGCCAGGCCAGGGCCCACAAGGCTGTGATTCTATGAGTCTGGCCCAGTCCCTGGACACTGCAGCTAGCTGTTCACGCCCATTTGCTGACATGCATGGTGGGTCTCTGTCTGCTGCTGAGAAATCAAGTGGGCTTGTTGGCCGGGAGGGCAGGCTCTGTGCTAACACCAGGGATGGAGTTCTCACCTCAGACTGCCTCCAGGATAGCATGGTCTCTCAGGGGGCAGACCAAACCCAAGAGCTCTGCTATGTCTTTGTGGTTTAAAAAACAGGGCGGCAGTTGCACATGATGAGCAATTGTCTGATCTGGACTTGGAAGCCAGTGAGTGGTGCATGCAGGGGGCATCTCCCCCGAGTGGAGGGGTGGGAGGGAAGCCTTGGAGGACTGGCTGCAGGGCCTCATGCTGCTCACTGGGCCCTGATGACTGTCTGTGTGGATACCTGTGTGCACACACATGCAGCGTGTGCTTTCAGTGAGCCTTTCTGCTTGCTTGTCTCAGTGCTTCATCCGTTCTCCAAGCAGGGAAGTCTGGAAATTACCAGGCCCCAGAGGGAGCTGGGCCCCCATGTCTACAGAACGTCCCCATGCCCTGAGCTTCACCTTTCCTCTCGTGATATTTCATCTTAGTTCCATCTTGAGGCGGTCGCCCTATAAGTTTCTGCTGTGCAGAGAACCCAGGCTGGTTGGGACTTAAAGCTGTATTGGGTGCAGGAGTTCTGAGCCCTAGCCCCCTGCTCCAACCTCAGTCAGCTGACCACTCTGCGTCCCCTCCAGGGGAGCCCCTCAGACCTCCAGAAAAGAGCCTTTAGCCCAGGTGGCTTTGACCTTCAGTATTGTCAGGGCACACTTTTATCTTTGCCCCTCTTCCTGATTCTAGTCTTACTGTTCCATTAAGAATCTTTTTTTGGTTTGTTTTAATAAACTTTTTATTTTATAACAGTTTTAGATTTATAGAAAAGTTGCATAAGTAGTCCAGAACCCCCATGCGCCCCTGACAGCTTACTCTGTTATTTGTAAAGAACTGATGAACTCAGCCTGAGTGAAGGCCATGGTCTGCTCAGACTCCTTAGTTTCTGCCTTCTCATGTCCCAGTGGCCTCTTACGTCCCAGAAAGTCACCCAGGACATCACAGTGCATTTAGTTCTCGTGTCCCCTCAGCCTGCTTTTGGCTGTTGACAGTTTCCGATTTTTCTTGCATTTGATGACTTTGGAGCTTTTTGTGTGTGTGGTGAAAAGCAATCATTAAGACCATTTTAAGGTTCAGTGCTGAAATAGCTGAAATGCCCCCAGATATTGCCACTTGCTGTGAGTTTTTAGGAGCAACTTAGAGAATCTAGACTCTTCTCTTGAACTCTAGCTGCTGCTTGTGGAGGTTACTTAGACCTGGGCCAGATAAGAGGACATAAATATGCCATATCCCAGCCCATTTCAGTGTTTCTTTGCTGAAAATGCCTCTTCTTTTCCTGCATATGTTTCATGGAAGATTTACCGTAATGAACCAGTCAGATGGACACTGTGGCTCCCAAGCACCGCCTCTTTTCTGAATCCTACATTTCCTAGCTATGACAAACCTAGACAGCATATTAAAAAGCAGAGCCATTACTTTGCTGACAAAGGTCTGTATAGTCAAAGCTATGGTTTCTCCAGTAGTCATGTATGGATGTGAGAGTTGGACCATAATAAAAGCTGAGCACCGAAGAATTGATGCTTTTGAACTGTGGTGTTGGAGAAGACTCTTGAGAGTCCCTTGGACAGTAAGGAGATCAAATTAGTCAATCCTAAAGGAAATCAACCATGAATGTTTATTTGACAACTGATGCTGAAGCTCCAATACTTTGGTCACCTGATGTGAAGAGCCAGCTCATTGAAAAAGACCCTGATGCTGGGAAAGATTGAAGGCAGAAGGAGAAGCAGATGACAGAGGGTGAGATGGTTGGATGACATCACTGACTCATTGGACTCGAGTTTGAGCAAGCTTTCGGAAGGACAGGGAAGCCTGGTGTGCTGCAGTGCATAGGGTCCCAAAGAGTAGGATACGACTGAGCGACTGAACAACAATAAGAACAATATTTCCAACAACAGCTTGTGCTATGCTGCCATGTCTAACTCAGCAGCTCAGACTGTCCTTGATCTCTATCAATTTGGCTTCCCAACTATACTGGAAGGTCCTTGACGTCAGTTGTTATACCTTTCACAACAGTTTCATTATTTCATAGACTGGGCACATGGAAGGGAAGGTGAAGAGGCTTGGCTGAGGCTGCACAGAGGGTCCACCAACATCAAGCCTGGCGACAATGAGTGACATCCATCTCCAGGGTCCTGGGGCTGCAGCTGAGAAGGCAGAGGAGAAACCCACCTGCTGTGCAAAATTGAAGGGGGCACTGGAGAACTCAGTAGTCAAGAGGAATAATATTTTAATATAATAATGCAAAGATCCATGATACAAATATCAGAATTGTAAATGAAGACAGGATGTCATCGGTCTTATGACCTGCGTCACTGTGCAGTGAAGCCGTGGTTTGCAGCCAGCCCCAGGCACCTCAGGCCTGTGTGACAATGCCCTGCCCCCCACAGGTAATGGACAAGGTTGATTATGACAACGCCAGCTGCAGATGGGGTCAAATTTTTGATGGTGGAGCTTTAATTAACTTTTCACCCTAGGTTCAAAGTACATGAGGATATTTCTACAGATGCATGTAAGCCTATGCATTTTTCTTTCTCCCTTTTCCTTGGCTCCTTTATGACCCTTCTAGGTACTACAATTTACAAAGAACTTTAGCACTGTCATTTCATTTAATTCTCAGAAAAACAGTCTGGAGTAGATTATGTTACCTTCATTTTAGAAAAAAATGAAACTAGGCCTCAGATTAAGTTCCTAATCAACAATGTAGTGGTTATAGTCTCTGTAGCTGCTTCAGGTGCCTAACCTGGAGGAGTGGCTGGTGTCTGAGCAGCATGCAGAATCTCAGACTTAGGATGCTGGGAGGAAGGTTACTGATTTTGGATTCTATCATGCCCAGGTGTCGATATACAGATATTATTGACTTGATGGAAAAATAATGTAACTAATATAAATGAATATCCACCTCACTGTTGTTTTTTACTGCAGCAGGCTATGTGCTTTCCTCTGACTTTTTAGGCTGTCTTTAAAAGATCACAAAGGAATGAAGCCAATATTATGCCAGTTTTTTTTCTAATCAAAACTATCCTAAGCCTTGCTGTTTTATGTATTATCACTTCCAGCTTCTATTGTCATAGAAACGTTTCCTCACATTGTCTCAGAATTCCCTTCTTCAGATGCTCTGAACCTGTGGTGGATCCATTCCTGACCCCTTGGCAGAGTTGCCCACTTCTCAGCTGAGGGTGGACTCTGATGGATGCCAGGCCCCGGAGGTATGCTCTGTGGACAGGTGCACAGGAGCCGCCTTCTGCATGGACAGGGTCTTCCATGAGGCTCCCTCCACTCAGCTCCCTTTCTGCTCCTCTGTCTGTCCCCAGATGCCTGCTTGTCCTGAGAGTCACCCTGGAGGACAGACCTTGTTGACCAAGGTGTCTGGAATCTGACTATCTATGCTCTTCCAAAGTGATGGAGTCACTGCTTGACAGAGCCTTCTCTGAGTCTCCCAGTCTAACAGTTCACTGATCCTATAACCCCGGCACTGGACACATTGTTCACCCTGATGAGGGTGCTCTTCTTTATGTATGTTACCATCTGCTATCTGTTTATGTGGATTTTGCTTGTTTCTTCCTTTGAAGGAAGAGACCTTGAGGGCAGAATTGCAGTCCTTTATTTCTTCTAAGCCTGCTCAAGGCCTCTAAGAATGTCTGCAACTCAAGTATCCCTGGCAAACAGGGTGACCTGAGCATTTTAATGAACCAGAGCACAGATGAAGGCTGTTCCAGTAAAGGGCTAAACTATCCTGAGAATCAGGCTCGGATTCATTCCTCAGGTTTCAGTGTGTTTACAGGGCAGTTTACCCGGCGGTTTGAGTCGCTCTACTCCCGTTTGCCCCACATCCAACAGTACCAGTGCTGTCAGCCTTTCAGAGGGGGCAACTGGACCAAGGCAGACGTGCTGTTTGATTTGTTGGCAGGGTTGGGTAGCTGTTTCTGTTTTTATTTGTGTTTTTTTTTGTTTTTTTTTTTTTCATTTATATATATATATTTTTTTTAATTTTAAAATCTTTAATTCTTACATGCATTCCCAAACATGAACCCCCCTCCCACCTCCCTCCCCATAACATCTTTCTGGGTCATCCCCATGCACCAGCCCCAAGCATGCTGCATCCTGCGTCAGACATAGACTGGCGATTCAATTCACATGATAGTATACATGTTAGAATGGCATTCTCCCAAATCATCCCACCCTCTCCCTCTCCCTCTGAGTCCAAAAGTCCGTTATACACATCTGTTCTCTTTCCCTGTCTTGCATACAGGGTCGTCATTGCCATCTTCCTAAATTCCATATATATGTGTTAGTATACTGTATTGGTGTTTTTCTTTCTGGCTTACTTCACTCTGTATAATCGGCTCCAGTTTCATCCATCTCATCAGAACTGATTCAAATGAATTCTTTTTAACGGCTGAGTAATACTCCATTGTGTATATGTACCACAGCTTTCTTATCCATTCATCTGCTGATGGACATCTAGGTTGTTTCCATGTCCTGGCTATTAACTGGAGTGTGTGTCAGGACCGCATCCTCTGCTTTGAAGAAAGATAGACACCCTGCATTCCCAGGCCTGGGTTTATTGCATGTTCGTGTTTATTACCTGTATTATAAAAGCAGTATCAACAAGAGTAAGAAAAAAGTAGTGATGACCGGTATACTCATTAACCCTCAAGTGAATGCACTCTAAATTGCTTGGTTTTGCCGTTTTTTGTTTTTTTTCTAATTTAAAATGAATTTGGAGTCTGTGAAGACCTGATGCTACAGGAGGTCTCTGGTGAGAGACAGCATTTCTAAGTTACATGTCATTTCTGAACATCTTGTCATGGTGTCAAAGATATACGTTCAAATATGTGAATTCCCATAAATCCTCTTATAAAAATAAGCAAACAGCAAAACCTCTCTTTGTGCTGCTCTCAGAACAAGACTGAGCTATTTGTTCATCCTCCTGTGCGGCAATGGCTGTGTGCCTCTGGGTACCCTTCCAGCTTCTGAGCCTCCTCAAAATGCCTACAGCTGACCCCCACAAGCAGCCTGAGGAGGAGTGGTTCCCCCCCAGCAGGGGAACCAGGGTACATGGCTTCCTTCTGTGGCTGTAGGGTTTGGAGGCTCAGCAGCAGGCCAGACCCCAGTCTGCTCCCTCAGAAAGCCCTCTCCTGCACCCTCTCATGTATACAGTGGGGAGTCAGGTCCAATCCCCCCATTTTACACATGAGCAAATGGAGGCCCCAGGAGGCTGGGGAAACCTAGGTCAGGGCTCTGGTCAGGGCCCACCTTGGGATCTGGGGGCTTTTGTTCTTCAATGGATACTGGGACTGCATCCTGACGGCACATTCACCCAGACAGACTGGGTCTGCAGCTGCAGCCTGCTAACCTTTACTGGATGTGGACAGACCCTCCTGGGCTGGGGGCCTTCGGTTGCAGAACAAACTTCCACAGTTACAGAAGCCAGTGCCGGAGGCTGACCACGGGAAAGTTTTAATTCTTGCTCTGAGTTGCACTAAGGAATAAGTCTGGAGAGGATTATCCCAAGCGGGAGACATAAGCGTCTGCTGAGGTCAGGCTGTAGCCAGATGCACGGGTGCCTTCTACCCATCGCTGCAGCTAGAGCATCATCCATATGGAGCCTATGCTACTGGGCTAGTCTGGACCCAACACGTCAGCCAGGGCCACGCAGGTGCAGACGGGCTTGAGGCATGGGAGGATGCTCTTGGGGCTGCACTCAGCTTCTCAGATTTTGTTTCTTTTCCCTTTACTTCTTACCTGTATCTGTGGATCAGACCTCCATTTGCTTTGAATTGGAGCCAAAATGACCTCAGAAGTCAGAGACTCAAGCTGCTGGCCTGTGAATTGTACCGGGGGAACCTTACGTAAGGCATTTTGCCTCTGAGGGAAGGGCTGCCTGGGTTGCTCTTCGGAGTAACCACTCATGTGGTTACAAGCACTCATGTGGTTTTCTTTGATGATTTAAGACCGTGTCCCATAGGATCTTGAGCAGGAAGAAAACTTTCACTCAAGAATTTAAAGGGTTCTTTGGATGATAACTAAACTCCAACTGGACAAAGTGACTAAAGTGTCTCCCTTCACCTCCCCAGCCCCCCAGAACTCCAGATCTGGGGAGGCCATTCTCAAGGACGGCCCCAAACCTGGGCTGGGCAACCTGGTTCAAGCATCACTGCTTGTTTTACTTGAATCCAGTCATACTGCTGTGGTCTGGCTGCTGTGTGTGCTCAGTTGATCAGTTGTGTCCTACTCTTTGCGACCTCGTGAGCTGTAGCTCACCAGGCTCGTCTGTCCATGGAATTTTCCAGGCAAGAATACTGGAGTGAGGTTGCCATTTCCTCCTCCAGGGGATCTTCCCAACCAGGAGTCGAACGCACATCTCCTGTGTCTTCTGCGTTCTCAGGTGGATCCTTTAGCACTGCGCCACCTGAGAAGCTCCTTCATGCTTGCATCCCCTCCTAATTTCTGTTGGAATCCTCACCCCAACGATGCTGGTCTGTGGCCTCTGAGAGGTGCTGAGGTCAGGAAGTGGTGGTGGTGGGGTGGGGGGGCTCAGGATGAGATTACTGCCTCACACCTTTCACAGTGTGAAGACAGGGAGAAGATACCTATGATGACTCAGGAAGAGGCCTCCACCTGACCATGTGACACCCTGATCTTCCAGCCTCCAGAACAATGAGAAATACATTCTGTCCAGTCTATGGGATTTTTTTTATAGTAGCCCAAATGAACAAAGACACACACAGCAACCACACAAATAGACACCTCGCAACAGAGGAAAGACCTAGGGAAAGAGGTGATCTCAGCTTTTCTCTGACTTTCTTCTGGTGCAAGGCTGGGCATCCCTGTAAACGCTCTCTCCTGGCCTGGTGGGAATGAGGCATCAGGCTCTGTGGATGTTGGTGCCTTTCCCAGCCTTGGCTCATCTCCCCTCACCCCTGGGCTTTTGTACATGCACTCTCATTTGCTCTTACCTGTCAACAACCAGGTCCCTTAGACAACACTATCAGTTCCAGTTTGCAGATGAGTAAATCAAGGCTCAGATATTCATCACTTGATCAAAATTATGATTCTGCCAAATAGCCGAGACTTACAGGCATCTAGCCTCCCACACTGGTCTGCCACATCTGCTGTTTGTGTTTTTAATGGTCAGAGACTCAGCTAAGAAGGTGGGGCAGTGGGGCCGCGGAAGAGAGCCTGATCTTTATGGAGGGCTCATGGGGCAGCTAAGCCCACCTTGTATGGAGAAACTACCTCAGTTGAGAGGGTCGAGGAGTTGGGGTAATTAGGCACTATATATGGTAGCTCCTGTCCATTCACAGAGGGGCTTGCAGCTTGGCAACAAGGACAAGAGAGAGATGATAGTTTAGAGCATCATAATCAAGTAATTTGTTCAGTTTTCCATTACTGGGAGGGGCGGGGACAAACTGCAAATGATAAACAGCTGATCCAAAGCCCTGCTGAGACTATGCAGATGAGGCTTCTGGCCCCTTATTCTCATGAACAGAGGGGCTTGGGTACTCACACACACACACATGTGCACACACACACACACACTTTTGTTTTGCTATGTTTGTTTTCACTATCACTGAAAATCTATTCTTCATTAAATAACAATATAGCATGCTGAATTATCTAATAGCAGCGGCAATTTTGCCTTAGACTCAGGCTATTTTTAAGATTTTTTTTTCTCATATAGAAACTGAGAAGAGTCTGGAAATTTCACTCAAAGAAAAGTCATTTAACACTTTTTAAAATAATTGCAAGTTCATCCTGAACTTCATCATCCTCATCACAGTTGGAGTGAATGAGCTACATGATTTGCTTGATGTCTGATTCTCCCATATACTATGCTTCTAAAGGCTGAGACCAAGCCTGTCATTTATTCATTCAGCACTTTTATGGGGCTTGCATGTACCAGATGCTGCTCTGCATGGTGAGGATATAAGAGGGAATGAAACATCTGGGACTCTGCAGTGGAGGGTCTCAGTTGGTTCCATGTCCACAACCCCTAGGAGTCCCTGTCATTTGCACAGCAGCGGTTAACTGGTACCCTTGGGTAAGAGGTGTACACACTGCTTCCCCACATCACCCCTTAGTGAGAGATTTGGGGCCACACCGTCCCCCCAGACAGGCTTCCACCCCTGCTCCTTGGCACACTGGCCTGTGGTCAAGGCCACTCTGCCTGCCCTAAGCACGGGTGGCAGACAGATGGGGGAGAGGAACCTGGGCTGTCCCAGCGGGAGGATGGAAGAGCAGAGGGAGCTGACTCACTTTTCTGGTCTAACTGGGGACTCCCAGCTGGGCCTGGGGCTCTGGAGGTGGGACAGCCGTGCTGGCCACCCTGACCCCTGCTCTGTGCTACGTTATTCTCAGGGCAGTGACGCGTTATTCTCAGGGCAGTGACGTGTGTCCGTGCAGTGGTGAGGGCCAGTCACCAGTAGAGCTGCTCCGTGGCTGGAGAAAAAAGGAGCCAGCAGAGCAGAATCCCGTGGGCTCAGCTCGCAGAGGGAGGCTCAGCCTGTTCACTGCCCTGAAGACAGAGGCTACGGTGCCACCGGGCTCATACCCTTGTCCACAAGGCTTGGGTAAGTCCCCAGACCTTCCTTCTGTGAGGGAGCGGAGAGAACCAGAGCTTTAATGAGGGACACATGGGCATATTGGCCCTAAAGCCACCCCAGCCCAGAGTGATAATGTCTTTCCAATTCTCTAAACCTCAATTTTCCTTTCTGGAGATGGGATAATCATATCTAACCTAAGGAACTGTTGACTGTTAGAAATGTCAGTTGCACAGCACCTGGCACTTAAGAACTGATGGGCATCATTTCCTAGGCCCCCCAGTTGGGATCTGACCCAATTTTGTGCTTGTAATAACTGTGTATCACAAATCACAGCATCCCTCCTGCAGGTCACGGCTGCAAGGACAGAGGGCTGACCCGCCCCAGCGGCCAGTCACCCTCTTTGGGAAGAAAGGGTGTGCCGTGCTCTGTCTGGTCCTGCTGGTGATGGGTGTGTGTGTGTTAGCCACTCAGTCGTGCCCAACTCTTTGTGATCCCATGGACTGCAATCCACCAGGTTCCTCTGTCCATGAGATTTTCTAGTCAAGGATACTGGAGTGGGTTGCCATTTCCTTCTCAAGGGGCTCTTCCCAACCCAGGGATCGAACCTGGATCTCCTGCGCTGAAGGCAAATTCTTTACCGACTGAGCTACAAGGGAAGCCCGGTGATGGGTGAGGTACCTGATGTTCAGCTCCTGAGCAAGGCCCGCCTCTGAGCACAGCTTGCCCCGAGGGTGCCCAGTCATTTCCCACCCTTTCTCCAAGGTCCTCACTCTCACCTCAGCTACTCTGTTTCCTTTCCTGCCCATGGAAATGAAATGTTTCAGAATCTTCCCCAGGTCTCCTTTGACTATTCTATGACAGAATATGGTCCACTGGAGAAGGGAATGGCAAGCCACTTCAGTATTCTTGCCTTGAGAACCCCATGAACAGTATGAAAAGGCAAAATGATACGATACTGAAAGTTGAACTCCCCAGGTCACTAGGTGCCCAAAATGCTACTGGAGATCAGTGGAGAAATAACTCCAGAAAGAATGAAGGGATGGAGCCAAAGCAAAAACAATATCCAGTTGTGGATGGGACTGGTGATAGAAGCAAGATCCAATGCTGTAAAGAGCAATATTTCATAAGAACCTGAAATGTCAGGTCCATGAATCAAGGCAAATTGGAAGTGGTCAAAAAAGAGATGGCAAGAATGAACGTCGACATTCTAGGAATCAAAGAACTGAAATGGACTGGAATGGGTGAATTTAACTCAGATGACCATTACATCTACTACTGCGGGCAGGAATCCCTCAGAAGAAATGGAGTAGCCATCATGGTCGACAAAAGAGTCCAAAGGCAGTAGTTGGATGCAATCTCAAAAAATGACAGAATGATCTCTGTTCGTCTCCAAGGCTAACCATTCAATATTACAGTTATCCAAGTCTATGCCCCAACCAGTAACACTGAAGAAACTGAAGTTGAACAGTTTTATGAAGCCCTACAAGACTTTTTAGAACTAACACCCAAAAAAGATGTCCTTTTCATTATAGGGGACTGGAATACAAAAGTAGGAAGTCAAGAAACACCTGGAGTAACAGGCAAATTTGGCCTTGGAATATGGAATGAAGCAGGGCAAAGGCTAATAGAGTTTTGCCAAGAAAATGCACTGGTCATAGCAAACACCCTCTTCCAACAACACAAGAGAACACTCTACACATGGACATCACCAAATGGTCAACACCGAAATCAGACTGATTATATTCTTTGCAGCCAAAGATGGAGAAGCTCTATACAGTCAACAAAAACAAGACCAGGAGCTGAATGTGGCTCAGATCATGAAATTCTTATTGCCAAATTCAGGCTCAAATTGAAGAAAATAGGGAAAACCACTAGACCATTCAGGTATGACCTCAATCAAATCCCTTATGATTATACAGTGGAAGTGAGAAATAGATTTAAGGGCCTAGATTTGATAGATAGAGTGCCTGATGAACTATGGATGAAGGTTCGTGACATTGCACAGGAGACAGGGATCAAGACCATCCCCATGGAAAAGAAATGCAAAAAAGCAAAATGGCTGTCTGGGGAGGCCTTACAAATAGCTGTGAAAAGAAGAGAGGGGAAAAGCAAAGGAGAAAAGGAAAGATATAAGCATCTGAATGCAGAGTTCCAAAGAACAGCAAGAAGAGATAAGAAAGCCTTCTTCATCGATCAATGCAAAGAAATAGAGGAACAGAACAGAATGGGAAAGACTAGAGATCTCTTCAAGAAAATTAGAGATACCAAGGGAACGTTTCATGCAAAGATGGGCTCGATAAAGGACAGAAATGGTATGGACCTAACAGAAGCAGAAGATATGAAGAAGAGGTGGCAAGAATACACGGAAGAACTGTACAAAAAAGATCTTCATGACCAAGATAATCTTGATGATGTGATCACTAATCTAGAGCCAGACATCTTGGAATGTGAAGTCAAGTGGGCCCTAGAAAGAATCACTATGAACAAAGCTAGTGGAGGTGATGGAATTACAGTTGAGTTGTTTCAAATCCTGAAAGAGGATGCTGTGAAAGTGCTGCACTCAATAGGCCAGCAAATTTGGAAAACTCAGCAGTGGCCACAGGACTGGAAAAGGTCAGTTTTCATTCCAATCCCAAAGAAAGGCAATGCCAAAGAATGCTCAAACTACTGCACAATTGCACTCATCTCACACGCTAGTAAAGTAATACTCAAAATTCTCCAAGCCAGGCTTCAGCAATACATGAACCATGAACTCCCTGATGTTCAAGATGGTTTTAGAAAAGGCAGAGGAACCATAGATGAAATTCCCAACATCCACTGGATCATGGAAAAACCAAGAGAGTTCCAGAAAAACATCTATCTCTGCTTTGTTGACTATGCCAAAGCCTTTGACTGTGTGGATCACAATAAACTATGGAAAATTCTGAAAGAGATGTGAATACCAGACCACCTAACCTGCCTCTTGAGAAATCTGCATGCAGGTCAGGAAGCAACAGTTAGAACTGGACATGGAACAACAGACTGGTTCCAAATAGGAAAAAGAGTACATCAAGGCTGTATATTGTCACCCTGCTTATTTAACTTATATGCAGAGTACATCATGAGAAACGCAGGACTGGAAGAAAAACAAGCTGGAATCAAGATTGCCGGGAGAAATCCCAATAACCTCAGATATGCAGATGACACCACCCTTATGGCAGAAAGTGAAGAGGAGCTAAAAAGCCTCTTGATGAAAGTGAAAGAGGAGAGTGAAAAAGTTGGCTTAAAGCTCAACATTCAGAAAACTAAGATCATGGCAACCGGTCCCATCACTTCAAGGGAAATAGATGGGGAAACAGTGGAAACAGTGTCAGACTTTATTTTGGGGGGCTCCAAAATCACTGCAGATTGTGACTGCAGCCATGAAATTAAAAGACGCTTACTCTTTGGAAGAAAAGTTATGACCAACCTAGATAGTGTATTCAAAAGCAGAGACATTACTTTGCCGACTAAAGTCCATCTAGTCAAGGCTATGGTTTTTCCTGTGGTCATGTATGGATGTGAGAGTTGGACTGTGAAGAACGCTGAGGGCCAAAGAATTGATGCGTTTGAACTGTGGTGCTGGATAAGACTCTTGAGAGTCCCTTGGACTGCAAGGAGGTCCAACCAGTCCATTCTGAAGGAGATCAGCCCTGGGATTTCTTTGGAAGGAATGATGCTAAAGCTGAAGCTCCAGTACTTGGGCCACCCCATGCGAAGTACTGACTCATTGGAAAAGACTTTGATGCTGGGAGGGATTGGGGACAGGAGGAGAAGGGGACAACAGAGGATGAGATGGCTGGATCGCATCATGGACTCGATGGACATGAGTCTGAGTGAACTCTGGGAGATGGTGATGGACAGGGAGGCCTGGCATGCTGTGGATCAGGGGTTTGCAAAGAGTCGGACGTGACTGAGCGATTGAATTGAACTGAACTGAACTTCTTCCTTCTTAGCCTGGAGGAAGGGATTCCTCCCTTTCATAAATAGGTGCCCTCCTGTGCACTTCCTCCGTATCCTGGTTTCTACCCACTGCTCACCTGCCTTCCTTCTGTTCCTTCCAAATGGTCTTCCCCACCCAAACTCATGTGGCTGGTACCTCCCAGGCAGCTCTGTGCTCCTGCGCTTTCTGAGACATCCTTGGCCACCTCACCAAGGATCACGTGGGCTTCATCTTAAGACACAGATTCTCAAGCTTTTCTCCCAAAGCTCAAACAGAATAAGGGGCCCTAGGAATCTGGGTAACATGTGAAAAAGTCTTTTCCTCAAAAACCATTTTTTTATACATTTAAAAATTAGACAAATACAATAACCAAGACAAGGAAGCAACGTTAAGTGTCCATCAACAGAGGAATGGATGAAGATATGGTACATAGACACAACTGAATATTACTCAGCCATAAAAAGATGAAATAATGCCATTTGCAGCAACATGGTTGCAACTAGAGATTATCATAGAAAGTGGAATCAGTGAAAGACAAATGCCATATGATGTCACTCACATGCGAAATACAATTTAAAAATTGATGTAAATGCACTTATTTATAAAACAGAAATAGAATCAGATTTTGAAAACAAACTTTTGGTTACCAAATGGGAAACATGGTGGGGGGAATAAGTTATGAATTTGGGATTAATGTTCACATACTACAATTGATATATATACAATAGATAACCAACGAGGACCTACTGTATAGCCCAAGGAGATCTACTCAATATTCTGTAATAACCTAAATTGGAAAATAATCTAAAAAAGAATATGTCTGTATACGCATAACTGAATCACTTTGCTGTACGCCTGAAACTAACACAACATTGTAAATTAACTCTACTCCAATAAATTTTAAGCAAAACTACACAAGTGTCACAGCACTACAGCACAAGTCTATGTAGACAGCCACAGAAATCTTGCCAACACATTCCCTCTTCTCCCCAGGGAACCAAAGTCAACAGATTTTGACTTTCTGACTGCATCTTTCTCACTCATCACCCAAACATATATGCACATAGAGAGAGAAAATGGTATTGTGGATTTTTGCAGAAATAAGATCATGCAGTGAAAATTACTCTGCAAATTGCTTTCCTCTTATATCAACACAGCACGGACAGGTCAATATACAGTGTTACCTCTTTCTTGTTAGAAGTTGTATAATATTCCGTCATGTAGATGGACACCACTTATAAAACCATGCCTCTAGTTATGGGCACCGAGGCTGTTTCTAGTTAGATTTGCTTGTTTGTTATCATTAGCAATTCTCTGTAACATCCTTGTGTATATTCTAATATGTTGATGCTTTTATTTCTGTAGAATAGATTCACAAAAATGAAGTAGGTTTATATGTCATTTTAAAAACAAATTTTGTTGCATTACTCTCCCCAGTTGGGGTCACTGCCCTTCCCCCCTAGCAATGTACTCCACTGTCTATTTTTGGTATTTTTGAGAGCATTTCATTCTTTTTCTTCTAAAAATGTTTGTCAATAGAATGATATAGAAGTTATTGTCACATGTTATTTTGTTTTACATTTTTCCAACTCAGTGAAATTGAGCATTTTTTCCTATGTTTACTGACCTTCTGGATTTTTTTCCTATAGATTTTTTTCCTCATAGTTTGCTTTTTTTTTAATGATACAAAAATTGGACATTGTTATTTGTTCAAATATATCCTTTCTTCATGGCCTCTTGGTATTGTCTGGCTTGGAAAGAGCATCTATACTGTAAGTTTATACAGATAACCTCTTTAATTAAAAATATTATTATTATTTGTATTTAAAAAAAATATTTATCTCGAATCCTTTTGGAATTTATTTCTGTATATAATGTGAAGTAAAAGTTCAGCTATGTTTTCTTTTGGATGAAGAATTTATTATGCCAGCACTATTAATTATTAAAGTAATTATTATTTTCTTTCTAAATTGAAATATTACTTTGGTTATTATTGTCCTTTATGTCTCTTGAATCTCTTCCTATGCTCCAATGTTGTCCATCAGTCCATCCAGCTATCTCTGTGCCAGTGGCAAACTTCACCAGATTACAGTGAATTGGGGTCATTTTACTTTGTGGTACATAAGGACAGAGTCTGCTTTTTTTTTTTTTTTTGCTGGTGGCTCTGTGGGTAAAGAGTTTGCCTGCAATACAGGAGATACAGCAGAAGTGGATTCAGTCCCTGAGTCGGGAAGACCCTCTGGAGGAAGGCATGGCAACCCACCCCAGTATTCTTGCCTGGAGAATCCAGTGGTCAGAGGAGCCTGGCGGGCTACAGTCCATAGGGTTGCAAAGAGCTGGACATGACTGGAGTGAATGAGCACTCATGCACACAACAGAATGCTATAGGGTTTGAGTTCCCCACCCCAGCCAAGCAGACAGCCGGAAAGCAAGGCTGAGCCGCTCCAAATCCTGTTTGGAAGAAGAAACAACATAAATAACTAAGGAAATAACTCTGCAAACTAAGATAATAATGCAAATAATTCAGAAATGGGCTTCAGTGAGAAGTCAGTGTTAGTACTGAGAAGTTGAGCAACACCAGCTTACAAGTGATACTGAAGGTGATGCAGAGGAGCTACAAAGACAGCTAGGGATCCCAGAAGAGGAAGGGCCAACCCTGGGGCAGAACGCTTGGTGCCCATGAGAGGGGACGGGCAGGGGCACAGTCAGGGCATCCTATAGCTGAGCTGTGAGGAAGCCAGATTTGGTCTTGAATTTCCCAAATAAAGAAACTGTAGCTTCCAGTACAGAAATTAATTCACCGTGCCCCAAAGCACAGCATCAGTATATGAGACTCACCAGGATTCCCCTGGGCTTCCTGCCCTCCCACTCCTCCTTCTGTGTGCTGACCACTCGGCTTCCTGATCACATCCCGCCATAGTGCCCCGCTGTCTGCAAATACCCACTGAAGTTCCACTCTCCAGGTTCTGTCTAGATAACAATTGGGGATGTAAGGCTGTTTTCTGTAAGACTATTTTGTTCAAATGTGTTTTAAAGTGATCACGAAAGGGTTCATCCCTTTGAAGGAAGTTTATCAACCTGATGGGAAAAGGCAAAGGTGAGCAAAACATCCCTTCTAAGTGCCTGCAGTTAAGGAATCAGGGCCATTTCAGCAGATGGAGGCCTGGGGGAGGAAGTTGCTGCTCCCTCTGATCCACTGGTCTCAGCAGGGCCTCCAGGGGAGAACTTGCCTGGGGCCAAAGTCCTTTTCTTTCCCGCAAATGAGGTGCAGGCACAAAGGACCATCAGAAGAACCAGGAGGGCAGTGAATAGGGCACTCAGGGTAGGGGAAAGGCAAAGAAACTAAAACCTTGTGCATATTAAAGAATAACAGATGACAGGTGAAGATGAGCAGGGGTGAGTTTCTATTAATAACATTATCTATTAATAGTGTGGCCATGGGCTGTTTATTGTCAGCCAAGTCCTGTGTTAAACACGCAAAGGGCACTATTTCATTGCATCCATGCTACAGGCAGAAGAGGAGGGGCGGCAGGGCACCCAGGTATCAGAGGGAAAATTGCTCTGGTTGTGAAGTAATTCTCCTGGACCTCTGGCTGAGGAGCCTGTGTGTCTCCTGTGGTGTGAGGCAGCTTTTCTATAAAGCTGGAAAGAGGTCACTTAGTGAGAGAATGTTCTGTTGGAAGAAGATCATCTTTTTTCCTAATTGCCCCAGAATTGGGGAGGTTGCTCCCAGTTCACCTCAAGTTTCCCTCCTTACCTCCTTTTCCAATTGTGCCTCCTGGGATCTTGCAGGAATGAGAAACCACCTTTTCACAGAGTCCCACAATTCTTAGGGCTTTTCCCTCAGATGCACAAAGATGGGGTCGCCAAAGCTTCGAAATGACTGGGTCACTTCTTGCCGCAGCCCACTTGCGTTTCTTAGACGGGGATGTCTTCCTCCTGCATCACGGTCAGTGCACTGCTGGAGTGTATCCATTTTCCCGCTGCATTTAGACCCTGGAGTGTGTGTTGACCGTAAAACACAAGTTCTGCTGTTCACACAGTATTGCCGTTCTAGCTACATATTTTCTTGTGTTAATAAAACTGCACTTTCCTGGCGAAAGCATCAGTGTCTGGTTTTTAAGTTTGCTGGCTCAGGCTCTGGTTATCCTTGGGAAAAGCCTGGATGGTTGGCTCCTTCTACCAGAGCCAAGATGGCCTATTTACCAGAAGGCAGACGCGAACACTCTGAAGCAGGATTTGGATAACAGTTGTTCCGACCCTCTTACTCGGTGTCTCCCATCTGTAGCCTCACCCCTCCAGGCCAGACCACCAACTGCAAGTCTCTTCTGGTCCTTTGCAACCATCCTCTTCAGTCACACAGTTCCTTAAAGGTATGATCTCCAGTAAGGGCTGCACTGAATATGCCTTATTTAGTTTGCAACATTGAGTTCCTGTGATTTTCATTTATGGATATTTTGTAAATAGAATCTGTTTAAATGCAGCAGAGGAACTTTCTATTTCAGTGAATGCCTCTGGAATACCTATGTAAAGCAAAGAGCCCTTTTTGATCTTGAAAATGTGAATTGATCTGTTTTGCACCTCAGGTATATAGATTTTCTAACAGTGACCATTTGTGTGTTGAGGGGGGAAACTTACAGTAACAATATGAGGGGACACCCAACTGGCTGTCTCCACCTTGGTTCCTGAGGAAGAGAGGCTTCCTTTCCCCCCAGGTGGCCAGGTTTGGATGTGAAGAATCAAATTTGCCATGACATTACATACGCAATTGTGGCAGCAAGTCCTTTGGGAGGTTCTTTTTATCCTCTTATAGAAGGAATGATGTTCTTGACTCAGTTAACTCGAAGGAGGATTTAAAGCTGCAGTTTCCTCGCCAGTGCTTGGCTGTGTAAAGACAGCGTTGGGTACCACAAAATTCTATATGGTTTACACATTAATCACATATTTTCAAGAGGTGCTATTAAGCAGAAGTAGATTAAGACTCCTTCAAATATTATAACTCTTTCACATTTTGATATTTTGATACTTTTCTGCCTTCACTGTGAGGGAAGCCATAATTCTCCTGAACAGCTGTTAACTAATAGTGAATTAAATCCTGAAGCCGTATTTTTATATCATCCCCCACTTGCCCTTCAGCTGTGATAACCAGAGATGACACTGGGGACTCGGACATTAGCTGGGCTTGTCCACACATGTGAGAGATGATCTCCTCAGGGAGAGTGTGAGCAAGGAGGCCTTGGGATATAGCCTAACCACACAATCAGCATGGAACAACACACACACCAAAACACAGCCATGCCAACACACACACAGACCTCTCACACACACACATCCCAGTACACAGGTGCACAGATACACACACACATACTCTTCCAGCACTGTCAGACATCCTACCCAGGCAGCCTGGAGCTTTACCTTGGCTAGGAGACGTGATAGTGTTAAATTAGTTTAACAAGGAGGGCCTTAGACTGAAAGGTCTCAGATGCCCAGGTGCCTCTACAAGCAAACCCAAATCTAACCCTGTAAATGCCTCAAGGCTACAAAATTGAAACCTGAGGACACCCAGTCACAGTCACCCAGGCTTTAAGCTCCCAAACAATGAGTAACCTCCTTGCTCTGCTTCCATACCTCCTGTGTATAAGTCTCTCCCCAGCTCCTCTGACTGGAGCCTCCTAGCCATGTCCAACTTGACCAATTTAGATTGATTTTTTTCCCCAATTAAATTAAAATTAAATTAAAAATTTAAATGTGCTTGCTTATCTTTTTTCAATTTAATTTAATTTTTATTTTATATTGGAGTATAGTTGATTTGCAATGTTTTGTTTCAGGTGTAAAATAAATGATTCAGTTATACATATACATCGGAGAAGGTAATGACAACCCATTCCAGTACTCTTGCCTGGAAAAGTCCCATGGACAGAGGAGCCTGGTGGGCTGCTGTCTATGGGGCTGCACAGAATCAGATGTGACTGAAGCGACTTAGAAGCAGCAGCATACATATACTTTCATCTGTTACTTTTCCAATCATTTTCCCTGATGGGTTATAACAATTTGGTTATCTATTTTATACATGGTAGCGCATCTGCTAATTCCAAACTTCTAACTTATCTCTTTCCCAATCTTTTCCCTTTGGTGACCAAACATTTGTTAACTGAACAGCACCTCCAGTCCTGGTGGGGTCAGGCCATTCTGCTTGATCATTTGCTGAGTCAAGAATGATTCTAGGTCAACGGCCTTCAATGCTTTGCTCACGTATTTCCTAACATTTTTCATATGTAAACTTATGTACCCCTCATATATTTTTGAGTTGCCATCTAAAATTTTTATATTTATTTAAATAGCCACAAAGAAGAATTTTCAACATGTTTAAAATATTGACATTTTAAAACAAAACTGCTATGTCATTCTTTACAAGGACTCTAATGAAATCATAATAATTTGATAATCATCAATATCTATTTTCATGGATGTGTTGTGTGCTCAGTTGGGTCTGACTCTTTGCAACCCCATCAACTGTAACCCACCAGGCTCCTCTGTACGTAGAATTTTCTAGGCAAGAATCCTGGAGCAGGTTGCCATTTCCTGTTCCAGGGATCTGCCTGACTTTGCGTCACCTGATCTTGTCTGCCTAATCTTTGTGTCACCTGATCAGGGAATCTGCCTGATCTTGTGTCACCTGCATTGGCAGACAGATTTTTTTTTTTTTTAACCATTGCACCACCTAGGAAGTCCCATTTTCATGGGTGCATAACCAAATTATTCTTTGTTGGTCATTTTACATGTTCCTTTTCCATCTGAACATGTGTTTCCATTTTATCTCCCCCAATTCTATCCCTAAAATTCTAACCTAAAATCTTTTTGTTGATCATTCCATCTTCAGTTCAGTTCAGTCACTCAGTTGTGTCTGACTCTTTGCGATCCCATGGACTGCAGCATGCCAGACTCCCCTGTCCATCACCAACTCCCAGAGCTTACTCAGACTCATGTCCATCGAGTCAGTGATGCCATCCACCCATCTCATCCTGTCATCCCCTTCTCCTCCCATCCTCAATCTTTCCCAGCATCATGGTCTTTTCCAATGAGTCAGCTCTTCACATCAGGTGGCCAAAGTACTGGAGTTTCAGCTTCAGCATCAGTCCTTCCAATGAATATTCAGGACTAATTTCCTTTAGGATTGACTGGTTTGATCTCCTTGCAGTCCAAGGGACTCTCAAGGGTCTTCTCCCATCTTAGTTCTCTTTTCAATGTATATATATATATAAATTGAAATTTAAAATTTTTAGATGTAGAGAACAAATGTATGGATACCAAGGGGTTAAGGGAAAGTGGTGGGATGAACTGGGAGATTGGGATTAACAGATATACATTATTGATGCTATATATAAAATAGATAAATAACGAGAGCCTAATATATAGCACCAGGAACTCTACTTGATGCTCTGTGGTAGCCTAAATAGGAAGGAAATCCAAGAAAGATGTGATACATGTATATGCAGAGATAATTCACTTTGCGGTACAGGAGAAACATAACATTGTAAGGCAACTATACTCCAATAAAAATTAATTTAAAATATATTAAAGATTTTAACTCTGTGGTGATCATGAACTCTATTTATTAAACTTGTCATTTCTGAATTGCATTCTCAGTATAGTTGACAAAACAATAATATAGCATACATTTTGACAAATTTAAATAAAAGATTAAAGTTAATTTCAGTTAAATATTAATTTCAATTAAATATTTCAATTATATATTAATTTCAATTAATATTTTTCTGACTGAAAATTAGATCTTCTAAAATCAGAAGCATAGATATCATGGACAATCTCTATGGTTGTGTGAGACAGCGTAGCGTTAATTCTATTCCTATTTTTCCTCTTTATACTGAAGGAGGAAACAGAACAGGCTCCATTTTGAAAGCAGGACTCCATCTTGGGCTGAACTGTGGACTTTGAGCTCTATGCCCAGTATCTGCGGAAATGACATACCAACTGGAAAACCAGACCCCTGGATGGAAGAGCCCCAGGGCTTGTAGCTAGACTCTCCATCGCCTAAAAGAATACTTTAATGATCTGTGTAACCGAACAGAATCATAAATTCTATTATGCTTATTGGGGTATGACCACAGGCTTATTGGTAATTGCCCACTGTTAACTACCTAGGCTTAAGGCATACAAATCAGGGTTAACTTTGATTGTATCTTTCTTTTCCTTTGTTCAGACTAGTTTCAGAGAATTTGGGGAGATGGATTTGAGCAGGTACACTTACCAGGGAAGTCCTAGGGTATATAAGGTTTTTGCAAAAACTGCTCGGGGTCCTTGGCTAAGAGGAGACTTGGCTTTGGGCCTGCCGGTGTAATAAACTGCACTTCACTATCTGCATTGTCCTTCTGAGTGAATTTGTTTCCCAGAACGCATGGCTACAATACAAGTAAAGAATAACAAGTATTGGTCATAGAGACGCATGGCAGTGAAAGGAACTGAAAATTTCCCTCAATTCTTTGAACTCTTTCTGAGTTGCATGCCAGTGATTTTATAATAACTTGACACAACAAAAGTTATTTTTAAAGATCTATGAACATATAGGATAAGATATTTTTCAATTGTATTGGAAAAAGAAGAATTATATTATTTGCCTCCCTTTCCCCTGTCGCCTAAGTATCACAGTGATTCCCTTAAATGATCTCTTAGGTGCCTGGGGAGATTATATGGAAGCAATGTGCCTTGGAAACAATTGCACCAAAACAAAACATAAGAGTTGTCTATTTCCTCCAGGAATGTGCATACTGTAGTTCAAAGGTTATTCCCATTAAGTGAAAAGTGAAGTCGCTCCGTTGTGTCCGATCCTTTGCGATCCCCGTGAGCTGTAGCCTACCAGGGTTCTCCGTCCATGGGATTTTCCAGGCAAGAATACTGGAGTGGGTTGCCACTTCCTTCTCCAGGGGATCTTCCAGACCCAGGGATTGAAGCCAAGTCTCCCACATTGCGGGTAGACTCTTTACCATCTGAGCCACCAGGGAAGTTCCTGAGGAGCCTGGTAGACTACAGTCCACGGGGTAGCAAAGAGTCAGACACGACTGAGCAACTTCACTTATTTCCATTGTTCCCCATTTAAAATGGGTGGAGATTAGTCAGAAAATAAGATCTAAATTCTAGATTGTTAATATAGATATTATTCCACCTTGACCTTATGTTTTATTTAAAGCAATTAAAAAAAAGCTACAATCTATTTAGCATATATATGGCTTTTCAGATTCTCTCTCTGGTTGTGTGCATATCATATCAAGATATGTAGTTTTATGTTGAGTGTGAAATGAATTCAGGTTCTCACTTGTCTGGTGAACTGGCGGGGGGGGGGGCGGGGGGGGCGGGGGGGCGGGGGGGGCGGGGGGGGGCTGGGTCCCTTGCCAGTGAAGTTTGAATATTGACATTGATATGATTTCAGTTGTATTCACAGGACAGTGAGGCCTGAGGACTTTGGAGTCCTACTCACAACAGCCTTGCAAGAAAGATGTTATGATTTCCATTTTTTAGACAAGGAGACAGAGGCTCAGAGAAGTCAAGTTTCTTGCCCAAGATCACACAGCAAGTAAGTAGTAGAATTGGCATTTGGACTTTTAATGTCATGGAAGGCAATCATAAAAGATTCTTTAGTGAGTGAGTGTGGGACTCACCATTTGTGAGGTTATTTTACCCTGATTGTCTGCATCACCTCCTACTGTAGCTATGCCTAGGAAGGTCATAGCCACATTAGGAAATGCTAAATTCCAGCTTCACATACAAGGAAATGCAGAGATGCAAAGCAACTGATCAGAGACCACATGATGATAATCAAATCTATAATAACATAAAGTACTGGTTTCTCACTTCTTTTGAAAGTAGTACAGCATATGGTTTTTCCAGTAGTCATGTATGGATGTGAGAGTTGGACTATAAGGAAAGCTGAGGGCTGAAGAATTGATGCTTTTGAACTGTGGTGTTGGAGAAGACTCTTGAGAGTCCCTTGAACTGCAAGGAGATCCAACCAGTCCATTCTAAAGGAGATCAGTCCTGGGTGTTCATTGGTAGGACTGATCTTGAAGCTGAAACTCCAAAACTTTGGCCACCTGATGTGAAGAGCTGACTCATTTGAAAAGACCTGATGCTGGGAAAGATTGTGGGCAAGAGGAGAAGGAGATGACAGAGGATGAGATGGTTGTATGGCATCACCGACTCAATGGACATGAGTTTGGGTGGACTCTGGGAGTTGGTGATGGACAGGGAGGCCTGGCGGGCTGCAGTTCATGGGGTTGCAGAGTCAGACACGACTGAGCAACTGAACTGAACTGAACAGCATAGTGGCTAAGAATAATCTGGAATCACATTGCTTGGGCTCATACCTCAGATCCACCACTAAGAAGTTCTGTGACCTTGGATAAAGTACTTAACTTTTCTGTGCCTCACTTTTTTTTTTTTTTTTTGAAAAATAGACATCAGGATAACACCTGTTTCATCAGATTATTATGGAAATTAAATAAAATAACACAGGTAAAGTGTTTGGGAGTACACTTAGCTGGCACATAGAAAGAACTCAATAAATACATGCAGCTGTTGGGAAAAATAGAAAGAGTTAAAAAACATTTGCTTTTTAAGAATTGTGGTATAATATACCACAGTTTTATACATATAAAATTTTATTACTTTAATCATCTTTAAGTGAACTGTTCAGTGGCATTAAGTACACTCACAATGCTGTGCATCCACCACCATCCATCTCCAGAAATTTTTCATCTTCCCAAGCTGAAACTTTATATCTATCATACAACAGCTGTCCATTCCTCCCTCTCTCAACCCCTGGCAATCAGCATTCTATTTTCTGTCTCTATGAATCTGACTCCTCTAGAGATCTCATATAAGTGGCATCATACAGTATCCTTTAGTGACTGGCTTATTTCACTCAGCATGTTCGTCTATGCTGCTGCATGTGTCAGAATTTCATTCCTTTTTAAGGCTGAATCACATATGTTATATACCTGAAAATATTCAAAGCAGATATTTGTATGGCTGTGTTCATAGCAGCAGTAGTCACAAAACCCTAAAGCTGGAAACAACCCAAATGTCCTCTGATTAAGAAATCAATGAGCAAAATGAGGTTTATACATATACATATTTATACATATTCTATTAAGTTTCGCTTCATATATTTAGATGATCTATTGTTAAGTATATAAGTGTTTATAATTGTTAAGTCAAGTCTTCTTGCTATTTGTATCTTTTATTAATCTGTAAGCTCCTTCTTTGCCTGTTGTAAGCATGTTTGATTTAAAGTCTACTTTATGTGGTATTAGTACCACCCACTCATACTCTCTTTTGTTTCCTACTTTCATGGAATATCTGTTTCTATGTGGTTTTTTTTTTTTTAGGTTTTTTTTTAATTTTATTTTTTTCTTTACAGTACTGTATTGGTTTTGCCATACGAGACACAGATGTTTCTATGTTTTTATGTTCAATCTATTTGCATCTTTGGATTTGAAGTGAGTCTCTTATAGATAGCATTTAGTTGGGTCATGTTTTTAAAGTCCATTCTGCCACTCTCTGTCTTTTTATTGGAGAATTTAATCCATTTACATTTAAAGTAATTACTGATAAAGGGGAACTTAATTCCGTTATTTTTCAATTTGTTTTCTATATGCCTCATAGCTTTTTTGTCCCTCATTTCATGCATTACTATTTTCTTTTATGTTTAGTTATTTGTTTTGGTAGT
Source organism: Ovis canadensis (assembly GCF_042477335.2). Taxonomy (NCBI): domain Eukaryota; kingdom Metazoa; phylum Chordata; class Mammalia; order Artiodactyla; family Bovidae; genus Ovis; species Ovis canadensis. Next base: position 18,396,286 of record NC_091269.1, read on the forward strand.
AAAATATCTTAATTCTCTTCTCATTTCCTTTTGTGTACATCCTATAACTATTTTCTTTATGGCTATCATGGCAATTATATTTAACATCTTAAAGTTATAACACTAAATTGAATTTATACCAGCTTAATTCAGTAACATAAAAACTCCTTTCCTATACAGATCTGACTTCATCAGTTTCAGTTATTGATGTCATAAAATCCATTTTACACATCTTCTGTCCAAAAATATAGACTAATAATTGTTTTTTATGCATAGTTTCTTAAGTCTTTTAGAAAACAAAAGTGGAATTACCAGTCAAAGTTACAATAATACTAGGTTTTATAATTGCCCGGGTGTTTATCTTTATCAGAAATCTGATATTCCTACAGATATCCTATCAGAGATCTGATATTTCTTCCTAAAACTTTGAGTTACATTTAGTGTCCTGCAGATTGAAGGACTCTCTTTATCATTTCTTTCAGGGCAGGACTAGAGGTACAAATGTCTCTCAGCTTTTATTTATATAGGAATGTTTTAATTTCCTCCTCATTTGAAGAAAAATTTTGCTATATATAGGATTCTTGGTTGACAGTTCATTTCTTTCAACATATCAAATTCACTGACTCACTATCTTCCAGCTCCAAGGTTTTTGATGAGGTGTGTGTGTGTGTGTGTGTGTGTGTGTGTGTGTGTGTGTGTGCTCAGTCATGTTTGACTCTTTGTGGCTCCGTGGATTGTAGCCCATAAGGCTCCTCTGTCCATGGAATTTCCCAGGCAAGAATCCTGGAGTAAGTTGCCATTTCCTATTCCAGGGGATCTTTCTTACCTGGGGATTGAACCCAAGTCTCTTTTGTCTCCTGCATTGGCAGGCAGATTCTTTACCACTGTGCCATCAGGAAGCCCATTTCTGATGAGGAATTGGCTGATAATTTCATTGGGGACCTTCGGATGTGATGAGTTGCTTCTATCTGGCTGCTTTCATGAGTCTCTCTTTGTCTTTTGCTCTGGCTACTTTCAAGAGTCTCTCTTTGTCTTTTGCTTTTGAAAATTTGATTATAAAGTACATGTGGGTTTCTTTGTTTTTATTTGCTTGGAGTTTGTGGAGCTTCTTGGGTGTTTATACTCATGTCTTTCGTCAAGTCTGGGAAGGTTTTGCTCACTATTTCTTCAAATAGTCATTCTGTCCCTTCCCTTTGCTTTCCTCCTCTGGGACTTCCATAGTGTAAATGCTGAGCATCCTGATGGTGCCCCTCAGGTCCCATAGGCTCTGTTCACTTTCCTTGGTCATTTTCTTTCTGTTCCTCAGATTCAATAATTTAAATCATTGTACCTTCAATTGTTCTTTTTTCTTTTTGTCAAATATGCTTTTGGCTAGAAAAATCACTCTAATTCATCATATCATTCATTCCAGTGAATTTTTCAGTTTGGTTATTGTAGTTTTCAGCCCCAGAATTTCCTTTTGGTTCCTTTTTAATGTTTTCTATCTGTTGACATTTCCATTTTGTTCATACATCCTTTTCCTGGTTTTGCCCATACTTCTCTTGACTCTTTGAGCATTTTACAAGCAGCTGTTTTGGACTCTTTGTCTAGTAATTCCACTATATGGTCTTCCTCAGGGACATTTTCTGTTAATTAATTTTTTCCTTTAAACAGTCCATACTATTGTTTGTTTGGGTTTTGACCTGTCTTGTGACTTTTTTGGTTGAAAACTGGACTTTTGAATCTTATAATGTGGTAACTTTGGTCCACTTCTCCTCCTTCCCCAGGTTTGCTGTTTTTTCTTGCTGTTATGGGCTTCGCTGGTGACTCAGATGCTAAAGAATCTGCCTGCACTGCAAGGGACCCAGGTTTGATCCTTGAGTTAGGAAGGTCCCCTGGAGAAAAGAATGACTACCCACTTCAGTATTCTTGCCTGGAGAATTCCATGGACAGAGGAGCCTGGTGGGCTACAGTCCATGTGGTCACAAAGAGTCAGATGTGATTCAGTCAGTGGCTGAGCAACTATATGGGCTGTGTCTCTGCCAGTGATCAGTCTGAGGTGTAAACTTACAGTCTTCACAGGTCTATTCTGAGCTTATGTTTTTCCCTGGGCATACTCAATGACTCTATTAAAATTTTTCCTCATATGTGGTTGCTTTTGAATATCCCAGTCCTTAAATGTCTAGCTCTTATAATGGGAAAAGTGAAAAATGAAAGGAAAAAATGATTTCCAACATGCCATTAAATCCCCTTGAAGTGACTTTGGCTAAATGGGGAGAGTCTTAACAATAGTGCTTGCCCACTTCTGTGTCTGTATCTCAACAATCAGAGATAACAACTCATGACAAAAGCAGATTTTTGTCATTTGGAAACAGGGTCCTTAGTGCCTGACAGCTCCCACAAGCTGCGTATAAGTTGCTCTTGGAATGTATGCACAGCTTCTTATCCTGGGGCTAGAGATTAGAGGACAGGTGTCTGCTCTTGTGTTTAGAGCTGAAACTAACCAAAATTAGCCACTATTCACTCTTCAAGTCTTTCCTTGGAAACTGCAATCTTCAGTAATCTCTCAGTATAGACTGAATTATCTTCTCTCCATACTTGTATGTTGAAGCCCTAACCCTGAGAAATGGAATGTTTCCTGCCACATCAGCAAACAAATGATGTCACAGTCATCAGTGATTGCAGCCCTCCAAAGTGAATAGGTAATTCCTAAAGAAACTCAAAAGGAGAAGAATATCTGCCATCTAGCAGCCATCAGACTGTAGTTACTTTCCATGGTGAGCCCTGAAGAAGCTCAAAATGTGAAAATACAAGATACTGGCCCCAGATAGCTGAGGTGCATATTGAAGGAATGATTTCAGTGAACCTAGACTCTTGCATGTTTGCATGCATAGAAAAGTGCTAAATTCCTTAACTTGGGCTATCTGGTTTTCTTTAGTTAACAATCATCTTTTGATGTTCGGGCTACCTCCCTTTTGTTCCAAAAATTCTGTATAACTGGCTCCCCTCCTTGCCTCCTTGGGACAGTTCTCTCAGGGTTACTTGAGATACTGTCTCCCAGGCATGTGAAGTCCCCCAAAATCACACAAAATAAAGCATAACTCTCAAGTTTTAGGATGTGCATATTTTTAGTTGACATTCTTTTTGTGACCATCCTTGGAGATAGGGTTTTTAGGAAAATGATTAAAGTTAAATGAGGTTATAAGGTTGTGGCCCTAATCCAATAGGACTAGTGTCCCTCCAGATAGCTTCACAGCTGAATTCTACCAAAAATTTAGAGAAGAGCTAATACCTATCCTACTCAAACTCTTAGGAAATTGCAGAGGAAGGTAAACTTCCAAACTCATTCTATGAGACCACCATCACCCTAATACCAAAATCTGACAAAGATGCCACCAAAAAAAGAAAACTACAGGCCAATATCACTGATGAACATAGATGCAAAAATCCTTAACAAAATTCTAGCAATCAGAATCCAACAATACATTAAAAAGATCATACATCATGACCAAATGGGCTTTATCCCAGGGATACAAGGATTCAATATCCACAAATCAATCAATGTAATACACCACATTAACAAATTGAAAAATAAAAGCCATATGATTATCTCAATAGATGCAGAGAAAGACTTTGACAAAATTCAACATCCATTTATGATGAAAAACCCTCAAGAAAGCAGGAGTAGAAGAAACATACCTCAACATAATAAAAGCTATATATGACAAACCCACAGCAAACATTATCCTCAATGGTGAAAAATTGAAAGCATTTCCCCTAAAGTCAAGAACAGGACAAGGGTGCCCGCTTTCACCATTACTATTCAACATAGTTTTGGAAGTTTTGGCCACAGCAATCAGAGCAGAAAAAGAAATAAAAGGAATCCAAATTGGAAAAGAAGAAGTAAAACTCTCACTGTTTGCAGAAGACATGATCCTCTACATAGAAAACCCTAAAGATTCCACCAGAAAATTACTAGAGCTAATCAAGAAACATAGTAAAGTTTCAGGATATAAAATCAATACACAAAAATCCCTTGCATTCCTATACACTAAGAATGAGAAAATAGAAAGAGAAATTAAGGAAACAATTCCATTCACCACTGCAATGAAAAGAATAAAATACTTAGGAATATATCTACCTAAAGAAACTAAAGACATATATATAGAAAACTGTAAAACACTGATGAAATAAATCAAAGAGGACACTAATAGATAGAGAAATATAAAGTGTTCATGGACTGGAAGAATCAATATAGTGAAAATGAGAACAATCTATAGAGTCAATGCAATCCCTATCAAGCTACCAATGATACTTTTCACAGAGCTAGGACAAATAATTTCACAATTTGTATGGAAATACAAAAAACCTCGAATAGCCAAAGCAAACTTGAGAAAGAAGAATGGAACTGGAGGAATCAACCTGCCTGGCTTCAGGCTCTACTACAAAGCCCCAGTCACCAAGACAGTATGGTACTGGCACGAAGACAGAAATATAGATCAATGGAACAAAATAGAGAGCCCAGAGATAAATCCATGCACCTATGGACACCTTATCTTTGACAAAGGAGGCAAGAATATACAATGGAGTAAAGACAATCTCTTTAACAAGTGGTGCTGGGAAAACTAGTCAACCACTTGTAAAAGAATGAAACTAGAACACTTTCTAACACCATACACAAAAATAAACTCAAAATGGATTAAAGATCTAAATGTGAGACCAGAAACTATAAAACTCCTAGAGGAGAACATAGGCAAAACACTCTCTGACATAAGTCACAGCAGGATCCTCTATGACCCACCTCCAAGAATATTGGAAATAAAAGCAAAAATAAACAAATGAGACCTAATTAAACTTAAAAGCTTCTGCACAACAAAGGAAACTATAAGCAAGGTGAAAAGACAGCCTTCAGAACGGGAGAAAATAATAGCAAATGAAGCAACTGACAAACAACTAATCTCAAAAATATGCAAGCAACTCCTGCAGCTCAATTCCAGGAAAATAAATGACCCAATCAAAAAGTGGGCCAAAGAACTAAATAGACATTTCTCCAAAGAAGACATACAGATGGCTGACAAACACATGAAAAGATGCTCAACATCACTCATGATCAGAGAAATGCAAATAAAGACCACAGTGAGGTACCATTTCATGCCAGTCAGAATGTCTGTCATCCAAAAGTCTACAAGCAATAAGTGCTGGAGAGGGTGTGGAGAAAAGGGAACTCTCTTACACTGTTGGTGGGAATGCAAACTAGTACAGCCACTATGGAGAACAGTGTGGAGATTCCTTAAAAAACTGGAAATAGAACTGCCTTATGACCCAGCAATCCCACTGCTGGGCATACACACCAAGGAAACCAGAATTGAAAGAGACACGTGTACCCCAATGTTCATCACAGCACTGTTTATAATAGCCAGGACATGGAAGCAACCTAGATGTCCATCAGCAGACAAATGGATAAGAAAGCTGTGGTACATATACACAATGGAGTATTACTCAGTCATTAAAAAGAATACATTTGAATCAGTTCTAATGAGGTGAATGAAACTAGAGCCTATTATACAGAGTGAAGTAAGTCAGAAAGAAAAACACCAATACAGTATAATAACACATATATAGAGAATTTAGAAAGATGGTAATGATAACCCTGTATGCGGGACAGCAAAAGAGACACAGATATATAGAACAGTCTTTTGGATTCTGTGGGAGAGGGCAAGTGTGGGATGATTTGGGAGAATTACATTGAAACATATATATTATCGTATGTGAAATGAATTGCCAGTCCAGGTTCGATGCATGATATAGGATGCTCAGGGCTGGTGCACTGGGATGACTCAGAGGGATGGGATGGGGAGAGAGGTGGGAGGGGTGTTCTGGATGAGGAACACATGTACACCCGAGGAGGATTCATGTCAATGTATGGCAAAACCAATACAATATTGTAAAGTAGTTAACCTCCAATTAAAATAAATAAATTTATATTTTTTTAAAAAAGGACTAGTGTCCTTACAGGAAGAGAGACATAAGAGTTCTTTCTCTTCCCTCCTCTTGTTGCACAGAGAAAAGGTCATGTGAGAATAGCCATCTACAAGCCAGAAAGAACTGTCTCACTACAAACCAAACCTGATGACATCTGGACCTACTAGTTCTAGCCTCAAAACTATGAGGAAATAAGTTTCTCTTGTCTAAGCCACCAACTCTGTGGTCTTCTGTTAGCAGCCCAAGCTAACCTGTCTCCAGAGTTCCAAATAGTTACATCAGACAACTTCTGCCAATGCAATTGTTGTCAAGGTGGGGAGATAGTGCTTCCTGCTTACCATCTTCCCTCTAGAAAGAACTTTCCAACAGATTAGAAAGATTTCTGCTTGTCTTGAGCAGAAGCCATATGTTACCTGGGGCACACCTTTGTGAGTTTTCTGATTCTGTGCAGTTTTCACCTTTCATTGACTTTGACCTATCTTCAGTTCAGTTCAGTCGCTCAGTCGTGTCGGACTCTTTGCGACCCCATGAATCGCAGCATGCCACGCCTCCCTGTCCATCACCAACTCCCAGAGTTCACTCAGACTCAGGTCCATCGAGTCAGTGATGCCATCCATCCTCTGTCGTCCCCTTCTCCTCCTGCCCTCAATCTTTCCCAGCATCAGGGTCTTTTCAAATGAGTCAGCTCTTCACATCAGGTGGCCAAAGTTTTGGAGTTTCAGCTTTAGCATCATTCCTTCCAGAGAAATCCCAGGACTGATCTCCTTTAGAATGGACTGGTTGGATCTCCTTGCAGTCCAAGGGATTCTCAAGAGTCTTATCCAGCCCCACAGTTCAAAAGCATCAATTCTTCAGCGCTCAGCTTTCCTTATAGTCCAACTCTCACATCCATACATGACCACAGGAAAAACCATAGCCTTGACTAGATGGACCTTTGTTGGCAAAGTAATGTCTCTGCTTTTCAATACACTATCTAGGTTGGTGATAACTTTTCTGCCAAGGAGTAAGCGTCTTTTAATTTCATGGCTGCAATCACCATCTGCAGTGATTCTGGAGCCCCAAAAAATAAAGTCTGACACTGTTTCCACTGTTTCCCCATCTATTTTCCATGAAGTGATGGGACCAGATACCATGATCTCCGTTTTCTGAATGTTGAGCTTTAAGCCAATTTTTTCACTCTCCTCTTTCACTTTCATCAAGAGGCTTTTTAGTTCCTCTTCACTTTCTGCCATAAGGGTGGTGTCATCTGCATATCTGAGATTATTGATATTTGTCCTGGCAATCTTGATTCCAGCTTGTGCTTCTTCCAGCCCAGTGTTTCTCATGATGTACTCTGCATAGAAGTTAAATAAGCAGGGTGACAATATACAACCTTGTCATAGTCCTTTTCCTATTTGGAACCAGTCTGTTGTTCCATGTCCAGTTCTAACTCTTGCTTCCTGACCTGCATATAGGTTTCTCAAGAGGCAGGTCAGATACAACTCCTAAATTGCAGGTAACTACAACAAAGCAAATGATTCTTATTGCTAGGCATGCAAATAAATTCTATGGATTTTCTCTTTCTATACATTCTAGGATTAATATAGGTTGTATCTCAAGATTCTTTTCCTCTACACAAATTATATTCATTCATTATAAATCAGCCAACTTTCACTGAATTTTTTGAAAATAGGTTTAATCATTTTTATTAAAAACATTTTGTCTAATTTTTTTTCTTTGGGATGGCTTTGTTTTCTTTGCTTTGTATGTGGAGAAATAGCCTTTTTTTTTTTTTTTTTTGGCCAGATACGTTACTCTTATTACAACCTCTCATTAGACCTTCTATTTTATAAAATTATCAGTAATAACCATAGTTATTAAGTCTTTGTCATGTACAGATCATTTTTACTATACTCTGAGGCTTGCCTGAGGTTCTGTGATAAAGTGCAGACCAGAGATTGTATCTTCAATAAACACTATCTCAGTGACTCATGGAAAAGAAGTGTACCAGGTAATTCAAACTAACATTTCAAAGAATAGACTCCTGGGTACAGGCATTTGAACTGACTTCACTCAGAGAACTTCTAGACTATGCCAGGAGTCTGAATCTGGATTTCTATAACTTTTTAGTTGAGACACATATGACTTCATGAGAATAATAACCCAAGACTTCACAAAATAGTAATAATTTCAAAGGACTGAATGAATTAATAAGGGAAATTTTTATTGTGCTTAACTCTTTGGTATACTGGGGATTTGTTTTAAAGTTCTGCTCTCTAGATATACAAGTATCTTCCTTCTCTTTCTTCTTAAGCTATCCTTAATCCACAGAAATTCAGTAAATTCCATTTCTGCAAAGTAAAACTTTAAAAAATGATACCAGATTTTCACTGATCTCATGGAATTCAGAAACTTACTAAGTCTCTTTTATATACTTGGAAATAGAGTTATTTGCATAGGCTCAGTAAGATACTGTTTTTCTTTGCACCAGGATACAACTAAACAAATTGATCAAGGTTTATCTAGAGTGTCATATTTGAGGACAATACTCAATGATTCAGCCACTTTAAAGGCATAGAAGACAATGTCTACAAAATCCTTCAAGGAAACTGACCTGAGGGCTGGCTTGCAGGTACCAGATTTTCTAGCAGGTCAGGAACCTTAAGAAGGCTCAGAAAAGAAAAATTCATCCAAGTTTATAGGACTGCATGTTAAATCTGGTGGAGAGAGTTTCTTGGGCTGGGTTTCCTAGCCTCAGGATACCAGATAATAGAAGCTCTTACAATCCAATCTGATCCCTTATGCAAACTCCAGATAGAAAGCAATTGTGGGCTGCCTCTGGATGTTGAAAAGCTCTCCCAGGGAGGCCTGGGAGTCATTAACTCTCTTGCTGCACCCATGGAACTAACCCTCCTGAAAGCTTTATTTTGTGGTTAAAATAATCTTTCTTTTAGACTGTTATGATTGCAAAGGAGAGATTGTGTCAAGGAAGAAAAGTGAAAGAATTTAAAATGACCAAAAAGATTCCTGGGTATCCTCCATGGAAAACTTCTGAGTTATCTGATTCCTCTTTTATCGTCTCTGAGCTAGTTTTCAAATCTGAAAGGTGGAAGTAAAGGACAGCAAAGAAAATAATCCTTGTCAAGAGGATGACATTTCCACTGTCATGGAAAAAGGCAGTTTTGTATCTATTTTATTTGTAAATACATTTCATGGCCTCTATTTCTGCTCCTGGAACTAGTGTACTGTCTTATTCCCTAATAAGTACAATCTTTGACTTGTGTTTAGTTTATATTGGTATGCGAGTAATGTTTTTATCTTTAAAAGAAACTATCCATAACATGACAACTACTTCTACTACAATTATTGATTGAGTCAACATCCCACAAGCATTTGCGAGACTCAGGGCCCTGGGAATATCTAACTAGTCTGAAGTATTCCCAAGGAGACCGTGATTTAAGGAAAGAGAGAGATGTGTGCCGTGCTTTAGGTTTGTGGCAGAAGAGGCAGCACAGGGTCTAAGAGCCCTGGGAAGGCCTGGGTTCTGCACTTTTGTCAGAGTGTGAGGGTGTGTGTCTGGGGAAAGGGTTGTCAGGGTGCTGAGCCCCCAGAGCGTGGCCTGTCAGACCAGCCTGTTTCCAGCCGCCTGGAATGGCCTTCACCCTTTCTCCTGAGATTTCGGCTGCTCTGTAAACTGCATGGACAATGTCCCTGTGGCTCCTCACTGACTGATGCCCATGGACATGGGCTGCTGTGATGGCTGATTTTATGCGTCAACTCAACTGGGCCATAGGGTGCACTGTCTTCCAGTTAAATATGACTGGTGTGTCTGTGAGGCTGTTTTTGCACACTTAAAATAGATTTAATTATGTATATTTTACCACAAAAATGCACACAATCCCCTCTCCCCCCAATATTTGGGTCATACTTACTCAACATATGTGGAGCATACTTATGCTAAAAATGTATTTGTTGTTTATTTAAATATTCAGGACATATGCTACAAAATTGTTATCTGAAATACCAGTTTATTAAATGTGTCTCCTGCGGTTTTACCTGCTAAATCTGGTGGCCCTTTGTGGGATGTGGGGAGAACCCTGACTAAGTCACCTGGGCTTCCCGCCACACAAGGGTGTGCACACGTGAGCACTCACTTCTGGGATCATACTCAGGCCCGCAGATGGAGGGGAGAGGGGGATGCCAGAGGGGGACGGGGGGGTCTGCCTTCCCACTATCCCCAGCCACCTTGGAGTTGGATGGGCCTCACCATTCAGCCAACAGGAAGATACAATTATCTCCATCTTACAGGTGGGAAGACTGAGGCTGGGAGGGTTCTGAGACTTGCTCAATGTCTCAGACCTTTTGCCTAAAGCTAGTCTCCTTCCACTGGCCTGAGTGCCTACCTATCTTTACTGAAGATGAGTAAATGATAGCTTTGGGCACCCAGGGGCCCACCAGCAGGTTCCAGGAGATGAAGCCTCCTGGAAGATGAGGGCAGAGTGGGTCTACTGGAGCCAGGCCTGACCACCCTGCTGGATGCACCATCCTGTCAGCAGCTAAGAGCTGCTGAGACCTAGGACACTATCAGGCTGCTGAGAGGAGTATGAAGGGCCACCCCTACCCCAGCAGGGGAGGAACATCAGCCTAGACACTCCTGCCAGGAGAACAAGTCCACAAGGAAGGGCCCCTACCAGCTGAGCACAGGAGGGCTCCCAACTCTGGAGCAGACAGGTGACTGCTTGCTTGGCTCCCCAAAGGTGGGACCCTGGGCTTTTGTGGGTCCTGGGGGCAGGAGGGAATGTGAGACCAGCCTATTTCCTGAGTTCTCCAGTTTAGTTTCTCAGGGATGATCAAGCCGGGTACCCAGGCACCTGGTGTCTTTGCCCCATCTCTGTCCAGCCATGTCTAGCAGTCAGAGCTGGGATGTTCTGCCCAGGGGAGTCAGATTCTGGGGCACAGAGCCGCATTCCCAGAGAGGGCCAAAGGGACAGTGCCAGGCTCCATATGAGCCAAGCAAGGAGAGGCCTGTGAGGGTGTTTTTGGATGACAGTAACATTTGAATCAGTGGACCAAGCAAAGCAGACACCTTCCCCCATGTGGGCGGGTTTTATGGCTCAGTTAAAACAAAAAAGCTGACCCTTCTGCTTATAAGAGGGAACAGCTGTCTGACTGTGTTGAGCTGGGACAGGAGGTTTTCCTACCTTTGGGATCAAACTGAAATATCAGTTCTACTAGATCTTGAGCCTGGTAGCCTTTGGAGAGCTACACCATCAGCTCTCCTGGGCCTCTCTCCAGCTTGCTGACCACAGAGCCTGTGGCACAGCAGCCTTCAGAATTGTGTGAACCAACTCCTTATAGTAAATCTCTTTATATCTAGATATATGTGTGTATATATATATATATATATATATATATATACACACACATGCACATATATATAATATATATAAATATATATACATACATGTAGATATATATACATATATATAAACACACACACACATATATATCAGTCAGTTCAGTTCAGTTCAGTTGCTCAGTCATGTCCAACTCTTTGCGACTCCATGAATTGCAGCACGCCAGGCCTCCCTGTCCATCACCGACTCCCAGAATTCACTCAAACTCACACCCACCAAGTCGGTGACGTCATCCAGCCATCTCATCCTCTGTTGTCCCCTTCTCCTCCTGCCCCCAATCCCTCCCAGCATCGGAGTCTTTTCCAATGAGTCAACTCTTCACATGAGGTGGCCAAAATATTGGAGTTTCAGCTTTAGCATCATTCCTTCCAAAGAACACCCAGGACTGATCTCCTTCAGAATGGACTGGTTGCATCTCCTTGCAGTCCAAGGGACTCTCAGGAGTCTTCTCCAACACCACAGTTCAAAAGCATCAATTCTTTGGCACTCAGCCTTCTTCACAATCCAACTCTCACATCCATACATGACCACTGGAAAAACCATAGCCTTGACTAGATGGACCTTTGTTGGCAAAGTAATGTCTCTGCTTTTGAATATGCTATCCAGGTTGGTCATAACTTTCCTTCCAAGGAGTAAGTGTCTTTTAATTTCGTGGCTGCAATCGCCATCTGCAGTGATTTTGGAGCCCAGAAAAATAAAGTCTGCCACTGTTTCCACTGTGTCCCCATCTATTTCCCATGAAGTGCTGGGACCAGGTGCCATGATATATATCTCCTATTGGTTCTGTTTTTCTGAAGGATCTTAACTAATATGGTTGCCTTGGTCCTAACTATCTGCCTATTTTCTCTCCTTCCAATCCCAGAAAAAAAAAAAATCCCCCTTGCTCTTCCATTTGATATCACTTTTCCTGATTCACTGAAGAATAAACCCAAATGACCAATTCTCTTTTGCTGCTAGAACAAACTCAAAATCCTAGGAACAGCTTTGCTCCTACACCTCATTCAGATGTACTTTGGACCTGGCTGAACCATAGTGTGGCATGCTAAGTCACCATCTAGTCACTCCAGGCCAAGTCACATGCTTGTGATCACCTGTCTGCCAGGTGGGGGTGATGGGCCTGCATCTGCTGGACCTCCCAACTCCCAGCCAGGGCCCGTTGTCTTTGGCCACTGGCTGGCGGAGGAAAGGAAGCACTCTGTGTCACAGCACTGGTGAGAGCAGCAGCAGGGCCCTGCCTCTGTGAACACATTCAGAAGCAAATAAAAACCACCCTGACAGGTTGAGAAAGCCCATGGGAGAAAGGCAATGCTTTGCATTTTTGTACCTTATTGACACTTTTTATCCTGCCCTTCAATGAAGAGGTCCTGCAGTTTCATCTCGCTCTGGGGGCGAGTCACAGAGTGTCCTGACGGTCAAGCAGATGAGAGAAACCATCCTTGTGCCCAGGGAGCAGTGACTGCCTCTCAGCTTTTATTTGCCCCTGCTCCCCACCCCAGATTCCCTTTCAGAATTTATTCTTTAGACAGAGTGATGGCTATTATTGCAGGTCTACAAGGAAAGAAATCTTCATGCGTCAGTAACAGTAATGGATATTCCCAGAGCAGATGGCCTGTCAGGGAGAAAAGATTGATACGAGGAAAAACCAGTTAGGGATGAATGTGGCTCATCCAGTAAATCAGCATGGGTGATGCTCTGTCTTACAGGAAAAACAGACTTCAGAAAATAGTGCTCTTTAGAGGCAGAGGCAGCTAGTGTATCAACCTTCATTGTTGTTTTGAAAATAGCTGAATGAATTAGAATCTTTCATTTGAACCACAGAATATATATTCTGTTTTTAATCTAAGAAACATGTGCACAGTGTTATGGAGAAACAAAGGTATAAGCTGTTGGTGGTTAGACGTCTAGGCAGGGTCCTCCCAACCCTTCCTCGGTTCCCTTTTTGGTCCACTGTGAGTGACATGGAGAGTCACATGGAGACTTCAGTGGTCACTGGACTGGGGACTGCAGGGTCACACCAAGGACCAGGAAAGGGACAAGACTTTGCTTTCCTAAGTCTGCACTAACTAGAGGCAGTGAGATGAAGCTATGGGTCCTCCCACATGGTACCACTGCTAAGGAGAATGGTGGGAGAGGTGAGCACACCCAGAGCAGTGGATTCTGCCTGGCAGAACCCTCCATCTCGGTGCACAGATAGAGCTCACAGGTCAGATCTCGTTTGGCCCATGAAGCAGGGAGGCTATGGCTGCACTTTTCTTCCATTTAAAGAACCTGGGAAAGAAATGTGTACAGAGAGGTATTTTCGATGTAGAGAAGAACAGGCATGACTAGGCTGCTGGCCTGACGATCCTCTAACCTACCGACCTCTCATCTGCACTGCATACAGACGAGGTGTGCTACCCACCAGTGTTCCTGCTGCTCACACTGTGGCCATTCTCCTGGGTGGTAGACATCCTGGATGGCTGGCATCCTGCATGCTAGAAAGCAGGCTCCTGGGAACAGGGCTCTTCCCGGAGGACTTCTGATACCCAGGGCAAGTCTGTAGTAAGAGCAGCAACAAAAGCCTCATCAAGCAATTTGGTTTCAACTGCGTGAATTACCTTCGTTGCTCGTCTGGGTTGATTAGGCAGGGCAGGTATGGGATCGCCTTCTTGCTATGGTTCTGAATCTATAAAGCAATCCCGGGGTACCACTGAATAATTGGAGCACAGCAACATCTGAGTTCGGAGAAGGCAATGGCACCCCACTCCAGTACTCTTGCCTGGAAAATCCCATGGATGGAAGAGCCTGGTGGGCTGCCATCTATGGGATCGCGCAGAGTCGGAAACAACTGAAGCGACTTAGCCGCAGCAGCAGCAGCAACATCTGAGTCAGGGCCATAGGACCCTGGGTGGCCCCAGCACCTGGCCTAGGTCACATTTCTTGCTCTGGCCTCTGCCTGCTGGAGCTCTGGGTGAACTCAACTCTTCCTTGTCACAGCATCCCTGTGGTCCTGAAGCTTCTGGTCCTGAGGCCAGCTGTCCACAAACCTAGCACAATCACATCCAAGCTGACTGAAGGGGCAGGGGTGGGGCTGGATTTTGAGAAGGAGAACTGAAGAAGGAAGAAGCTGGATGGAAGGGCTGGTCTTGCCTGGGTCACCCTGAGGGCCACCTTGATTGACAATGAGTGTCTCAGGGAGGGAACAGCTGTGAGAATGAGAGAAAGGGCACGCTTCCGGGAATGGACACAATGTCAGAGCCGGTTAGAGCTCAGAGTCAGGCAGCCCAGTAAACTGTTAATTTAAATATTAATTAATCAACTTAAAAATTAGGTCCTCTGTTGCATTGGTCATCTTTCAAAGTTACATGTGGTAAGCTGTTACAATGGGTAGCCCAGATCTAGGATGGTTTCCTCATCTGGAGAACACTGGTGGATGGCTTCTGTCTGGATGGAGAAACTGGCATGCTGGGCCAAGGCTTGGATTGCAGACTCAGTGCTCCAATCAGCTCATCATTCAAAGCCTCCAGCAGACTACGGTTCAGGTCAAACATTCAGCAGCAAGAAGATGGCGGTGGTGAACATGTTCCCTGTGGTTTTGGAGAGAACGGTCTCTACATTTTTGAGATGCTTATGTAGTTTCTCTGAAAGCTGAAGGGAGTGGGGAGCTGTTTATTTATTTATTGTGGGTTGCACTGGGTCTTCATTGCTGCACGCGGCTTTCCCTAGTTGTAGGGCTTGGGGTTCTCGTTGCGGTGGCTTCTCTCTTGTTGTGGAGCATAGGCTCCAGGTAGTAGTTGCAGCACTGGAGCTCAGTAGTTGTGGCTCTCAGCTCTAGAGTTCTCATGCTTCAGTAGTTGTGGCTTGTGGGCTTTGTTGCTCCATGCATGTGGAATCTTCCTGGACCAGGGATAGAACCCATGTACCCTGCTTTGGCAAGTGGATTCCTATCCACTGTATCACCAGGGAAGTCTGGAGCTGTTTGTTTTTAATTAGGTGTGTGTGGTTTTTTTTTTTTTTTTTTTGAGGACAGTCACTATCTGGGGCTGAAAGGCAAGCTCAGAGGGCTGGGCTTGCAGAGGGGCTGATCAGAAGGTCTGAACCCAGTGAGGCTGGGACTTTGATAGGCACTGATTTGACACCTGGCATGCAGGCCCTGTCATCTGGTCTGTCATGCCTGCTCTGTGCTAACACTTCCTTCTCCCATCACCCAAACACCCACTGCCCCTCCCTGGCACAGTCATATCCCTGCCCCCAACAAGGGCACACACTTCCGGTGGCTCCCCCACATTGCCCACTGAGCCCTGGCTTTGTTGGGAGCTCCTTCTGCCTGAACCTCTGAAGCTGGCCAGCTGTCTGAGGAGTAAAATCGGGTTCCCAAACACTCCCTTCCCAGAGGTCGTCCCTAGCCATTAGGGTCTCAGAGAAACAGTGGCTGTAAGTTATTCAAATACTGGAGACACCAGAACAGGTGAGTGAAACACACCTCTCCCTCCTCCCATGGATCAGCTTCTGTCTGGCATTGGCAGTTCAATGACAAAAAACACCTCTCCCAGTTCCCTCTCCTGGCCAAGGAGAGAGAAATGAGAGCAGAGATTCCAGTTTCCTGAGTTGGGCCACACGCACAAACCATTCATTCATCCCTCTGCCCAGCTGGCACCTCCAGTGTGGTGCCCACCACTATGCCAGGGCCCAGGGCTTTAATTTTTACTAAGACTTGCTTCCTTCTTTAAGGAGCTTGTATCGAAGTATCTAAGAAATTAGCCCCAGTTCCATGACCAGGCCTTCAGGGACCATGGGAGGCTCAGATGTGCCCGAGACACAGTGGTGGCTCAAAGGGAGAGCCAAGCTGCCTGGTGAGAGTACCAGGAAGGCTTCTCAGAGGCAGGGGCCAGAGCTGAGTCTAGGAGGATAAAGAGAGGCTCTCCAGGCAGACAGATTTAGGAGAAGCACACACACAGGCAAGGAGGGGAAAACTAGTGTGAAAGATGTTTAGGTGGGTGTGGGGTGGGGGGGGTGAGTTTGGAGGGATAGGAGGGTATCAAATTGTGGACCCACAAATTCATATGTTGAGGCCCTAACCTCAATGTATTTGGAGATGGGATTCTGGGGAGGTCATTAGGTTTAGATGAGGTCATGAAGGTGGGGCCCATATGATGGGATTAACAGCATTATAAGAAGTGAAAGAGACATATTCACATGAGGACAGGGTGAAAACACCACTCTTGAGCCAGGAAGAGGCCTCACCAAGAATCAAATCTGCTTGCACCTTGACCTTGGACTTCCAGCCTCCAGAACTGTGTCAGTTGCTAGGCACCAGCCTGAGGTATTTTGTTACAGCAACTTGAGCAGATGGAGACTGAGATGCATGGTCTGCTGAGGATTTTAATTCAACTCAGGCAATAAGGAGAGGTTTAAGGCATGACAGTACATCTATGGAAACTGCACTTGCAATGATGCAAAAGGCCTGGTGAAGGAGGAGAGGGGTTCTGGCTGATGAGCCGTGGCCAGGGCCCAGGAGAGTCTGCTCCAGCCAGCTGAGGAGCCCAGGCCTGCCACTATGGCACTGCCTGGATTTGGTAGTCATGGGGAGAGGGTGGAGAGGAATGCTAGGAGTCTCACCTGGACTGGTGTATGAGCACTAATATTGGAGATGCAGGAGGTCCTGGTGACAAGCCCACATCCACGCAGGCAGGACCACAGCTTTGGGAGGAGAGGGTACTTACTGTTGCCCAAAGTAATTTCTATGGATTGTTTATTTGTTTAGTAAACCTTCCTCGCCTTCTCTCATTATCCTTCTAACCTCAGGGGTGGAGGATTGAGTGGTTTGCATTCCCCTGAGACCACTTCTTCGTCTCCACTTTCTATTCCGTGCCTTCCTTGCTCAGGGCAGGTAGCCACACTTCCTTTGCACGCGGCTTGTGAAATACACGTCTTTCATTTCTAATGCACTTACAGCTGGTGTCGTGTCCTGATGGAGAGCTCAAGCATTTCTTGTCTTTCACTCTGCACGCCCATGGCTCTGGGGGCTTCTCTTCTGCGCTGATCCTAAGGCCCTGTCTCCTGGATCCATGACGGGCACTGCGGGAGCCTTTCCCTGGTCCCCCCCACCCCCCTGTTCAGCAGGGGCCCTCACTCTCACTGCACATTGGGTGCTATCCACCTTCTTAACCCGCCCATCTATGTGATGACAGGTGTGCATTGGACACATATCACTGTGTGGGTGTCTGAACACTTAACATGTGCCGATTATAGTTTTGTGTTTTCTATACATTACTTGCGCATTTTGGGTTCCTGTCTCTTTTTGTTTATTCAAACTTACAGGGATTTTTGCATACTCTAGATATTCATGCTTCATCGGTTTTAGCTGTTAGGAAAAATTATCATTCATTTCTTAACTTCACATATGATGTCCTTTGTACACAGAAGTTTTAATTTTCATGTAATTAAATTAATTTCCTTTTTGCCTTATGGTTTGTACTTTTAAAGTTTTATTTCAGAAGTTTTTCCTCATCGGTAGGTAACAAAGCTATCTTTACATACAACTTTATAGATTCCTTATTACCTTCATAGCTTCACTGTTTACAAGAAGGTCTTTAACCCACTGAGAATCCAATTATCATCATCATAGCCAATAATGATGAAGTGCTTAGTATATTTCAGGCATCGTTTTCAATGCTTTAAACTTTTATTTTTGGTACACTTTATGTTTTAATTTTTCTTTGATTGAGGTATAGTTGAATGTACCATATTATGTAAGTTTCAGGCATACCACATAGCAATTCACAATTTTTAAAGGTATAGTCCATTTATAGTTATTATAAAACATTAGTTATATTCCTTCTGTTGTGCATTTCATCCTTGTGGCTTATATAAATAATATAAGCATTATACATAGTAGTTTGTACCTCTTAAGCTCTTCCCCTTTCCCTCTCCCTGCAGGTAACCCCTCGTTTGTTCTCTATATCTCTGTCTGTTTCTGCTTTGTTATATTCACTAGTTTGTTTTATCTTTTTAGATTCCACATATAAGTGATATCATATAGTACTTGTCTTCCTTTGACATTTCGCTTAGCACAGTATCCTTCAAGTACACCCATATTGTTACAAATGGCAAAATTTAGTTACAATAGCCAAGATATGGAAGCAATCTAAGTGTCCATTGACAGATGACTAGATAAAGAAGATGTGGTACACACACACACACACACACACACACACGCACACACATATATATATATGTATGTATATGTATATATACACATACATACACACACACAGTGGAATAGTACTCGGCCATAAAGGCTTTCAGCTATTAACTCTCTAAGCTTCACAGCGTGACAGAGGAGAAGCAACCTTCATCTTCAGTCCTGCTGCAGCTGAGTAGGTGAGGTCTGGGGACGCTGCGTGTTCTCCATCAAGACCTACAGCTAGTAACATGCTCTGATAACCAGTGGCTGCAGCACCTGCCCTGCTGCGTGCTGTGCTTGGTTTTGGGCTGCAGGACGTGGCGCTTGCTGTGCTCCTTGCATTGTTTTGGGGCAGAAGCCAAACAATCCAGCATGCAGTCCGACCCAAATTCACAGACTGCGACACAGTCCACGAGGAGAACTTGAAGTACATGTTGAGGACTGATGTTGTCTGGCAAGTTGGGGAAAGCTTCTTTACATGAAACTGAAATCTGGAAGATTAAGGGATATTAACTTTGCCAGAAGATAAAGTGGCTAGTGGAGAGGATGAAGAATCTTCCAGAAGGAAGGAACCAAATACCCAAAAGTCCTGAGGTGGGAACAACATGATACCTGAAAGGGAGCCCTGTTGTAGAGCAAATTTTGTGAGGACTGTAGGGCCTTCCAGCTCATTGATGAGGCTGGACTTTATTTTAGAAGTAATGGAGGTATCTCTGGCTACATGAAAACATTAGATGCAGAGCAGCTGGATGAGTGGGGAGGCCAGCCCCAGGCCACCACAGAGGCTCAGGTGAAGGCAGGTGATGGCTTGGGCTCAAAATGAGTGGCTTATCTGGTATCTGGTGCAGCTGATCCACTGATGGGTCCCAGCAATGGTGGGGAGATGGGGGTTGTCAGGAGAGCTCTCCCTGCCCAAGACGGGCGCACAGATTCCCGTGGCTGAGCGCAAGGGTGCTCAGATGTCAGTCCAGCAGTGTGAAGCCATCTCTGGAGAAGCAGCATTTGGACGGTATTCCAGGCCTGCTGAGTGCCCAGCAGTGTCTGCCAGCCTCTCAGCCTCCCTTGGTAACAGGGCCAGGCTTTGCTGTGGGGGTGGGACCACATAGTGAGTCACCTGGCTGGGCGGGGGGTGGGGGGGGGTGGGGAATGAGTGAGCATGGAAGCTCAGTGAACTATGTTCTGATCATATCCTCGATGTTTAAATCATTCAGTTCAGTTCAGTCCAGTCATTCAGTCGTGTCCGACTCTTTGCGACCTCGTGAACCGCAGGGCACCAGGCCTCCCTGTCCATCACCAACTCCTGGAGTCCACCCAAACTCATGTCCATCGAGTTGGTGATGCCATCCAACCATCTCATCCTCTGTTGTCCCCTTCTCCTCCTGCCTTCAATCTTTCCCAGAATCAGGGTCTTTTCCAGTGAATCAGCTCTTCACATCAGGTGGCCAAAGTATTGGAGTTTCAGCTTCAACATCAGTCCTTCCGAAGAACACCCAGGACTGATTTCCTTTAGGATGGACTGGTTGGATCTCCTTGCAGTCCAAGGGATTCTCAAGAGTCTTCTCCAACACCACAGTTCAAATGCATCAATTCTTTAGCGCTCAGCCTTCTTCACAGTCCAACTCTCACATCCATACATGACCACAGGAAAAACCATAGCCTTGACTAGACGGACCTTTGTTGGCAAAGTAATGTCTCTGCTTTTGAATATGCTATCTAGGTTAGACTTCCTTGGTGGTTCAGACGGTAAAGCATCTGTCTACAATGTGGGATACCTGGGTTCGATCCCTGGGTTGGGAAGATCCCCTGGAGAAGGAAATGGCAATCCACTCCAGTACTATTGCCTGGAAAATCCCATGGACAGAGGAGCCTGCTAGGTTACAGTCCATGGGGTCATAAAGAGTCAGACACAACTGAGCAACTTCACTTTCACTAGGTTGGTCATAACTTTCCTTCCAAGGAGCAAGCATCTTTTAATTTCATGGCTGCAGTCGCCATCTACAGTGATTTTGGAGCCCTTAAAAATAAAGTCAGCCACTGTTTCCACTGTTTCCCCATCTATCTGCCATGAAGTGATGGCACTGGATGTCATGATCTTCATTTTCTGAATGTTGAGCCAACTTTTTCACTCTCCACTTTCACTTTCATCAAGAGGCTTTTTTGTTCCTCTTCACTTTCTGCCATAAGGGTGGTGTCATCTGCATATCTGAGGTTATTGATACTTCTCCCAGCAATCTTGATTCCAGCTTGTGCTTCATCCAGGCCAGCGTTTCTCATGATGTACTCTGTTGCTGAGTCACTTCAGTCATGTCCGACCCTGTGCGACCCCATAAACGGCAGCCCACCAGGCTCTCCCGTCCCTGGGATTCTCCAGGCAAGAATGCTGGAGTGGGTTGCCATTTCCTTTCCCAATGCATGAAAGTGAAAAGTGAAAGTGGAGTTGCTCAGTTGTGTCTGACTCTTTGTGACCCCATGGACTGCAGCCTGCCAGGCTCCTCTGTCCCTGGGATTTTCCAGGCAAGAGTACCAGAGTGGGGTGCCATTGTCTTCTCCTATGATGTACTCTGCATATAAGTTAAATAAGCAGAGTGACAATATACAGCCTTGACATACTCCTTTTCCTATTTGGAACCAGTCTGTTGTTCCATGTTCAGTTTTAACTGTTGCTTCCTGACCTGCATACAGATTTCTCAAGAGGCAGGTCAGGTGGTCTGGCACTCCCATCTCTTTCAGAATTTTCCAGTTTATTGTGATCCACACACTCAAAGGCTTTGGCATAGTCAATAAAGCAGAAATAGATGTTTTTCTGGAACTCTCTTGCTTTTTCCATGATCCAGCAGATGTTGGCAATTTTATCTCTGGTTCCTCTGCCTTTTGTAAAACCAGCTTGAATGTCTGGAAGTTCACGGTTCATGTATTGCTGAAGCCTGGCTTCGAGAATTTTAAGTACTACTTTAATAGCGTGTGAGATGAGCGCAATTGTGCTATAGTTTGAGCATTCTTTAGCATTGCCTTTCTTTGGGATTGGTATGAAAACTGACCTTTTCCAGTCCTGCGGCCACTGCTGATTTTTCCAAATTTGCTGGCATATTGAGTGCAGCACTTTCACAGCATCATCTTTCAGGATTTGAAAGAGCTCAATTGGAATTCCATCACCTCCACTAGCTTTGTTCATAGTGATGCTTTCTAAGGCCCACTTGACTTCACATTCCAGGATGTTTAAATCATTATTGACAACTTAAAAAACAAGCCCATGGTTTAGAATTGGGGATAAAGCCCAATCAGACTCCTAAAAGCTCTGTTAATGTGGTGAGCTGGTAAAGACTTCAGACCAAGATCTCTTAAAAATTCTGAGATCTGCAACTGCTTGTTTTTTTTTTTTTTGCCTCTCGTAATTTTTATTTTTTATTTATTTATTTTTTTAATTTTTACTTTATTTTACTTTACAATACCGTATTGGTTTTGCCATACATTGACAACTGTTTTTTTTGTTGTTTTTGTTGGTTTGTCTGATTGACTGGATTTTTTTTCTTTTTTTTTTTTTTGGTAACATTCACCAACTACTTAGTAGTTAACCAGACACTGTGATCAGAGCTTCAAGGCATTGTCTTTAGTTATTAAAACTTACTCTAAAAGGGCAATTTTATCATAATGTTTTTAATTTCATTTATATTTTAACAGCTTGAGAAGCTGAGGTTGAGAAGTAATGACACTTGTTCCTGCCCATCTCATGCGGCATCAGGGGGAGTGAGGACAGCAGTGGCGACAGTGCCTCTGCCTCCTCAGACAAACTCTCAGGTCCTGAGGGGTCAGGTGATGAGGCACCTGGGGAGCCGCCAAGGAAGGGCTCGCAGAGCCTGAGGCAGGAGAGGCAGAGCGGAGTGATGAATACCGAAAAAGGTCCGGTAGGACAGTCCCTTGGACTGCAAGGAGATCCAACCAGTCCATTCTGAAGGAGATCAACCCTGGGATTTCTTTGGAAGGAATGATGCTAAAGCTGAAACTCCAGTACTTTGGCCACCTCATGCGAAGAGCTGACTCATTGGAAAAGACTCTGATGCTGGGAGGGATTGGGGGCAGGAGGAGAAGGGGAGGACAGAGGATGAGATGGCTGGATGGCATCACTGACTCGATGGACGTGAGTCTGAGTGAACTCCGGGAGTTGGTGATGGACAGGGAGGCCTGGCATGCTGCAATTCATGGGGTCACAAGGAGTCGGACACGACTGAGCGACTGAACTGAACTGAACTGAACTGAGGACTTTGCTCAGCACTGCCCCATTGGGTTTAATGTGTCAGAGATTACTCCTGTCCCCAGGTCAGACAGGAGGCCCCACAACCACTCCACAAACCCCACCCACTGGCCTTATCCTATCCAACCCCACCAGCCCGATCCACCTGCCTCATCTCATCCAGCCACTAGTCCCATCCCACTAACCCCACCCATCAGCTCCACCTATTAGCCTGATCTTATCCAGCCCCACCCCACTAGTCCCACCCACAGCCTCATCCCATCCAGCCCCACCCCATTAGCTCCACCCACAAGCCTCATCCCATCCAGCCCCACCCCATTAGCCCCAGCCCACCAGCCCCACCCCATTAGCCCCAGCCCACCACCCCCAACCCTCCAACTCCTAGCCCCCCTGCTCTTCTAGGCTGCTCCAATGAGCCAGAGGGAAAAGCCACTGAAAACAAAACAGATTCACTTTCCAAAATATTCTCTGATGAGTCGTCTTCTGCCTTGGGGTCTCCATGGTGAACAGAACCCCAAGTGCAGGCTGAGACCTTTTCTCCTGCCTCTGCTGGGCACCCACCGTGGCTTCAGGTGAGTGGCCGCGGGTCTCTGTGACCCTGACCTCCGACGACTGCAGCAGCCACGTGGACCTACATTGGTGCTAGGGTCCTTCACAGAAAAAGGAAAGGGGTCCCAGCTGCATCGTAACAGCCACCTTTTCACCTATTCATGTGCTCAAACTCTAGTCCAAACTGATTTTTGTAGGTCACAAAGGAAAACAGAAGAGATCAGGAAGAGAGGATGAAAACTAGGGGAGGACCCCGTCTCCCCCTCGGTACCCAGCCACCTCCCTACTCTGGGAAAACTGTGGGAACATCTGGCCCAGCTCCCTTTCGCCCGCCTAGTGCTCCGTGTGTTTATATTCGCCGGCCCTGGGATCCGGACAGATTGTTTCCCCTGCAGGTTCTCAGCAACATTTTGTAGGTGGTCTTGTAAAGGAAAGCAAATATTTAAGGCTTTCCCTTTCCCTCTCCCTGATTGTTTACCTCTCTCCTGATGGGGAGAGAGGTACCACTAACTCCTGATAAGAATGGTAGAGCCGGTGGGCAGCCATCCAGCACGTTGGCGCTAGGCTCTGATCCACTGGCTGGAGGGGGAGGGGAGTCCCGGGCGGGACATCTGGTGGAAGCATCTATGCCGTCATGTGTGGCCCAGATGTCTCTGTATGCACCTGCTTAGAGGATGGGGATTTGACAGGCAGCCCAGATAGATACCCACAATTTGCATTTATATGATTAAATGTAAGTGGCTTGGATATCTGTATTCCACATGCCTGAAACAGAGAAGCTGCCCATGTTGCATATTAACATATAGGGCGCCTCCAGGCCCATGCTTGCCAAAGCAGGGGCCCAAGTCTATCCATCATAGAAAACATCTATCGAGCACTTAGAAGGAGTTCTATGAATTACTGTACAAAGTACACAGCCCTTTTTAGGAATTTATGATCCAGGGAAAACAGTGTTACATGGAAGGAGATTAAAGCCTGGAATGTCTGTAGTCACAGTTGAGATCCGTAGATAGTTTTACGGGGTACAGAGTCCTTTTACTACGTTTGATCACATGATCTTCACCATGTCCTGTGATGGTAAATGTTCTGCTTGAGGTCACACAGCTGCTGAGTGAGTGGACCCATCTTCTGCTGCTGGGCACCATGTCTTGGGGCAGAGCCAGAGGTGTGTAGCAGCAGAGGCCTTGCTGTGAGTGGCTGAGAGGCCTGAGTGATTTACATGTGGAGGGAAGGGTGGGTGTACAGAGGACGGTGGGCTCTTGTCAGATGGGTGGAAGCTGTGTGAGAGGGGCTCAGGCCCATGCTTGTCAGAGCAGGGGCCCAAATCCATCCAAGTGTGTGATTTCTGCTGGAGAGTGGTGCTGGGTGGTCCCAGGGAGGGGCACTGTGGAGGAGGAAAGCCTGGAGGAGGGGTGGGTGGAGAGCGCCCACCATCTTCAGGTGCAAGATAGCAGCCTCACTTCAGTCACAGGTCCCTCACGGGACCCTTTACTGCCCCAGCTTCACTGCTGAGGGGACAGACGAGCAGAGCACTCGAGATCATGTCCGAGGCCACACGGTGGGTGAGTCAGAGGTGGACTCCAGCCCTCTGCCTCCTTGAGGCCTGAATGCTCAGCTACTGTGCAGCTGTCTTCCAGATCCAGGGAAGGGCCACAGGCAAGGATGTGAGGATGGAGTGAACTCACAGGTGGGACAGAAGCAGGGCTTGAAGACTGAAGGTCTCTGAAGCTGACCTTCAGCTGTGGCAAGACCCAAACAGTATGATCAGTCTTAATTACTGCCATTCTTCCATCGATATTATTACCTGTATTAGCAGGCAGTATTACTATATTATTAACGGACCAAAATCTAAACACAACATTTTTGATCCTGCAAGAGGGGGAGATCCAAGCCTGTATCAACATTTATTTTGATTTTTTGGACACCCTGAAGTATGTATTTTAATTTTACTTTCAGTAGATCTT
This sequence comes from Ovis canadensis, assembly GCF_042477335.2. Lineage (NCBI taxonomy): Eukaryota > Metazoa > Chordata > Mammalia > Artiodactyla > Bovidae > Ovis > Ovis canadensis. The sequence goes on from NC_091269.1 coordinate 18,421,549, forward strand.
ACTGTTTTTTCTCTCCACTTAGAAGGTATTTCTTCAATTTTAGGTGCTATTAATTTTGTTACCACAATTATTAATATGAAGCCTACTGTCAACTGAGAGTGACCTCAAAATCTGTCAAAATGACGACAACACTCTTTTGTTAGAAGCATGAAGGAAAAAGCGTTTGAATCTCAGCCTACCTTGGTTTCCCACCTTAGTTTCTTTCAGTAATCCTTAGTTTCCTCATCTATAAAATTCGATAACCACAAAATCTTTTTTATGGTATTATAAGATAAAATCAGGTAGTGTATTTTAAAGAACTCCATAAACTGCTAACTGTTGAACAGATGCAATTTTCTTAGTTTAACCCTGGGAAGTTCATGTCAGTATTTGATATAATTTAAACGTTTCTTAGTTAAAAGGAGACTTATGGAACCCTCTCACAAATGAGGATGAGGATGACCACTATAAAAAAAAGAAAAGAACATGATGGCATGATGCGGAGATATTGGGACACTGGCTCTTTGCTGGTGGGAATATAAAAGGGTACAGCTACTGTTGAAAACAGTATAGTGAGTCCTCAAAAATTAAACATAGAATTACCATATGATCCAGTATTTCTGGCTACAAGCCCAAAAGAATTGAAATCAGTGTCTGAGATATTTGTACACCCATGTTCATAGAAACATTATTCACAAGAGACAAAAGATAGTAGAAACCCAAGTGTCCATCAGTGGATTAATGGACAAGCAAAATGTGGCCTATCCATATGATGGAATGCTCTTCAGCCTGAAAAGAAAGGGGAATTCTGGCACCTACTACAACAATGCACCCTGAGGATTTTATGCTAAGAGAAAGAAGCCAGCCACTAAAGAACACACATTGTATGAATCCGCTTATCTGGGGTCCCTAGGTGAGTCAAGTTCAGAGACAGAAAGAAGGGTGGTTGCCAGGGGAGCGAGGAAGGGCAGTTTTTGTTAAATTGAGACAGAATTCCAGTTTTATAAGATGAAAAAGATTTCTGAGGATGGATGGTGGTGATGGTAGCACATGTACTTAACACCACTGAACCGCACACTTAAAAAGGGTTAAGATGGTAAGTGTTATGTTATGTGCTGCTGCTAAGTCGCTTCAGTCGTGTCCGACTCTGTGCGACCCCATAGATGGCAGCCCACCAGGTTCTCCCGTCCCTGGGATTCTCCAGGCAAGAACACTGGAGTGGGTTGCCATTGCCTTCTCCAATGCATGAAAGTGAAAAGTGAAAGTGAAGTCGCTCAGTCATGTCTGACTCTTAGCGACCCCATGGACTGCAGCCTACCAGGCTCCTCCATCCATGGGATTTTCCAGGCAAGAGTACTGGAGCGAGGTACCATTGCCTTCTCCAATGTTATGTGTATTTTACCATAATTGAAAAAAAAAAAAAAAAAGAGACACAAGGCTGATAGGAGCCACCTGGAGGCTTGCAGAGCAGTGGCCACCAAGAGTACCTTCTGTCCTGGGCTCAGGAATGGCTGCGATGCTTGGGGACCTGGCTGATTCTTGGCAGAATTCAAATCCTTTCCTGTGTTGGATTTGCTATTGTGGGGAACTGCATGGCCCGAGACTCAGTCCCTGAGCAGGTGCGCCAGCTGGGTGATGCCCCAGCTCAAGTGCAGGACCAGTCCCGTGCCTGAGTGCACAACTTCAGAAATCACGGTGCCTAAAACAAACTGTTAGGGCTTCATTGCTTCCCTCTGATTCTGAGAGTGGCTGCTGTGGGAAGTAATCAGGGATTTACTGGAACTTTTCAGAAAGAGCCATATTTTGTGATTCCCCCCCAATCCCCTCTGCCCAAAACCATTAGCAGTTGCCTTGATGCTTGTCCCCAGTTAGTTCTCATGTAATTTTTTTTTTTTTTTTGCCATGTGGCTTTTGGGATCTTAGTTCCCTCACCAGGAATCAAACCTGGGGCCCCAGCATTGAGAGCACTGAGTCCTAACCACTGGACGACTAGGGAAGTCCCTATTTTGTGCTCTTTTAAAGAACACTTTGTGTATAGAAGGTCATCAACTGGGATTGGGAGCAGAAGCCTACCTTATGTGCATCTCTTTCAGGCTCAAATTGAAGGGGCCTCTGTGGCATTTTGGGGGCTTTCCTGGTGACTTATATGGTAAAGAATTCTCCTGCAATGCAAGAGACCCAAGTTCAGTCCCTGGGTTGGGAAGATCCCTTGGGGAAGGGAACCGTTACCCATTCCAGTAGGGCTTTCCAGGTGGCACAGGTGGCATTTTGGAGCATGGAGAGGTCTTCCCACAGGAGGAAGGCCCAGAAAACTCAGCTGCAGTCCCCAAGCCCTGGATCTGGTGGGAGGGGGTGTGCAGGGAGCAGGGCAGCTGAGTCCTGAAAGGGAGAGTGCCCGAGCCCTCCAGCAGACAGGCGGAGAGGACAGCTATTCTAAAGAGCTCCTGGAGGCTGATCTGGATCTTCTCTGAAGAAGGTCTGGATTAGATGGTTCTGGAAGAACACATGGGCCCAAGTTCGTGTGACTCTGTGGGCCAGGGATGCTTGGGGCCTTGGGCCTCCACCAGCACCCTTCTGTTTGCTTAGACTGAAGGGCAGTGGCTGAGGACACACAGGAGGCCTACTCCATCAAGGTGGCCAGGGCCTTTCTCTCTGAGGAGCAGCCTGCCGCATCCAGGCTGTGTCCCCCCAGCTGCTCCTCCTGCCTGGCCTCAGCCACCATGGCTGCCCCTGCTCCCTCCAAGAAAGATGATTTCCAGCCCCTTCTGTAGGCTGGGGAAAGCAGCCTTGCTAAACCACACACCATGAATCAAGTGACTTTCCCTGCCCATCTACATTGATAATGTCCTTGGCTCCCTTTCTGGAAGGAAGTGCTGGTCTATCCCCCTTTATGGAGGGGCAGAAGGGGACCCTGGAAGATGAGAGAGCCTGAGGTTGAGGGTGGGCTCTGTGGGCTGAGGGTGCCCAGGGCAGGGTGAGGAGGCTTCAGGGCAGAGCAAAGGAACGTGAATTCCTGTTCAGAGGGGTCAAAGCCCTGTGTGTCATGTGGGTGTTAGACCATGGGGTGGGGACTAGAGACTGGAGAGTCACATAAGAACAAAAATCACTCTTGCTCACAAGGAATTCGCCCAGGAAGGTAGAAATGATACAAACAGAAATGAAGGAATGAATGAATGAATATGTAAAGATTTCCTCCTCCCAGAGAAGACATCATTCTTGCCTAAGGCTTCAACATGTTCAAATACAGGGCTGATTTCACCCCCACAGCCTTTAGGGAAGCTCCCTGGATCTGCTTCTCGGGGCTGAGGCTAAGTGATTGAGGCCTGGAGGCATCCTCTGAGGGCGCAGTCCCTCCACACTGTAGGTGGGTGTTACTGGCTGAGCACCGGCCAGAAAAATCTCAGATGGCCCCTTCAGACGGCACTGACCCTGTTCATCATGATGATTGGGCTCCAGGGAACAGAAAACACTTAAGAGCTGGGCCTAGAAATTGTGGCAGCATGACCTTGAAGACACTTTACTGGCCAAGAAGTCTTACAGAGCCCAGGTTCAAAAGGTGACCCTCTCCTCTCAGTGGGAGAACTGTTGAAACACACTGGGTCATGCTTTAAAATTGCCGCAGCGGTTTCTCCCTGAGTCATGGGATCACAGAGTTTACTGCATGGAAGAACCACACTGTGCAGGAATCTTGCCTTGGCACACTCGGCCTCAGTTTATTCTGCATCGTGAAGCTGTTCTACTCCAAGCGGAGCGCCGAGGCCTCAGGAGCATAAGTAAGAACATGAGAAAAGTCGTTGCATGTGAGACTCTTAGCCCCGCCCAGGTCCCCATGCCGCTCAGGGGCCAAGAGGGCGCTCTTAGTGGTGGAGCCACAGCAGCAAGGAGAGAGCACCATGCAGAAGTGGTGGTGCCTTAGGATTTCCTCTCGACATCGTCAGCCTGTCATTATCATCATTACCATCACTGTAATATTCATGACACTTCTCAACATAGCTGCACTTCTTAGCACTTACTTCTTGAAATTTTTATTTTGTGGGTGCTCGCATATGTGTGTATATGACTATGAAATCCATCTCCTCCACCAGAAAATTAGCTTCATGAGAACCAAGGCTTTGGATGTTTTGCTCATCACTGGTACCCACTTCTGGAACCCTGTCTGGACTCTGGAAGCATCCACTAAATAAATGTGGGGGAATAAAAAAATCGCCACCATCACCAGCAGCAATTTCATCTCCTCATGACTCCCTGCTGATCACCATCCTTCAGTGTTTCTTGAATCTTATATCTTCTTTTAATCTTTATTTTCTCTGCTAAAAAGACAGAAGTTGCTGAAATGGTTGATGAGCAGTTAGTTGGGAATCTGCTTCTCTTTTTTCTGCCAAACAAACAAGTGATGCGACCCTCCCCTGCTCTTGGCTTTGATGGGAAGGAGTGGTGGATTAGCTGTTCTCTCTAAGTTTACTTCTAGTTCCAAAATATGAACATGTAAACTCGAAATGATTGCACTTTGGCCATGTATGCCAAAAATTTCTTTTGCAAATTCTGATGACTTAATCAGTTTGTGTTTGTTACAGCAAGCTTAAGAATGAAAGAAAACTGTGTTCTTTATAGGCCTTTAGTTTAGAACTGCAACCTAGTAAGGATGTGAATTTCTTAAAAAAAACAATATGCTTTAATCTTGAAATGAAGCCATTGTTAAGCTTAAATTATGATGTGGAAAAAAATGGAAGGTAAGAGAAGTTCTGTTTCTTATGCATTAACACTTAGACTCTTCCTGCTTTGGCTTCTTTGGGTTCTCATCGCTCACTGAATGCTGTCACTTCTGACTTCTGTCTTCAGGAAGCTGCTTGCCTGCCATGACTGTTTCCAATGACACCACTGCTGCTGCTGCTAAGTCACTTCAGTTGTGTCTGACTCTTTGCTCTCCCGTCCCTGGCATTCTCCAGGCAAGAACACTGGAGTGGGTTGCCATTGCTTTCTCCAATGCATGAAAGTGAAAAGTGAAAGTGAAGTCACTCAGTCGTATCTGATTCTTTGCGACCCCATGGACTGCAGCCTACCAGGCTCCTCCATCCATGGGATTTTCCAGGCAAGAGTACTGGAGTAGGGTGCCATTGCCTTCTCTCTCCAATGACACTACATGGCTCCATATCTGAGAGCCTATTCAGGCTCCAGTCTCTGCCCATCCATGGATTCACCACCCCACAACCAGGTTAGCAGATGCCTCACCAAGGTTGGTGGTCCACGGGCATCCCCAGCCCACCGGCAGCCTTGTGTCCTGCAGCCTTACCTCCCTCGACTCACTCACCTAACCACAGTACTTTACTCTCTGAAATACTCTGTGAGCATTCTGGTGCCTCAGATCTGAGCCACTCCTTTTCTTTGGGATGATATCGCTCCATTATTTAACAAATATGTATCCTGGGGAGTATTGTGTGAGGGAGCCTAAGAGAAAAATTGTATAGCGATATGTGTGCATGCTACGTCACTTCAGTCGGGTCCGTCTCTTTGTGACCCCATGGACTGTAGCCCACCAGGCTTTTCTGTTTATGGGATTCTCCTGGCAAACTGGAGTGAGTTGCCATGCCCTCCTCCAGGGGATCTTCCCAACTGAGGGACTGAACCCATGTCTCTGACTTCTCCTGCACTGGCAGGCAGGTTCTTCACCTTTAGCGCCACCTGGGAAGCCCACAGTGATCTGAGTAAACACAAATGACTGCATCCTTCTCTAGCGGCTTATAGACCAGCTCCGTGGTGGAATGGGCTTCCCGTCCAGTTCTAACACTGAGTGATTTGGGGTCAGTGACTCAAGCCTATTTTTGCCTCAATCATCTCATTCATGAAATGAAATAATAATAAACATTTGTCAAATTCTTACTAAGAACTAGACATCATTCCAAATGGCCTGGGATGTTACATGTTTAACCAGCATGGCTGCCTCCTGACAAGGGTACTGCTGTGATTCCCATTTCCCGGATGAGACATGGAAGGACCAAGGAAGCTACGAAGCTACTTGTGATGGGCAAGTGACTCGTGTGGCTGTGCTCTTCCCCACCCCAGGTGCTGCCTCCTGAGGAGAAAACTTGTACACGGTGTGTTGGGGGTCCAACTTCACTTCATGCAGAGACTATGGAACAGCACCCAGACAAGAGTAAGTGCTGGGAACTCTGGCCCTTGTTGCCCATCTCATGCTCCTTTCCAGCCCTGCTTAGGTTTGCCTGCACCCCAAAGCTGCATCCCTGATCCCCAGATATGGTGACGTCACACACCTACCAAGTCCCTTTAGCTCTGGTTTTCTGAACTGTTTATTTGCATCTTAGGCCATTTCCTTGTACTCTTTTTTTTTTTTTTTTTGGCTGTGCTGGGTTTTGGTTGCAGTGCACAGGCTTTGTCTAGTTCAGATGTGCTGGTTTGGTCGCCCCACAGCATGTGGGATCTTAGTTCCTCTACCAGGGATCAAACACAAATCCCCTGCATTGGAACTCGGATTCTTAACCATTGGACCACCAGCGAAGTCCTCATTTCCCTTTATTCTTAGTTATCTTCATTTACTCCTGACTCATCTCTCCATCCAGAATTCAAGCTGCAGGTGTTTGAAAACACAGTGTATGAATGGAAAACTAGAGTCATGAAAATCCAGAGCTGATTGCCATTGGAGAGAGACCTAGTTACTCAGAGTTCCCAGAAGGAGGGCAACCAGGGGCTCAGGTGTCTGGGCTAATTTCCCTGGAAGAGTTTATATTGGCAATGTTTTAGAAGTTTGCATTGCTTCCCTTCAAAGTTCAATCTACTTTTATTCCCTTAAAGGTTCAAAAGGGACTTTTCACTTTTGAAGTGGACACTGTGTGTGTGGCCTTGTGGCATGATTCTCTGACCCTCCTAAGGGTTCTGTGAGTTACCCAGGAACCTGTGACAAATCTCTGCAACAACCCAGACTAATAGTCCTCCAATGAGCGAGTTACTGAAATTACCAAGTGGGTCCCACCCAATGTAAGACCCACCCAAATGCATCTTTCTTTGTGGCTTTGAACACAGCTCTACCCTCTCTGTGCCTTAGTTTTGCCCTTTCACTGCTCTAAAGTGGAACCTCCACTTGTATTGAAGACTTCTACCTGATTCCTTGAAATAAAAGTTGCTGAGAAAATTTAGTGTTGGGTCATGAAGAACTCATTGTATTACTTCTAATCTCCCCCTTTCTTCCTAACTGTTCTGATTTCCTGTCCTTTGTTGTGCTGGCCTGCTGCTGCTGCTGCTGCTGCTGCTGCTAAGTCGCTTCAGTCATGTCCGACTCTGTGCAACACCATAGATGGCAGCCCACCAGGCTCCCCCACCCCTGGGATTCTCCAGGCAAGAACACTGGAGTGGGTTGCCATTTCCTTTTCCAGTGCATGAAAGTGAAAAGTGAAAGGGAAGTCGCTCAGTTGTGTCCAGCTCTTAGCGACCCCATGGACTGCATGCAGCCTACCAAGCTCCTCCATCCACAGGATTTTCCAGGCAAGAGTACTGGAGTGGGGTGCCATCGCCTTCTCCAGGTGTGCTGGCCTGGGTGTATCTAATTTAGGTCACTCTGCTTCCCTTTACCACCATTAACCCAAATGCTAGGTGTGAGAAGTCAAGGATAGTTGGTTGTGTGAGAATGAAGTCAGAAACTCCTGTCACATCATTACAACCCCTCGGCAGACCCACTGGGGACCCCTCAGTATCACACCAGAAGCCAACCCTACCCAACTCTTGGCAGTCCAAATTTTAATATTAAAATCAACAGCCCAGCTTATTTCAAACTTGAGAAGTCTGTGGTTTTTCTGATTCTGTTCAAAGAAAATGAGTGTTTTCCTTTTGGTCTTGTTTAGACAGTTGTATTAAATGAGTCCATCAGTCAGATGGTACAAAACATACAGACCTTTTCCTCGAGATGATGGAGTAAATGTTGTAAGAATGATAATGAGGACTGATGGCCATGAGCTGCCTCCTCTGGGCTGCTCCTGCCAAGGGTTGCTAGGGTTTTTCAGAGGAACATTCCTTCTCCTTTGGGAAGGAGGAGCTGGCATGGCAGGTATGAGGGAGACATGTTTTAAGTTCTCCAAGAGTTCTGCTTGGTCTTCTAGAATGCCCCCGAGGTAAAGATGGAGGGGGTGCTCTGGCCAAGAAACCTCACTCCACCCTCCTTCTCAGGGATACCATGGAGAGTTCCACCACTCGGCATCTCAGGGCTGCTGAGGACCCAGTGCTGGTCAGATGCAGAACCAGTTGTGATGTGGTGTGATGGACATGCCCAGGAGTCCGGAACTGCACATCACTCTAAACCACAGCCATCCTGTCTTGCTGCTCCTGCTCCTGACGCCAATTGTCTTGCTGTTCACACTGTTTACTGAACCCAGGGTAGGCCAGGCACCAGTTAAGAGGCTGAAAGAAGACTCAAGGAGCTGTAGGAACTGCAGACACATTTATTCTCTTCTGGCTGACACAGCAGCCATAGCAGTAGACACACTAAGTGCTTTCCTCTCGTGGCTGACCCAAGGGACACAGCTATGATGCCGCAGTAAGTGCTTCTGTTTTCTGGGTGGAACTCATGTCGCAAAGCTAGACCATGTCCAAGAGAGTACCTCGTGATGCGCATGTGCAGTGCTATAAATGATCTGCTACATTATTTACAAAACGTGGGGGAAGAGAGCCTGAAAATGCCATCTTGGCTAATTTACTCTCTCCCCACACATCCCCCTTTGGAAAGTGTGTCTCCCCATCCTGCCCAACTCAGAGCATGTGCCAACAACAGTGGAAACATGCTATGAAATACCAAGTCACAGTGAGAGTGTTATGTGTTTTAAACATCCCCTTTTTCCATGGATGCAGTGTATTATTTTCTCATCAAAAGCTGAAACTAAGAGGCAGTGGATGACTTGAGTTGATGGAGTGGCTGGGCAGAATGCATTACCAGGACCCCAGTAGGTCTGGCATCTTCTCACCTGCACTTGTCCTGACTGCTATGCCCTTGAACTTCTTCCTCAGAGAGTTTAGGACTCCCTGATCTGGGCCAACACTGCCCTGTCCATATATGTCACACCTGTGTTCTCTCTTCTCTCCAGTTAAATCATAAGCCACACAAAGGACAGAATGCCTGTCTTAGGATCTTCATGCCTCAAGAAGTGCCTCTTCTGGTGGACACTAGTCTCAGAGCATTAGCTGGAAGGGCCCATAGAAACCTCTAGTGAAGCCCTGCACCTTCATTTCCCAGGGAAGAAAATTCCACCGACGAAGACAGAAAAGTTCACGGCCTGTGGAGGTGACGCTGAGCTGCTCTTGGAGCTGTGATCCCCTAACCAGACTGCTCAAGGATGTTCCCAGTGACTGGGAGTCACTGTGATAAAAGATAAGCCATATCTTCCAAATAGAGCTTCTCAGACTACTGGGCCTGTAGGTGTGTGACCTGTGCTGATGTTTTCATTTGAGCGTTTAATTTTGAAATTTGCATGGCTAAGGGCAAGAGTGAAATATGCTCACTAACCCTGGGATTCAGGGTCCTTCTTAGCCAGTCAATCAGGCCAGTGAGGCCAGGCAGGGCCTCTCCACATGGAGCAGCTGCCCTGCAGGATCAGGAGGAGACAGAGAAGGCCTGGTCCTCAGGAAAGGCTGACAGGTCAGGCTGAGAAGAATACACAGCTACTCACCCTGTGTTTACTCCTCAGATTGAATTATTCCTCCCTTTGGGCAGAATGAGAGTGTATAGTGGCCAAGAGAAGCCAGGGTGTCACAGGTTGCAGATGCTAGTTCCTCCCCACAATATTCCCAGGGTTTTTTCTTGGTCTCTACTCAGTTCCCAACCCCCACGCTCATTCTCAGAAGAAAGGAGGCTGGGGAGACGGTTCTCTTTGGATTTCTTAAAGCCACAGGGCCAGGCCACACCACATACATACAAATCCCGGTGGGTTGGGGGCAGGTAGACAGTGCATGGTGCGGATGGCAGGCCCCACAGGCAGACTTGCTAAGTTCAAATCTCAGCTCCATCAGTTCCCACTGCTGTGTCACTGGGCTCAGGGCCAGACAAAGTCCATCAGGCTGGGGGACTTGAAAGCAGAACTGTATGCTCTCCCAGTACCAGAGGCTGGAAGTCCAAGATCAAGGTGTCTGCATGGACAGTTTCCCCTGAAGCATCTCTCTTTGGCATGTAGACAACTGTCTTCTCCCTGTGTCATCACATGATCCTCCCTCTCTGTGAGTCTGTGTCCTGATCTCCTCTTCTTGGAAGGACACCACTCATATAGTTGGTTTTTTTAAATATAAATTTATTTATTTTAATTGGTAGTTAATTACTTTAAAATATTGTATTGGTTTTGCCATACATCAACATGAATCTGCCACAGGTATACACGTGTTCCCCATCCTGAACCCCCCTCCCTCCTCCCTCCCCGTACCATCCCTCTGGGTCATCTCACTGCACCACCCCCAAGCATCCTGTATCCTGCATTGAACCTGGACTGGTGATTCATTTCATATATGATATTATACATGTTTCAATGCCATTCTCCCAAATCATCCTACCCTCTCCCTCTCCTTCAGAGCACAAAAGAATTTCCTATACATCTGTGTCTGTTTTGCTGTCTTGCATACAGTGTTATGTTACCATCTTTCTAAATTCCATATATATGTGTTAGTATACTGTACAGGTGGTTTTCTTTCTGGCTTACTTCACTCTTACTGTATAATAGGCTCCAGTTTCATCCACCTCATTAGAACTGATTCAAATGTATTCTTTTTAATGGTTGTGTAATACTCCATTGTATATATGTACCACAGCTTTCTTATCCATCCATCTGCTGATGGACATCTAGGTTGCTTCCATGTCCTGGCTATTATAAACAGTGCTGTGATGAACATTGGGGTACATGTGTCTCTTTCAATTCTGGTTTCCTCAGTCTGTATGCCCAGCAGTGGGATTGCTGGGTCATAAGGCAGTTCTATTTTCAGTTTTTTAAGGAATCTCCAAACTGTTCTCCATAATGGCTGTACTAGTTTGCATTCCCACCAGCAGTGTAAGAGGGTTCCCTTTTCTCCACACCCTCTCCAGCATTTATTGCTTATAGACTTTTGGATTGCAGCCATTCTGACTGGTGTGAAGTGGTACCTCATTGTGGTTTTGATTTGCATTTCTCTGATAATGAGTGATGTTGAGCCTCTTTTCATGTGTTTGTTAGCCATCCATATGTCTTCTTTGGAGAAATGTCTGTTTAGTTCTTTGGCCCATTTTTTGATCAGGTCATTTATTTTTCTGGAATTGAGCTGCAGGATTTTCTTGTATATTTTTGAGATTAGTTGTTTGTCAGTTGCTTCATTTGTTATTATTTTTCCCATTCTGAAGGCTATCTTTCCACCTTGCTTATAGTTTCCTTTGTTATGCAGAAGCTTTTAAGTTTAATTAGGTCTCATTTGTTTATTTTTGCTTTTATTTCCAATATTCTGGCATCATAGAGGATCCTGCTGTGATGTATGTCAGAGAGGGTTTTGCCTATGTTCTCCTCTAGGAGTTTTATAGTTTCTGGTCTCACATTTAGATCTTTAACCCATTTTGAGTTTATTTTTGTGTATGGTGTTAGAAAGTGTTCTAGTTTCATTCTTTTACAAGTGGTTGACCAGTTTTCCCAGCACCACTTGTTAAAGAAATTGTCTTTAATCCACTGTATATTCTTGCCTCCTTTGTCAAAGATAAGGTGTCCATAGGTGCATGGATTTTTCTCTGGGCTTTCTATTTTGTTCCATTGATCTGTATTTCTGTCTTTGTGCCAGTACCATGCTGTCTTGACAACTGTGGCTTTGTAGTAGGGCCTGAAGTCAGGCAGGTTGGTTCCTCTGGTTCCATTCTTCTTTCTCAAGATTGCTTTGGCTATTCGAGGTTTTTTGTATTTCCATACAAATTGTGAAATTATTTGTTCTAGCTCTGTGAAAAATACCGTTGGTAGCTTGATAGGGACTGCATTGAATCTATAAATTGCTTTGGGTAGTATACTCATTTTCACTATATTGATTCTTCCAATCCATGAACATGGTAATTTCTTCATCTATTAGTGTCCTCTTTGATTTCTTTCACCAGTGTTTTATAGTTTTCTATATATAGGTGTTTAGTTTCTTTAGGTAGATATATTCCTAAGTATTTTATTCTTTTCATTGTAATGGTGAATGGAATTGTTTCCTTAATTTCTCTATTTTCTCATTCTTAGTGTATAGGAATGCAAGGGATTTCTGTGTGTTGATTTTATATCCTGCAACTTTACTATATTCATTGATTAGCTCTAATAATTTTCTGGTGAAGTCTTTAGGGTTTACTATATAGAGGATCATGTCTTCTGCAAACAGTGAGCGTTTTACTTCTTCTTTTCCAATTTGGATTCCTTTTATTTCTTTTTCTGCTCTGATTGCTGTGGCCAAAACTTCCAGAACTATGTTGAATAGTAGTCATGAAAGTGGGCACCCTTGTCTTGTTGTTCCTGACTTTAAGGGAAATGCTTTCAATTTTTCACCATTGAGGATAATGTTTGCTGTGGGTTTGTCATATATAGCTTTTATTATGTTGAGGTGTGTTCCTTCTATTCCTGCTTTCTGGAGGGTTTTTCATCATAAATGGATGCTGAATTTTGTCAAAGCCTTTCTCTGCATCTATTGAGATAATCATATGGCTTTTATCTTTCAATTTGTTAATGTGGTATATTACATTGATTGATTTGCCGATTTGAAGAATCCTTGCATCCCTGGGATAAAGCTCACTTGGTCATGGTGTATGATCTTTTTAATGTGTTGTTGGATTCTGAATGCTAGAATTTTGTTAAGGATTTTTGCATCTATGTTCATCAGTGATATTGGCCTCTAATTTCTTTTTTTGTGGCATCTTCGTCAGGCTTCGGTATTAGGGTGATGGTTGCCTCATAGAATGAGTTTGGAAGTTTTCCTTCCTCTGCAATTTTCTGGAAGAGTTTGAGTAGGATAGGTATTAGCTCTTCTCTAAATTTTTGGTAGAATTCAGCTGTGAAGCCGTCTGGACCTGGGCTTTTGTTTGCTGGAAGATTTTTGATTACAGTTTCAATTGCCGTGCTTGTGATGAGTCTGTTAAGATTTTCTATTTCTTCCTGGTTCAGTTTTCGAAACTTGTGCTTTTCTAAGAGTTTGTCTATTTCTTCCACGTTGTCCATTTTATTGGCATATAATTGCTGATAGTAGTCTCTTATGATCCTTTGTATTTCTGTTGTCTGTTGTGATCTCTCCATTTTCATTTCTAATTTTATTGATTTGATTTTTCTCCCTTTGTTTCTTGATGAGTCTAGTTAATGGTTTGTCAATTTTATTTATCCTTTCAAAGAACCAGCTTTTTGCTTTGTTGATTTTTGCTATGGTCTCTTTTGTTTCTTTTGCATTTATTTCTGCCCTAATTTTTAAGATTTCTTTCCTTCTACTAACCCTGGGGTTCTCCATTTCTTCCTTTTCTAGTTGCTTTAGGTGTACAGTTAGGTTATTTATTTGACCTTTTTCTTATTTCTTGAGGTATGCCTGTATTGCTATGAACTTTCCCCTTAGCACTGTCTTTACAGTGTCCCACAGGTTTTGGGTAGTTGTGTTTTCATTTTCATTCATTTCTATGCATATTTTGATTTCTTCTGTGATTTGTTGGTTATTCAGCAGCGTGTTGTCCAGCCTCCATATGTTTGAATTTTTAATAGTTTTTCTCCTGTAATTGAGATCTAATCTTACTGCATTGTGGTCAGAAAAGATGCTTGGAATGATTTCAATTTTTTTGAATTTACCAAGGCTAGATTTATGGCCCACGATGTGATCTATCCTGGAGAAGGTTCTGTGTGCGCTTGAGAAAGAGGTGAAATTCATTGTTTGGGGGTGAAATGTCCTATAGATATCAATTAGGTCTAACTGGTCTATTGTATCATTTAAAGTTTGTGTTTCCTTGTTAATTTTCTGTTCAGTTGACCTATCCATAGGTGTGAGTGGGGTATTAAAGTCTCCCACTATTATTGTGTTATTGTTAATTTCCCCATTCATACTTGTTAGCATTTGACTTACATATTGTGGTACTATGTTGGGTTCATATATATTTATAATTGTTATATCTTCTTCTTGGATTGATCCTTTGATCATTGTATAGTGTCCTTCTTTGTCTCTTTTCACAGCCTTTGTTTTAAAGTCTATTTTATCTGATATGAGTATTGCTACTCTTGCTTTCTTTTGGTCTCTATTTCCATGGAAAATCTTTTTCCAGCCCTTCACTTTCAGTCTGTATGTGTCTCCTGTTTTGAGGTGGGTCTCTTATAGACAACATATGTAGGGGTCTTGTTTTTATATCCATTCAGCCAGTCTTTGTCTTTTGGGGTATTCAACCCATTTACGTTTAAGGTAATTATTGATAAGTATGATCCCGTTGACATTTACTTTATTGTTTTGGGTTCGAGTTTATATGCCCTTTTTGTGTTTCTGTCTAGAGAATATCCTTTAGCATTTGTTGGAGAGCTGGTTTGGTGCTGCTGAATACTCTCAGCTTTTGCTTGTCTGTAAAGCTTTTGATCTCTCCTTTATATTTGAATGAGATCCTTGCTGGGTACAGTAATCTGTGCTGTAGGTTATTTTCTTTCATCACTTTAAGTATGTCTTGCCATTCCTTCATGGCTTGAAGAGTTTCTATGGAAAGATCAGCTGTTATCCTTATGGGAATCCCCTTGTGTGTTTTTTGTTGTTTTCCCTTGCTGCTTTTAATATTTGTTCTTTGACTTTGATCTTTGTTAATTTGATTAATATGTGTCTTGGGATGTTTCACCTTGGGTTTATCCTGTTTTGGACTTTCTGGGTTTCTTGGACTTGGATAATTATTTCCTTCTCCATTTTAGGGAAGTTTTCAACTACTATCTCCTCAAGTACTTTCTCATGGTTTTTCTTCTTGTCTTCTTCTGGAACTCATGTTTCGAATGTTGGGGCATTTAACACTGTCCTGGAGGTCTCTGAGATTGTCCTCATTTCTTTTAATTCGTTTATCCTTTTTCCTCTCTGATTCATTGATTTCTACCATTCTATCTTCTAATTCACTAATCCTATTTTCTGCCTCTGTCATTCTTCTATTTTTTGCCTCCAGAGTGTTTTTGATCTCATTTATTGCATTATTCATTATATATTGATCCTTTTTATTTCTTCTAGGCCCTTGTTAAACCTTTCTTGCATCTTCTCAATCCTTGTCTCCAGGCTATTTATCTGTGATTCCATTTTGGTTTCAAGATTTTGGATCATTTTCACTATCATTATTCAGAATTCTTTATCAGGTAGATTCCCTATCTCTTCCTCTTTTGTTTGGTTTGGTGGAAATTTTTCCTGTTCCTTTACCTGCTGGGTGTTCCTCTGTCTCTTCATCTTGTTTATATTGCTGAGTTTGGGGTGTCCTTTCTGTATTCTGGCAGTTTGTAGAGTTCTCCTTATTGTGGAGTTTCCTCTCTGTGGGAGGGGTTGTACAGGTGGCTTGTCAAGGTTTCTTGGTTAGGGAAGCTTGTGTCGGTGTTCTGGTACATGGAGCTGGATTTCTTCTCTCTGGAGTGCAATGAAGTGTCTAGTAATGAGTTATGAGATGTCACTGATTTTGGAGTAACTTTGAGAAGCCTGTATATTGGAGCTCAGGGCTGTGTTCTTGTGTTGCTGGAGAATTTGCATGGTATGTCTTGCTCTGGAACTTGTTGGCCCTTGGGTGGTGCTTGGTTTCAGTGTCGGTATGGAGGCGTCTGATGAGCTCCTGTCAATTAATGTTTCCTGGAGTTCCTCCTGCTTCCGGTTTTCAGTCTTATTTTTGCAGTAGTCTCAAGACTTCTTCTATACAGCACCATTGATAAAACATCTAGGTTAAAGATGAAAAGTTTCTCCCCACTGAGGGACACCCAGAGAGGTTCAGAGAGTTACATGGAGAAGAGGAGGGAGGAGGGAGTTAGAGGTGACCCGAATGAGATGAAGATGAAAGGTTGTTGTTGAATCACGACACCGGGATTCTTGGCCCCTGGAGGAGAAGAATTCAATCCGGGGCCAGAGACAAGGCTTGATCGCTCAGAGCTTTTGTGTAATAAAGTTTTATTAAAGTATAAAGGAGATAGAGAAAGCTTCTGACATAGGCATCAGAAGGGGGTAGAAAGAGTACCTGCTTGTTAGTGTTAGCAATGAAGTTATATACTCTCCAGTAAATCAAAAGAATGTCTGGAGGTTGTAAAGACCTCATCAGACCTACTCCCATAATTTAAATTTTAAGATAACAGAATTAGCCAGAAGGTTTAATCCAGAGACTGTCCTCAGGAAGAATACATTGTTGTTATACAATCCTAAGGAATGTAGAGAAGGAAAAGAAGTTTGTTCTTTCTTCCTCCTTGAGAATTCCAGACCCCTCTCTCCTTGGGGACCCCTAGACTTCTTATCAACCTGCCTAGGAAATGACTCTCTCTAGGTGGAATCAATAGACGAGAGAGCAAGCTAGCCAGTAATCACTTCCTTATGTGCACTCCACAACTGGACTGCTCAGAGATGTTCACGGAGTTATACAGAGAAGAGGGAGGAAGGAGACAGAGGTGGTCAGTATGATGAAAGGGGGGAATCAAAAGAAGCAAGACAGATTCAGCCAGTAATCATTTCCCTAAGTGTTCTCCACCATCTGGAACACACAGAAATTCTCAGAGTTGGTAGAGAAGAGAGGGGGTAGGGAGGAGACACAGGTGACCTGGTGGAGGAAAAGGAGAGTCCAAAGGAGGAGAGAGTAGGCAAGCCAGAATCTCACTCCCAAGTAAAAGTGGGTACTGAAGATTGGGTTCTTAAAGGTACAAAATTGATAACAAATACCAAAAAGCAGAGATTAAAAATCTAGAGTAGAGTTTGGAATTTCAAAAATACAATATTAAAGAAAAGAAGAAAAAAACAGAAAAAAAAGGTCACAAAAATTATTTTAAAATATATATATATATATGAAGTTTGCTTTTAAAAAATAGGGTCTTCTCTTTTTTTAAAGTAATAGTAGGTTATAAAAGTGAAAATTAAAGGAGTAATAGAGGACTTAAAAATTTGAAAAATTTAAAAAAAGAATGATCGTAAAAATAGTAAAAGTATATCTAAGACTTTCTCTGGTGTTGTTGTGGGTATTGTGGGTCAGTTCATTTTCGGATAGTTCTTTGGTCCGGTTTATATTTCTCAAGATCTATAGGCCCCTTCTTATGTAGTCGGTACTAACTACAGGGTTCTAATCTATTGCACCTGTCACTTCCAAGGCGGTTCCCTCTGTTTCAGCTTCTTCTGTTTGCTGGTCTCTTCAGTGTCTGATTTCCGCCATGACACAAAGAGGGTGGTGGTGGACACTGTTTTCAGGCTCACTTGTTCAGTCGCGCTGTGGGGAGGGAGGGACGCTGCAAACAAATAACACTGGTGTGTGCTCGCAATGCCTCAGCCACACTGGGCCTGCCCCCGCTCACAGTGCGTGTACCCTCCCTGCTCACACCGCTCAGGCTCTAGGTTGCTTCACTGGGAACCGTCCGAGGCCGGCCCTGGGCTGCATGCACCTCCCAGGTCTAAGCCGCTCAGGTTCAGGCGCTCGGGTAGTCCTCAAAGGCTCAGACTCGGTTAGGCCTGTGTTTTGTGCCCTTCCCAGGTCCGAGCAGCTCAAATGATGAGGAGTTTGGTGAGCACAGTCTCTGCGACTTATCGCCTTCACCCGTCGCTGCCACTCAGTGTTCTGGGTGTACAACCGGCTCACCTTCTCAGGCAGATGTTGACCGTCCAGAACCCCAAGAAGTCTTAGTTAGCAAAGAGGCCTGCTTACAGGTTTGTAGATAATGTCTCTCTGGGTCTATGATTGCCCCCTTCCAGCTCTGGCTGCCTGTCACTGAGGGATATGGTCTGCAGCTGCTATCTCTGTTCAGTCCTTTGTTCTGTGCGCAGACCTGGCTGTGTCTTAGGTTAGGGCTGGCTTTTCGCATGGTAGTTATCCCACAGTCTGGTTTGCTAGCCCAAATTAGTTCACTCAGATTGTGCTCAGGGCATTCAGGCCAGATCCTTACTCTAAGCAATGCAGCCAACACTTCCCTGCCCAGCCCCCCGCTTGCTAGTGGCAGGTAAAGGTGTCTGTGCTGCTTCTCCACTGGGGGAGTTACCTTTGGGCTTGTAATCTGTAGGTTTTAATTATTTATTTATTTTTCCTCCCTGTTATGTTGCTCTCTGTGCTTCCAAGGCTCACCACAGACTCGGCAGTGAGAGTGTTTCCTGGTGTTTGGAAACTTCTCTCTTTTTAAGATTCCCTTCCCAGGATGGAGCTCCATCCCTACCGCTTTTGTCTCTTTTTGTCTTATATATTTTTTCCTACCTCCTTTCGAAGACAATGGGCTGCTTTTCTGGGTACCTGATATCCTCTGCCAGCATTCAGAAGTTGTTTTGTGGAATTTACTCAGGGTTTAAGTGTTCTTTTGGTGAATTTGTGGGGGAGAAAGTGGTCTCCCTGTCCTATTCCTCTGCCATCTTAGGACTGCCCCCTGACACCAGTCATATTGGATCATGGTTCACCCTCAGTCAGTTCAGTTCAGTTGCTCAGTCTTATCTGACTCTTTGTGACCCCATGGACTGCAGCATGCCAGGCTTCCCTGTCCATCACCAACTCCCAGAGCTTGCTCAGAATCATGTCCATCAAGTCAGTGATGCCATCCAACCATCTTATCCTCTGTCATCACCTATTCCTCCTGCCTTCCATTGTTCCCATCATCAGGGTCTTTTCAAATGAGTCTGTTCTTTGCGTCGGGTGGCCAAAGTATTGGGGCTTCTGTTTCAGCATCAGTCCTTCCAATGAATATTCAGGACTGATTTCCTTTAGGATGGACTGGTTTGATCTTCTTTCAGTCCAAGGGACTCTCAAGAGTCTTCTCCAACACCACAGTTCAAAAGCATCAATTCTATGGTACTCAGCTTTCTCTATGGTTCAACTCTCACATCCATACTTGACTACTGTATGGAAAAACCATAGCTTTGACTAGACAGACTGTCTAGGTTGGTCATAAATTTTCTTCCAAGGAGCAAGCATCTTTTAATTTCATGGCTGCAGTCACCATCTGCAGTGGTTTTGGAGCCCGAGAAAATGAAGTCTGTCACTGTTTCCATTGTTTCCCCATCTATCTGCCATGAAGTGATGGAACTGGATGCCATGACCTTTGCTTTCTGAATGTTGAGGTTTAAGCCAACTTTTTCACTCTCCTCTTTCACCTTCATCAAGAAGCTTTTTAGTTCTTCTTCACTTTCTGCCATAAGGGTGGTGTCATCTGCATATCTGAGGTTATTGATATTTCTCCCCACAATATTGATTCTAGCTTGTGCTTCATCCAGCTGGGCATTTTGCATGATGTACTCTACATATAAGTTAAATAAGTGAGGTGACAGTATCCAGCCTTGATGCACTCCTTTCCCAATTTGGAACCAGTATGTTGTTCCAAGTCTGCTTCTAACTGTTTCTTCTTGACCTTCATACAGATTTCTAGGAGGCAGGACAGGTGGTCTGGTATTCCCATCTCTTTCAGAATTTTCCACAGTTTATTGTGATCTACACAGGCAAAGGTATTGGAGTAGTCAATAAAACAGAAATAGATGATTTTCTGGAACTCTCTTGCTTTGTCTATGATCCAACAGATGTTGGCAATTTGATCTCTGGTTCCTCTGCCTTTTCTAAATGCAGCCTGAACATCTAAAAGTTCTCATTTTACATACTGTTGAAGCCTGGCTTGGAGAATTTTGAGGATTACTTTGCTAGCGTGTGAGATGAGTGCAATTGTGCAGTAGTTTGAACATTCTTTGGCATCACCTCTCTTTGACGTTGAAATGAAAATTGATGTTTTCCAGAGCTGTGGCCACTGCTGAGTTTTCCAAGTTTGCTGGCATATTGAGTGCAGCACTTTCACAGCATATTTTAGGATTTGAAATAGCTCAACTGGAATTCCATCACCTCCACTAGCTTTGTTCATAGTGATACTTCCTCAGGCCCACTTGACTTCACACTCCAGAATGTCTGGCTCTAGGTGAGTGTTCACACCATCGTGGTTATCTGAATCATTAAGATCTTTTTTTGTATAGTTCTTCTGTGTATTCTTGCCACCTCTTCTTCATATCTTCTGCTTCTGTTATGTCCATAACATTTCTGTCCTTAATTATGCCCATCTTTGCTTGAAATATTCCCTTGTTGTCTCTAATTTTCTTGATGAGATCTCTAGTCTCTCCCATTCTATTGCTTTCCTCTATTTCTTTGCCTTGATCACTGAGGAAGGCGTTCTTATCTCTCCTTGCTAGTCATTGGAACTCTGCATTCAGATGGGTATATCTTTCCCTTTGTCCTTTGCCTTTAGCTTCTCCATCTTTTCTCTGCTATTTATAAGGCCCCCTCAGACAGCCATTATGCCTTTTTGTATTTCTTTTTCTTGTGGATGGTCTTGGTCACTGTCCCTGTACAATGTCACGAACCTCTGGCCATAGTTCTTCAGGCACTCTGTCTATCAGATCTAATCCCTTGAATCTATTTGTCACTTCCACTGTATAATGGTAAGGGATTTATTTTATTTAGATCATACCTGAATGGTCTGGTTGTTTTCCCTACATTCTTCAGTTTAAGTGTGAATTTGGCAAAAATGAGTTCAAGATCTGAGCCACTATCAGCTCCCAGTCTTTTTCTTTTTTTTTCCCACTGACTGTAAACAGCTTCTCCATCTTCAGCTGCAAAGAATATAATCAATCTGATTTCAGTATTGACCATCTGTGATGTACATGTGTAGAGTCATCTCTTGTGTTGCTGGAAGAGAGTGTTTGCTATGACCAGTGCATTCTCTTGGCAAAATTCTGTTAGCCTTTGCCCTTCTTCATTTTGTACTCCGAGGTCAAACTTGCCTGGTACTGTGGGTATCTCTTGAATTCCTACTTTTGCATTCTGGTCCCCTATGATGAAAAGGACATCTTTTTTTAGTATTAGTTCTAGAAGGTGTTGTATGTCATCATAGAACCATTCAATTTCAACTTCTTTGACTTTAGTGTTTGGGGCATAGAGTTGGATTATTGTGGTACTGAATGGTTTGCCTTGGAAACGAACAGATCATTTTGTCATTTTTGAGACTGCATCCAAGTACTGCATTACACACTCTTTTGTTGACTATGATGGATATTCCATTTCTTCTAAGGGATTCTTGCTCACAGTACTAGATATAATTGTCATCTGAGTTAAATTCACCCATTCCAGTCCATTTCAGTTCACTGATTCCTAAAATGTCCTTGTCCACTCTTGCCATCTCCTGTTTGACCACTTCCAATTTACCTTGATTCGTGGACCTAGCATTCCAGGTTCCTCTGCAAAGTTGTTTTTTACATCATCAAACTTTACATCCATCACCAGTCACATCCACAACTGAGAACTGTTTTTGCTTTTGCTCCATCTCCTCATTTTTTCTGAAGTTTTTTCTCCACTCTTCTCCAGTAGTATATTGGGCACCTACTGACCTGGGGAGTTCATCTTTCAGTGTCCTTTCTTTTTGTCTTTTTATACTGTTCATGGGGTTCTAAAGGCAAGAATACTGAAGTAGTTTGCCATTCCCTTCTCCAGTGGACCATGTTTTTTCAGAACTCTCCACCATGATGCATACATCTTGGGTGGCCCTACATGGCATGGCTCATAGTTTCATTGAGTTAGACAAGACTATGGTCCATGTGATCAGTTTGGTTAGTTTTCTGTGATTGTGGTTTTATTCTATCTGCCCTCTGTTGAATATGGATAAGAGGCTTATGGAAGCTTCCTGGTGGGAGAGACTGACTATAGGGGAAACTGGGTTTGGCTCTGATGGGCGGGGCCATGCTCAGTAAATCTTTAATCCTATTTTCTGTTGATAGTGGCCTCATTTTAACTTAATTACTTCTCTTCAGACCTTGTGTCCAAATGCAGTCACATTTTGAGGTACTGGGGTTAGGATTCAGTTCAGTTTAGTTCCGTTCAGTTGCTCAGTTTTGTCCGACTCTTTGCGACACCATGAACTGCAGCATGCCAGGCCTCCCTATCCGTCACCACCTCCTAAGTTCACCCAAACTCATGGACTTCCCTGGTGGCTCAGATGGTAAAGTGTCTGCCTACAATGTGGGAGACCTGGGTTCGATCCCTGGGTCAGGAAGATCCTCTGGAGAAGGAAATAGCAACCCACTCCAGTACTCTTGCCTGGAAAATCCCACGGATGGAGGAGCCTGGTAGGCTACAGTCTATGGGGTAGCAAAGAGTCGGACACGACTGAGAGACTTCAATTCACTTCACTTCATGTCCATTGAGTCAATGATGCCATCCAACCATCTCATCCTCTGTCATCCCCTTCTCCTCCTGCCCTCAATCTTTCCCAGCATCAGGGTCTTTTCAAATGAGTCAGCTCTTCGCATCAGGTGGCCAAAGTATTGGAGTTTCAGCTTCAGTCCTTCTGTCCTTCCAATGAATATTCAGGACTGATTTCCTTTAGGATGGATTGGTTGGATCTCCTTGCAGTCCAAGGGACTCTCAAGAGTCTTCTCCAACACCACAGTTCAAAACCATCAATTATTTGGTGCTCAACTTTCTTTATAGTCCAACTCTCACATCCATACATGACCACTGGAAAAACCATAGCCTAGAGTATATGGACCTTTGTTGACAAAGTAATGTCTCTGCTTGTGAATATGCCATCTAGGTTGGTCATAACTTTCCTTCCAGAGAGTAAGCGTCTTTTAATTTCATGGCTGCAATCACCATCTGCAGTGATTTTGGAGCCCCCCAAAATAAAGTCTGCCACTGTTTCCAGTGTTTCCCCATCTATTTGCCATGAAGTGATGAGACCAGATGCCATGGTCTTAGTTTTCTGAATGTTGAGCTTTAAGTCAACTTTTTCACTCTTCCTCTTTCACCTTCATTAAGAGGCTTTTTAGTTCCTCTTCACTTTCTGTCATAAGGGTGATGTCATCTGCCTATCTGAGGTTGTTGATATTTCTCCCTAAGATGGACTGGAATGGTGAATTTAACTCAGGTGATCATTATATCTACTGCTGTGGGCAGGAATCCCTTAGAATAAATGGAATATCAATCATAGTCAACAAAAGAGTCCAAAATGCAGTACTTGGATGCAATCTCAAAAACGACAGAATGATCTATGTTCATTTCCAAGGCCAACCATTCAATATCACAATAATCCAAGTCTATGCCCCAACCAGTAATGCTGAAGAAGCTGAAGTTGAACAGTGCTATGAAGACCTACAAGACCTTCTAGAACTAACACCAAAAAAAAAGATGTCCTTTTCATTATAGGGGGTTAGGATTATGAGACGTGAATTTTAGGGGTATCATTTGACCATAACAAGTGCCTTCTCTAAGCCTGTCTTCTCATCTGTGGGATGGAGATCACACAGCGGCTGCCTCCAGAGTCTGCCTTACTTCCTTTTTGAATATTATCTGCCATGACACTGGGCTCTGCTCTGGGTCCCCTCAGACTGGTGGGGGAGGTAGTCACCCCTTTCTCTCTGCAGGGCTGGCCTGCAGGCAGAATGCTCTGGAAAATTCTCTGGGCTCCTTCTGGCTGAGTGGCTACAGCTTTGTGAGGCAGGACTGGCTGCTTACTTTTTTGACTCTATGGGTAACTCAGAAAGAGTCTCACTGCACCTTGCAGCATTAAAAGTGCAATTTTAGGGACTTCCTCTGTGGGCCAGTGGTTAAAGCTCTGCCTTTCAATGCAGGGGTATGGGTTCGATACCTCATCCTCTGAACCTGATTTCGATGTAGACTCTTCACTGCAGATCAAAGCCTATCATTCCTATTCATTTAATTGATTTTGATTTCATAAGAAAGTGTGAGCATGGGGGATACATTCTATTGCTTTAAGAAAAGAAAAAATATAATTTGCTGTCTTTAGATATTTCTTTTAGATGTGTGGATAAAATATTTGAAAGAGGATATTCTCTTAATCAGAGAACATCATTCATGTATTTTTTTCATATTTTATGGTACTACTTTAAGCAGTAAATAGAACAAGTCTTGTGAACGATGTGTAACTGAGTGAGAATTTCTGCCTTTGAAGAGTTTCAGTATTGTTGGGGGGATAGACCATACACATTAATGTCAGCATTAGAATTTATAGCTAAAACTGAGGAACCTCAGAGGAGAGTGCATGTTCCATGGAAAGGCTACTGGAAGTGACACCAGAGGAGAGCCAGGCTTGCAGCAGACAAGCCTGGTGTTGGGCCAGGTTGTGAGCACAGCATGGGGACAGCTGGGGTCAGGTGGTGGGCAGGCCCAGCAGAGTACAGGATGGGAAGACAGGAGGTGTGTGGAGACCACGCAGGTCAGTCCCCAGTGTTGGAGGTTGAGAAGCTCTGATTTCCCAGTGTGGGTGGAAACCACGGAAACAATCATCACTGTAGTCACCCAATGGGCACTTCCCTTTCATGAGGACTGCCTGCAGGGCCAACTGGGACAGTTCAAGGTTGAAGATGAAGCCCATTGTGGTATTTTAGGCAAGACAGAGGGAGGGCCTGAGTGAGGGACTAAGAGAATGCAGAAGCATTGTCAGGATAAAAATCTCTTTGAAAAAATAACCTTTTATTTTTAAAAAATCCTGGTTCATAAACCAGCCTTTTTGAAACCTGATCTTCTTCTACTTCAACCTGGGAGGGCTTGTGTCAGGGCTGGTGGTTCCCCAAGATAGAAGCAGCCAGATCTTCGAGCAACTGTGGGTAGCAGAGCCCCTCCCCCAACTTCCAACTACAGCATTCCTCATATAAGCCACTCTGCATGTGCCTTGAAAGGAATAAGTTTTTAAAAGTTAAAAAAATAAAAATAAGATAGAAGGACTTCCCTGGTGATACAGTGGATAAGAATCTGTCTGCCAATGTACAGGACACATGTTTGCTCTCTGGTCCTGGGGGATCCCACATGCTGCAGAGCAACTAAACACACACACCGTAACTACTGAAGCCCACAGT
Organism: Ovis canadensis; assembly: GCF_042477335.2. Lineage (NCBI taxonomy): Eukaryota > Metazoa > Chordata > Mammalia > Artiodactyla > Bovidae > Ovis > Ovis canadensis. Next base: position 18,446,521 of record NC_091269.1, read on the forward strand.
TAGAGCCCATGTTCTGCAACAAGAAAAGCCACCACATTGAGAAGCCCGCAGAAGAGTAGCCCCTGCTCAGCGCAACTAGAGAAAGACTGTAACAGTGAAGATCCAGTGCAAACAAAAATGAAAAACAAATGAATGAATAAATTATTAAAAACATAAGATAAAAATAGTACATTCCACCCCCAAATATCACAAGATATTTCAGTAGATGTCATGCTTTTAATAGATTAGGCATATACTCCTGGTTCTTTTTCTAGGTATGTATATGTGCACATGCACATTTATATACATATATTATCTTACTTTGATAATATAAGTGCGTCCATGTGTGGTGTCAATCTAAATAAAGGAGACAAGCTGAGGCAAGCTCAGATAACTAGAAACTGTGTTTATCAAGGAATAGCAGAGGACTTGCAATTCAGGAAGTCAGTTGAGGGTTTGGGGAGGCTCTATTTTTGGACAAAGAGTGAAAAGAGGGCACATCCAGCTGGCATTCAGACAGTGAGTTCATTGGCCTGAGGATGGGGAGGGACACTTGGCCGGTTTCCCCAGTCAGGAAACAGGTTTCTCTCTTCTGTAAAGCAGGCATTTATGGGAAAATCAGTGTCTCAGTTTTGTTTCCTGAAGAAAGGTGTGTGAGAGTCTTCATCCTCTCCCCCTGTTCCATTTCGAATGGAAGTCCTTTTACATATGTAAGTAATAGATATACATATATACACATTACCTCCCCTAGTGGAAGAAATGGCAACCCACTCCAGTATTTTTGCCTGGGAAATCCCATGGACAGAAGAGCTTAGCAAGCTACAGTCTATGGGGTCACGAAGAGTCAGGCATGACTGAGTGACTGAGCACACATGCACAGGTTACCTATAGTATTTCTTACCAAAATGAGATTTTACTTTATCTCCTTTCTCTATACGTACGCACATACACACATGTAACACATGTATATATGTATCTTTAACCAAAATTGTATTAAACTGTGTGTTCTGTATTGTAATGTTTTTAGTCAAAGATCTCTAATTCTTCGTCTTAGTACATTTTGAACTCATAGAATACCTACCCTATTCAAATTTTTTCTTTTTTTTTTTGAGCTGCCTTTTGTTTTTGTTTTTTAATTTTTTAAATGTTACTTTATTTTACTTTACAATAGCCAAAATTTTAATTTACTGTGGCTTTATCTAAATAACATTCAATCCATTGTTGATTGTGATGGCAATTTGTTTTTATTCCCCTTAAAATTTCTTTATTTTAGAAAAGTCTCTTGGAATTACACTTGATATCTTGAAGGGACTAATCAGTTCCTTGCAGGGTGTCCTATTTCTTTTTTTTTTTTTTTTCTGGTGACTGTCTCCTATATTTCATGGAACTTATATCCAAACATTGTTAGCTAGAATATGTAATAGCTGATCAGGAGACATATAACACTTGTTTGGCCCATGATCAATTAGTATGATGGAAGCCTAATCTCTCTATTTTATAGTTATGTTTTGCCCTTGTGACTATACTCATGTGATATTTCTGAAGGTTTAATTAGTTCTTCACCAACTATTCACATAATGGTTTTAAAATCAACTGATAAAATATAAAGCTTATAAAATGATTTTTTAAATAATTTCATCATTTATTCTGCATTTATTATTTCATCAACTGGGGCTACTTGAATATCCCAAAATACCCAATTTCAAAGTAATGCAGTATTTTAATATTAATAGCTATCTCAATTGCTCAGTCATGTCTGACTCTTTGCAACCCCATGACTGGAACCTGCCAGGCTTGCCTGGAATTCTCCAGGCAAGAATACTGGAGCGGGTTGCCAAGCCCTCCTTCAGAAATGGTGATAAATGAGTTTTTCTGACTTTATACGTTTTTGAAGGCATCATTGTGAGTTCACAGATTTTCATTGATTCAATGTATTTCAATCCATCATAATCATTATACTTTTTGATGTTTAAATTGTCATAACTTTTGCAAGTGGGCCCTTTTTCAAGCTATTTCGTCTGTCCTTTATATATGACCTCATTAACATTTGAAACATTTTTACTTTCTAGTACAGTGACAGAAAAGGCAATGGCACCCCGCTCCAGTACTCTCACCCGGAAAATCCCATGGACCGAGGAGCCTGGTGGGCTGCAGTCCATGGGGTCATGAAGAGTCGGACACAACTGAGCAACTTCACTTTCATGCATTGGAGAAGGAAATGGCAACCCACTCCAGTGTTCTTGCCTGGAAAGTCCCAGGGATGGTGCAGCCTGGTGAGCTGCCATCTATGGGGTTGCACAGAGTCGGACACGACTGAAGCGACTTAGCAGCAGCAGCAGCAGCAGCAGTACAGTGAGATGTCCCAGGCTGACTCTAGACCTGATTCAGACAGAAATTAGCCATTTTTTCCAAGGACCTCTGATTCCTTCAGTGGAAACAGTGATAGAGATCATGCTCTGGTCTTTTAAAATCAACTTTATTTATGATATAATTCGTATATTATAAAATGCATTCTCATGTAACCATCACTGTGATCAAGACTGTACATCTCCAGAACATTTCTATCACCTCAAAGAGTTCCCTCCCACCACCATGAAGTCAGTCTGTTCTGATCACCACTACAAGCAAGCACTGATCTCTTCTGTCACTATAGATTAGTTTTTAATGTTCCAGAATTTAATATAAATGGAATCATATAGTAATTGCTCTTTTTCATCTCTTTAGCTTTTTTCCTCTCAGAAAAAAATTTCCTTTTGGGGTGGGAACAACAATAATAATAAAATTTCAGGAAAAAGAAATCTTACAGAAAAGTTGCAAGTATAATCTAAGAAACATTTTTTACTCCGAACCACTTCAGATTACATTGCTGATATGATGCCATTATTCTGAATACTTTAGTGTGCATTCTTATGTCACCATCAAAATCAGGGTATTAATGGCACATTCAGTTCAGTTCATTTCAGCTCAGTTGCTCAGTTGTGTCCAACTCTTTGCGACCCCATTGATCGCAGCACGCCAGGCCTCCTTGTCCATCATCAGCTCCCGGAGTTCACTCAAACTCACATCCATCCAGTCGGTAATGCCACCCAGCCATCTCATCCTCTGTCGTCCCCTACTCCTCCTGCCCCCAATCCCTCCCAGCATCAGAGTCTTTTCCAATGAGTCAACTCTTCGCATGAGGTGGCCAAAGTATTGGAGTTTCAGCTTTAGCATCATTCCTTCCAAAGAACACCCAGGACTGATCTCCTTCAGAATGGATTGGTTGGATCTCCTTGCAGTCCAAGGGACTCTCAAGAGTCTTCTCCAACACCACAGTTCAAAAGCATCAATTCTTCGGTGCTCAGCTTTCTTCACAGTCCAGCTCTCACATCCATACATGACCACTGGAAAAACCATAGCCTTGACTAGACGGACCTTTGTTGGCAAAGTAATGTCTCTGCTTTTGAATATGCTATCTAGGTTAGTCATAACTTTTGTTCCAAGGAGTAAGCATCTTTTAATTTCATGGCTGCAATCACCATCTGCAGTGATTTTGGAGCCCATAAAAATAGTCTGCCACTGTTTCCACTGTTTCCCCACCTATTTCCCATGAAGTGATGGGACCTGATGCCATGATCTCTGTTTTCTGAATGTTGAGCTTTAAGCCAACTTTTTCACTCTCCTCTTTCACTTTCATCAAGAGGCTTTTTAGTTCCTCTTCACTTTCTGCCATAAGGGTGGTGTCATCTGCATATCTGAGGTTATTGATATTTCTCCCGGCAATCTTGATTCCAGCTTGTGTTTCTTCCAGTCCAGCGTTTCTCATGATGTACTCTGCATAGAAGTTAAATAAGCAGGGTGACAATAGACAGCCTTGACATACTCCTTTTCCTATTTAGAACCAATCTGTTGTTCCATGTCCAGTTCTAGCTGTTGCTTCCTGACCTGCATAAAAGTTTCTCAAGCCAGGCTTCAGCAATACATGAACCATGAACTTCCAGATGTTCAAGCTGGTTTTAGAAAAGGCAGAGGAACCAGAGATCAAACTGCCAACATCCACTGGATCATGGAAAAAGCAAGAGAGTTCCAGAAAAACATCTATTTCTGCATTATTGACTATGCCAAAGCCTTTGACTGTGTGGATCACAATGGTACATTACTACCTTCTAATTCTCAGGTCCCATTCAAGTTTCAGCAATGTCTCAAAGTTAAAAGAACACAAAACAGAATTATACATTCTATGTAGTTATCATATGTGTTAAGTCTCCTTCATTCTGGAAGAGTTTCTCAGTCTTTGACTACAATATTTTAAGATTGCAGGCTATTTATTTTGTGCAATAACCCTTGATGTATATTTCTTTGGCATTGCTTCATATTTGGATTCAGCTTACTCCACTCTGGCAAGAATATCACTGAAGCAACGCCTGTTATTTTGTCATATATGAGGTAGCATAGGATTTCTGTTTATCCCATTGCTGAAGTCTAGTTTATTAATATGGGCTCTGCTAAGTTTCTACACTGTGAAATTATTTTAACAAAGTATAATAAAAATACAATGTATCAAAATCTGTGGCAAGCAGCTAAAGTTTATAGAGAAGTATATACCTTTTATAGGTGCTTATATACAGAAGTCAAACAGTCTATATCAAGGCAATTAAGATGCTTAAAAAGGGAGGGCCAAATTATACTCACTGTAAGTAAAATGATGTACTAAGAAATCAATGAAATAGAAAAAGACAACTAAATAATTAGTGAAACCAAAATATTGAAATGACTAATACATCTCTACTTAGACTGATTAAGAATAAAGAGCATATAGTCAAAATTGAGATTGAGAGTGGGAACATCAAAAATGACCCTATAGGCATTAAAAGGAAACTAATAATAATATTAACTACTTTCTGCCAATACATTCAACCACTTAAATGGCAATAAAGAGTTCATGATCTGAGCCATAGTCAGCTCCTGGTCTTGTTTTTGCTGACTGTATAGAGCTTCTCCATCTGTGGCTGCAAAGAATATAATGTGTGATTTTGGTGTTGACCATCTGGTAATGTACATGCGTAGAGTCTTCTTTTGTGTTGTTGGAAGAGGGTGTTTGCTATGACCAGTGCATTTTCTTGGCAAAACTCTATTAGTCTTTTTTTTTTAATATATAAGTTTATTTATTTTAATTGGAGGTTAATTACTTTACAATATTGTATTGATTTTTTGCCAATCTGGAAGAGATTCATCATTATAGATACCGTGGATAACATTTGTGATTCATGGAAAAAGGTTAAAATATTAGCATTATTATGATACAGATGGCCTTATTTACAAAACAGAAACAGACTCATGGACATAGAAAACAAACCGGTTTCCAAAGGGGAAATGGAGGAAGAGGGATGTATTAAGAGTTAACTTTTGGCATTGAAAGATGGTGGAGAACTAAGTGGATGTGGAGTACATCTCTCTCCACGGATACTCCGAAATACACCTTTAGACACAGAAGTGCATTCAGAACACCAGCTGAGAGAGGACAGGAGTACCTGACATAGAACCATGCAAAACTCGGTAGGATGAAGGAACTAGGGGGGAAAACAGGAGTGTTAGTAGGATTGGACCTGCCCTCGTGTGTGGGGGAAGTGAAACAGGGGTCTGATCCCCACAACAGGGCAATTGTCTGAGTCAGAGGAGAAACATTTAAGGGTGAGAGTGAAACAGCTGATCTGTGGCCACCTAAATGGAATGAGAATCAGACAGTCCTTGCCACAGCCATACACCACTTATAGGAATGCTGGTCTCCTGGAAGGCACAAGAGACAGATGGAGGGGATGTGAGGGAGGAGATCGTGGTGGGAAATGCCTGTGGAGGAAAGCCAGGCAGCCATGGGAGCAAGGTGATACTGCTGAGTCACATGTAGAGAGTGGGGCCATCACCATAGCCTCTTTTTCTCCACACGCCAGCATCGGAAGCTGAACAATAGAGAGGCTGGCCCATCAACTGCCTGGCACACTGAACTACAGAGTAGGACTCCACCCAGAGTGCCCCTTTCAATGACTGATGCACTGATCTATGATGTAGGATCCCAGCCAGGGGGACCCCTCAATGTACCTGATGTGCCGAAAAACAGAGAAGGATCCCAGGCAAGGGAGCCCTGCCTGAACTGGCAGAGCTATGGAGAAAGACTGGCCAAAGAGGCTTTCTGATCACCAGCTACAAGAGGCTTGAAAAAAGACTTTGATAGAGTCATAACTCCTGCGGTGGAGGTAGTCTGTGTCCCAGCAACTTGGCGCCTCCAGGGTCCCAGCAAGCCAAGTAGCTGCACCACCTTCACACTCAACTCACTGGGGCAGAGCTGCCACAGGCAGAAAAAGACTTGCGTCTATGTGTGCAGGATTGCTTCGGTCCTGTCCAACTCTTTGCAACCCTGTAGACTGTGGCCTCAGAGAAGGCGATAGCACCTCACTCCAGTACCCTTGCCTGGAAAATCCCATGTACAGAGGAGCCTGGTGGGCTGCAGTCCATGGGGTCGCGAAGAGTCGGACATGACTGAGTGACTTCACTTTCACTCTTCACTTTCATGCATTGGAGAAGGAAATGGCAACCCACTCCAGTGTTTTTCCATGGAAAATCCCAGGGACAAGGGAACCTAGTGGGCTGCCATCTACGGGGTTGCACAGAGTTGGACAAGACTGAAGCGACGCGGCAGCAGCAGACTGTGGCCTGCCAGGCTTCTCTGTCGGGGGGTTCTCGAGGCAAGAATACTGGAGCATATTGGCCAATACTGATTTCCATACCCTTCTAGAGCACTATATTTCCTGCTGCCCTAGCCTCCAACCCCTCTTGAGCACCTGGTGCTGCAAAACCCATGAGACCCATGCAGCTGCATCACCTCCACACCTGGCCCCCAAAGGGGCAAACTCAAGCCCTGCAGGGGAGCCTCAGGAGCTAAACCCCAGTGGATGACCCACATGTAGAGGTGGAAATAAAACCACAATTGAAACCCAGGGGCAGTGTGGCTAAGGAAGAAGACCCCAAACCTTCCCACCAGCTGTACAAGCTGCAAATTAAATCCACACAATCAACTAGGCAGACTCTGTGTCTTTGGAATATATAAAAGGCCATTGAGAGCTTCCAAAAAAGAAAATGCACTAGCTCTGATAGCTGTGGACATTGGAGGCAAGAACACACAGGAGTAGGACCAGATTAGAATCTGAGCTGCCCCACAGTAGGTCCAGAGACCAGCACAGTGTTGGAGGGCATCCTAGGGAGGTGAGGTGGACTGTGACTCCCAGCAAGGGAAAGGACTCTGAGAGCAGTGACTCAAGAAAAACATTTATCATTTTTATTTTTTGACTTGTTCTGTAGATTCTTTTGGAATCCCCCCACCCCGTTGTAGTTGTTGATTTTATTGGCACTAAGAAATCCAGTTAAGTTTTTGAGCTTTCCCCCCCACCAGTCATATTTTTTATTGTTGTCATAAACTTCCTCTAGTTGGGCTTTTGCAGTTCTGTGGAGTTTTCCTATTTTTATTCTTCTCTTCTCTTTTTAAAAAAATTTTAATTTTTTAAACTAATAGGTTTTTTTTTCTACATTTATTCCTTTGTTTGCTTTTCCTATTGTTCTTTTCCCCTTGCAGCTAATCTTTAATGTATATAAATCTTCATCTACTTCTATTTAACTTTGCGTATCTATTCTTTCTTTCTTTTCTTTCCCTCCTTTCCTCTCAACATATTGTTAGTTTTATTTTCATTGCTTTATTCCCCAATTGCCAACTTGCTTTAGTTTTTGTTTTCTAGTTTGTACTTGAATTAGTTTTGTTCTGGTAGATATAATTTTTGGTTTCCTTTGTTTGCTGGATCAATCTATTGTACTTTATTTTTGTTGAACTGTTTTGATTTCACTTATGGGTGTATATGTATATATTCAGTCACACTTTCTATTGTTGTTATAAACCTCTGCCTCTAAGTTGGGCTTCTGCAGTTCTGTGGAGTTTTCCTTTTTTATTTCTTTTTTTCTTTTCTTCTTCCATTTCTTTAATTTAAAAAAAAATAATTTTATAAATGTATTACATTTTTTCTAAATTTATTCCTTTTTTGCCTTTCCTACTGTTCTTTTCCCCTTGCAGTTAATCTTTAGTGTATATAAATCTTCTTCATCTACCTCTATTTAACTTTGCATATCTGTTCTTTCTTTTCTGTCTTTCCTTTCCTCTCAACATGTTTGTTAGTTTTATTTTCATTGCTTTATTCCACACTTGACACCTTGCTTTAGTTTTGTTTTCCAGTTTGTGCTTAAGTTAGTTTAGTTCTTAACTGGTAAATATAATTTTTGATTTCCTTTGTTCACCAGGTCAATCTTTATTTTTCCTGAATGTTTTCACTTTGCTCATGGGTTATATGCATATGTGTATTTTATTTTAATTAAATATTTAATTAAATTAAATAAAAAGTAAATAATGATTTTAACTGAATTAATTAAAATTGATTATATTAAATTAAATATTATAATTTAATCATTATTTTAATTATTATTTGCCTGATTTTGTAACTTCCATTTGTCTGGGGTTTATCTTTGGTTTCTCATTATTGGATATTTGTTTTAATCTCAGTTAATGCCATAACAAGCCATTTGTGAAATCTTTGTTTCTGACCTGAGATCAAGCCCTGAAGCTTTGGGGTGGGAGCACTGATCCCAAGACCCTAGATGACCTGAGAACTAACCCTAGGGAGTATCAAATAGTGAGAACTCACACAAAGGAAACCACTTGAATACAAGACCTGGCATGACCAACCACCAGTAGCTCCCTATGCAGGATGCCTCCTCTAAACAACAAACAAAACAAAATACAAACCCAATTATCAGCAGACAGGATTACCACCTCACCCAGCCTTGCCCATCAGAGGAGAAACAAACAAACAAAAACTCAGCACAAATCTCACCCTATACAAAGCTCACACAAATCACTGGACCAACTGTAGAAGGACAGAAACCAAAAGGAAGAAAAAATTCAAACTTCTTCAAGGAAATAATTCAGCTTTCCTTGAAGCTGGGAAAAGGAGACCTCAAACACAATAACTTAAAAAATAATAATAATAATGAAAAGGCAGAGAAAATACTGCACAAATGAAGGAACAAACTAGAAACACTGAAGTCCAAATAAATGAAGAGGAAGTAGGTAAACTTCCTGAGAAAAAAAAATCAGAATAATGACAGTAAATATGATCAAAAACCTTGAAAACAAAATGGAGACTATTCAAAAATCAATTAACAAAGACCTAGAAGAAGGAGCAGTTGCTGTGTGGGTGCAGGAGGGCCAAGAGGAGCTACTCCGCTTTCAAGGTCAAGAGGGGCAGCTGTGAAGAGATACCCCTTGTCCAAGGTAACAAGCAGTGTCAGTGCTTTCCTGGAGCAGCCATGAAGAGATACCCCATGTTCAAGGAAAGAGAAACGCAAGTAAGATGGTAGGTGTTGTGAGAGGCATCAGAGAGCAGACACACTGAAACCATAATCAGAGAAAACTAGTCATCTAATCACATGGACCACAGCCTTGTCTAACTCAATGAAACTAAGCCATGCCATGTGGGATCAACCAAGATGGGTGGATCATGGGAGACCTGGGAGAGGTCTGACAGAATGTGGTCCACTGGAGAAGGGAATGGCAAACCACTTCAATATTCTTGCCTTGAGAACCCCATGAACAGGAGGAAAATGCAAAATGATAGGATAACTAAAGAGGAACTCCCCAGGTCAGTAGGGGCCCAATATGCTACTGGAGATCAGTGGAGAAATAACTCCAGAAAGAATGAAGGGATGGAGCCAAAGCAAAAACAATACCCAGCTGTGGATGTGACTGGTGATAGAAGCAAGGTCCGATGTTGTAAAGAGCAATATTGCATAGGAACCTGGAATGCCAGGTCCATGAATCAAGGCAAATTGGAAGTGGTCAAACAAGAGATGGCAAGAGTGAACGTCAACATTCTAGGAATCAGCGAACTAAAATGGACTGGAATGGGTGAATTTAAGTCAAATGAACATTGTATCTACTACTGCAGGCAGGAATCCCTCAGAATAAATGGAGTAGCCATCATGGTTAACAAAAGAGTCCAAAATGCAGTACTTGGATGCAATCTCAAAAATGACAGAATGATCTCTGTTCGTTTCCAAGGCAAACCATTCAATATCACAGTAATCCAAGTCTATGCCCCACCCAGTAACGCTGAAGAAGCTGAAGTTGAATAGTTCTATGAAGACCTACAAGACCTTTTAGAACTAACACCCAAAAAAGATGTCCTTTTCATTATAGGGGACTGGAATGCAAAAGTAGAAAGTCAAGAAACATCTGGAGTCACAGACAAATTTGGCCTTGGAATATGGAATGAAGCAAGGCAAAAAACCAATACAATATTGTAAAGTAATTAACCTCCAATTAAAATAAATAAATTTATATATTTTAAAAAAGACTAATAGAGTTTTGCCAAGAAAATGCACTGGTCATAGCAAACACCCTCTTCCAACAACACAAAAGAAGACTCTACACACGTACATCACCAGATGGTCAACACTGAAATCACACTGATTATATTCTTTGCAGCCACAGATGGAGAAGCTCTATACAGTCAGCAAAAACAAGACCAGGAGCTGACTATGGCTCAGATCATGAACTCTTTATTGCCAAATTCAGACTGAAATTGAAGAAAGTAGGGAAAACCACCAGACCATTCAGGTATGACCTAAATCAAATTCTTTATGATTATACAGTGGAAGTGAGTAATAGATTTAAGGGCCTGGATCTGATAGGTAGAGTGCCTGATGATCTATGGATGGAGGTTTGTGACATTGTACAGGAGAGAGGGATCAAGACCATCCCCATGGAAAAGAAATGCAAAAAAGCAAAATGGCTGTCTGGGGAGGCCTTACAAATAGCTGTGAAAAAAAGAGAGGCGAAAAGCAAAGGAGAAAAGGAAAGATATAAGCATCTGAATGCAGAGTTCCAAAGTATAGCAAGGAGAGATAAGAAAGCCTTCCTCATCGATCAATGCAAAGAAATAGAGGAAAAGAACAGAATGGGAAAGACTAGAGATCTCTTCAAGAAAATTAGAGATACCAAGGGAACATTTCATGCAAAGATGGGCTCGATAAAGGACAGAAATGGTATGGACCTAACAGAAGCAGAAGATATTAAGAAGAGGTGGCAAGAATACACAGAAGAACTGTACAAAAAAGATCTTCATGACCAAGATAATCACGATAGTGTGATCACTCACCTAGAGCCAGACATCATGGAATGTGAAGTCAGGTGGGCCTTAGAAAGCATCACTACGAACAAAGCTATTGGAGGTGATGGCATTCCAGTTGAGCTGTTTCAAATCCTGAAAGAGGATGCTATGAAAGTGCTGTACTCAATATGCCAACAAATTTGGAAAACTCAGCCGTGGCCACAGGACTGGAAAAGGTCAGTGTTCATTCCAATCCCAAAGAAAGGCAATGCCAAAGAATGCTCAAACTACTGCACAATTGCACTCATCTCACATGCTAGTAAAGTAATGCTCAAAATTCTCCAAGCAAGGCTTCAGCAATACGTGAGCTGTGAATTTCCAGATGTTCAAGCTGGATTTAGAAAAGGCAGAGGAACCGAAGATCAAATTGCCAACATCCGCTGGATCATGGAAAAAGCAAGCGTCTTTTAATTTCATGGCTGCAATCACCATCTGCAGTGATTTTGGAGCCAAAAAAATAAAGTGTGACACTGTTTCCACTGTTTCCCCATCTATTTCCTGTGAAGTGATGGGACCGGATTCCATGATCTTCATTTTCTGAATGTTGAGCTTTAAGCCAACTTTTTCACTCTCCTCTTTCGCTTTCATCAAGAGGCTTTTTAGTTCCTCTCACTTTCTGCCATAAGGGTGGTGTCATCTGCATATCTGAGGTTATTGATATTTCTCCCGGCAATCTTGATTCCAGCTTGTGCTTCTTCCAGTCCAGCATTTCTCATGATGTACTCTGCATAGAAGTTGAATAAGCAAGATGACAAAATACAGCCTTGATGTACTCCTTTTCCTATTTGGAACCAGGCTGTTTTTCCATGTCCAGTTCTAACTTTTACTTCCTGACCTGCATACAGATTTCTCAAGAGGCAGGTCAGGTGGTCTGGTATTCCCATCTCTTTCAGAATTTTCCACAGTTTATTGTGATCCACACAGTCAAAGGCTTTGGCATAGTCAATAAAGCAGAAATAGATGTTTTTCTGGAACTCTCTTGCTTTTTCCATGATCTAGTGGATGTTGGCAATTTGATTTCTGGTTCCTCTGCCTTTTCTAAAACCAGCTTAAACATCAGGAATTTCATGGTTCACATATTGCTAAAGCCTGGCTCAGAGAATTTTGAGCATTACTTTACTAGCATGTGAGATGAGTGCAATTGTGCAGCAGTTTGAGCATTCTTTGGCATTGCCTTTCTTTGGGATTGGAATGAAAACTGACCTTTTCCAGTCCTGTGGCCACTGCTGAGTTTTCCAGATTTGCTGGCATATTGAGTACAGCACTTTCATAGCATCCTCTTTCAGGATTTGAAATAGCTCAACTGGAATTCCACAATAAAATATAAATCATCCATAAAATTTTAGGAAACAGAATTCAGCAACACATCAAAAAGCTCATATTCCATGGTCAACTTGGGTTTATTCCAGGGATGCAAGGATTCTTCAACATACATAAATCAATCAATGTGATGCACCATATTAACAAACTGAAAGATAAAAACCATATGATCATCTCAGTAGATGCAGAAAAAGCCTTTGACAAAATTCAACATGCATTTATGATTAAAACTCTTTTAAAAATGGACATAGAAGGAAGCCACCTCAACATAGTAAAGGCCATATATGATCAGCCTTCAGCAAACATTATTCTCAGTGGTGAAAAACTGAAAGCATTCCCCTTAAGATCAGGAACAAGACAAGGCTGGCCACTTTCACCACTATTATTCAACGTAGTTCTGGAAGTCCTAGCTACCGCAATCAGAGAAGAAAAAGAAATAAAACTAATCTAGATCGGAATAGAAGAAGTAAAGCTCTCAGTGTTTGCAGGTGACATATACTCTACATAGAAAATCCTAAAGATAGTATCAGAAAATTACTAGAGCTGATCAGTGAATTTAGCAAAGTTGCAGGATACAAAATCAATACACAGAAATCACTTGCATTTCTATATACTAACAATGGAAAATCAGAAAGAGAAATTAAGTAATCATCCCCATTCATCATTGCAGCAAAAAGAATTAAATATCTAGGAATAAACTTACTAAAGGAGAAAAAAGAACTGTACATAGAAAATTAGAAGATACTATGGAAAAAATCAAATATGACATAAACAGATGGATAGATATTCCATGTTTCTGGCTAGGAAGAATCAATACTGTGAAAATGAATATACTACAGAATGCAATTTACAGATTTAATGTGATCCCTATTAAATTAGCAATGGCATTTTTTACAGAACTAGAACAAAAAATTTCACAATTCATATGGAAACACAAAAGACCCTGAATAGCCAAAGCAGTCTTGAGAAAGAAGAATGGAGCTGGAGGAATCAACATTCCTGGCTTCAGATTATACTACAAAGCTACAGTCATCAAAACAGTATGCTACTGGCACAAAAACAGAAATATAGACGAATGGAACAAGATAGAAAGCTAGAAATAAACCCATGCACCTGTAGTAACCTTATTTTTGACAAAAGAAAAAGAAGAAGAGAAGTCACTCAGTCGTGTCCAACTTTTGCGACTCCATGGACTGTAGCTCACCTGGCTCCTCAGTCCATAGGATTTTCCAGGCATGAATACTGGAGTGGGTTGCCATTTCCTTCTCCAGGGGATCTTCCCGACCCAGGGATTGAACCCGGGTCTCCCGCATTGTAGGCAGACGCTTTACCATTCAAGCTACCAGGGAAGCCAGGGAAGCTATCAGGGTTTGACTGGTATCCTGTCTTTGGCCAGAAACACAAGGTTTTGACCAGACAGACCTAAGGGTGACCCCCGGCTCCATGCCTTTTTAGCTCTGCGAAAAGTGAAAGTGAAGTTGCCCAGTCATGTCCGATTCTTTGGCACCCCATGGACTGTAGCCTATCAGGCTCCTCCATCCTAGCTTTACCCTCTGAGCCACTAGGGAAGCTAGTGACAAAGGAGGAACAAGAATATACTTGACAAATGAGGCAAGAATATACAATGGGCCAAAAACAGTCTCTTCAATAAATGATGCTGGGAAAACTGGAAAGCTACATGTAAGAGAATGAAATTCGAATACTTCCTAACACAATACACAAAGATAAACTTTGAGACCTAAATGTAAGACCAGAAAATATCAAACTCTTAGAGGATAACATAGGCAGAACACTCAATGACATAAATCAAAGCAAGATCCTCTATGACCCACCTCCTACAGTAATAGAAATAAAAACAAAAGTAAACAAGTGGGACCTGATTAAACTTAAAAGCTTTAGCACAACAAAGGAAACTAAGCAAGGTGAAAAGACAACCCTCAGAATGGGAGAAAATAATAGCAAATGAAACAACTGACAAAGGATTAATTTCCAAACTACACAAGTAGCTCATACACCTCAATACCAGAAAAACAAACAACCCAATCAAAAAGTGGGGGAAATACCTAAACAGACATTTCTCCAAGGAAGACATACAGATGGCTAACAAACACATGAAAAGATGCTCAACATCACTCATTATCAGAGAAATGCAAACCAAAACTACAATTTGATATCACTTCACATGGGTCAGAATGGCCATCATCAAAAAGTCTACAAACAATTAATGCTGAAGAGGGTATGGAGAAAAAGGAGTGCTCTTGCACTGTTGGTGGGAATGTAAATTGATTCAGCCACTATGGAAGATGGTATGGAGATTCCTTAAAAAACTAGGAATAAAACCGCCATATGACCCAGCAATCCCACTCCTGGGCATATACCCTGAGGAAACCAAAATTGAAAGAGACACATGTATCCCATTTTTCATTGTAGCACTATTTACAATAGCTAGAACACGGAAGCAACCTAGATGTCCATCAACAGATGAATGGATAAAGAAGTTGTGGTACATATACACAGCAGAATATTACTCAGCCATAAAAAGGAACACATTTGGGTCAGTTCCAATGAGGCGGATAAACCTAGAACCTATTATATAGAGTGAAGTAGTCAAAAAGAGAAAGATACACATTATATTCTAATGCATATATATGAAATGTAGAAAAATGGTACTGAAGAATTTATTTACAGAGCAGCAATGGCGAAACAGACAGAGAATAGGCTTATGGACATGGGAAGAGGGGAGGAGAGGGTGAGGTACATGGAAAGAGTAACATGGAAGTCTACACTACCATATGTAAACTAGACAGCCAACTGGAATTTGTTGTATAGCTCAAGAAACTCAAACAGGGGCTCTGTATCAACCTATGGTGGGATGGGGAGGGAGGTTCAAAAGGGAGGGGATATATGTATACCTATGGCTGATTCATGAGGAGGTTTGACAGAAAGCAGCAAAATTCAGTAAAGCAATTCTCCTTCAATAAAAAATAAAGTAATTTTTAAAAATTAAAAAACAGAGTTTGCTTTTTTTAGCAGTTGCATGTAAAATAAGAAAGATTCTACTTTATAGCACAGGTACTATATTCAATATTTTGTAAAAACTGATAGTGAAAAAGTATATATATATATATATATAAGTTGCAGAAAAACATCTATTTCTGCTTTATTGACTATGCCAAAGCCTTTGACTGTGTGGATCACAATAAACTGTGGAAAAATTCTGAAAGAGCTGGGAATACCAGACCACCTGACCTGCCTCTTGAGAAATCTGTATGCAGGTCAGGCAACAACAGTTTGAACTGGACATGGAACAACAGACTGGTTCCAAATAGGAAAAGGAGTACATCAAGGCTGTATTTTGTCACTCTGCTTATTTAACTTATATGCAGAGTACATCATGAGAAACGCAGGACTGGAAGAAGCACAAGCTGGAATCAAGATTGCCAGGAGAAATATCAATAACCTCAGATATGCAGATGACACCACCCTTATGGCAGAAAGTGAAGAAGAACTAAGGAGCCTCTTGATGAAAGGGAAAGAGGAGAGTGAAAAAGTTGGCTTAAAGCTCAACATTCAGAAAACGAAGATCATGGCATCTGGTCCCATCACTTCATGGGAAATAGATGGGGAAACAGTGGAAACGGTGGCAGACTTAATTTGGGGGGGGTTCCAAAATCACTGCAGATGGTGACTGCAGCCATGAAATTAAAAGATGCTTACTCCTTGGAAGAAAAGTTATGACCAACCTAGATAGCATATTCAAAAGACATTACTTCGCCAACAAAGGTCCATCTAGCCAAGGCTATGTTTTTTCCAGTGGTCGTGTATGGATGGGAGAGTTGGACTGTGAAGAAGGCTGAGCGCCAAAGAATTGATGCTTTTGAACTGTGGTGTTGGAGAAGACTCTTGAGAATCCCTTGGACTGCAAGGAGATCCAACCAGTCCATTCTGAAGGAGATCAGTCCTGGGTGTTCTTTGGAAGGAATGATGCTAAAGCTGAAACTCCAATACTTTGGCCACCTCATGCGAAGAGTTGACTCATTGGAAAAGACTCTGATGCTGGGAGGGATTGGGGGCAGGAGGAGTAGGGGACGACAGAGGATGAGATAGCTGGATGGCATCACCAACTCGATGGACATGAGTCTGAGTGAACTCCGGGAGTTGGTGATGGACAGGGAGGCCTGGTGTGCTGCAATTCATGGGGTCGCAAAGAGTCGGACAGGACTGAGCGATTGAACTCAACTGAACTGAACTGATACCTGAAACTAATGCAGCATTGTAAATCAACCATACTTCAATTAAAATATTAAAAAATATCAGCATTAATAGGAGTATGGAAGATGTTGATTTCAACCCTAATGGATGCTCTGAGGGGTTCAAGACCTAAGTGGAAAAAGTAAACTGGAGCTGCGGTAGATATACCAAGAGAACTCAAATTAGAAGTGAAGCCTGAAGAGGTGACAAAATTGGTGCAATCTCAGGCTAAACCTGAGTGGCTGAGAAGTTGCTTCTTATGGGTGAGCCAAAGAAAAAGTTCCTTGAGATGGAATCTACTGGTGAAGATGCTGTCAAGATCATTGAAATGACAACGAAGGATTTAGAATATGATGTAAACTTAGCTGATAAAACAGTGGCAGGGTGTGAGAGGACTGGTTCCACTTTTGAGAGTAGTTTTCCTGTGGATCAAATGCTATCAAATAGTACTGCGTACCCCAGAGAAAACATGTTTAAAAGTATTATCTCACTTAGAGAAATTGCCACAGCCATCCACCACCATGATTTATTAGCAGGCATCAACAACGAGGCAAAACGCTCCACCAACAAAAAGATTACAGCTCTCTGAAGGCTCAGATGATGATTAGCATTTTACCACAATAAATTATTTTTTACATAAGGTTGTGTTTTGAACATAATGTTATTGAACAATTAGTAGACTACAATACAGTGCAAACATAACGTTGATACGTGCTGAGAATCCCAACACTGTGTGACTCACTTTATTGCAATATTTCTTTTACTGTAGTGGTCTGGGAATGAGTCTGTATCTCCAGGGTCTTCCTGTGTGTATTTATTTACTGCCTGCCTTGTTGAAGAAGGGATCCAGTTGGCCTAATTCCTGGTCTGTCCTGGACCCCTAAACTCAGCCTTCCTTTTGTGCCTGCATTTCATGCTGTAGCGGCTGGTGCAGGAAACTGTGCCAGTGTCCAAATTTAGGGAGGCTCCCAGGCAGAGGAACCAGAGGGAGATCACTGTAACACTGAGACACCATCTTCCCTCCTTGAGGAAGTCATCTCAGCAGATGGACTCCTTTTGGTTCAGCTGCTTCTACAGATTTTTGACTGGTTGGTTCCACACCAGGTCCAGCCCTGAGGTCCTTAGAGCACCTGACAAGTGCTGGTCAAAGCCATGTACTGCTGCCAGTGGCACCTGCCCTCCTGCTGCCCTGACCCTAGTGAGGGTCCTTGACGTGCTGAGGGACCCCAGCCGCCAAAGCGTGTCTCATTCTGGTTTTTTTTTTTTTCACTTTTAATTTTATTCATTTTTAAATAAAATACATTTTATTTTAAAAGTTTTATCTAGGTCCCCCAAATTCATCCATTTCTCTAACTCCCAGCCCCACCCCTGGCAACCCCCAGTCTGTGGAGACTGTGGTTCTGGCTTCACAGCTGTGGGCCTCACTGACTCACCTCTGCTGTCCTGTCAGGGCAGCACAGGGGTGTCTGAAGAGGTGACTGGATCACCTCACAAACTCTAGGACTCTTGAACAAGCTCTATCTTTTAGGGCTTTTTATCCAGGAGACTTTCTGACTCCCGCACAAGCCTCCCTCCCTTCCTTGCCTGTTGAGATAGCTCTAGTTCAGCTTTTCTAAAAAATGAAGGCAGCTTCTAAGAGTTCCTTGGCTTTTGTCTAGTCAGACTGGACTCCCTGACTGTTCTTGTTGTCAGTGGGGTCAGCTGAGCCCTGAGAAGTCAGACGATGCGTCCACAGTCACAGCGATGCACTGAGATGGAGGAAGCGCTGACATCGAGGCATCTGCTTCTCAGTGAATTAATTTCACAGGCTTGCAAAGGACCTGTATCTCCCCATGAGAAAGCACAATTTCTTCCAAGTCACCATCATGGTGTAAGTAAGTATCCAGTATAACCCAAATGCACCCCACAGCCCCACGGGGTCTTGAGGGGAATTCTAGTGTCAGGTCCATGGCCAAGCATGCAGCCTGCCTCTGCCTCAATAGCCCACAGGGACCATGGCCCCCCTGTACCCAAGCCTCACTGCTCACCCTCAGTACCTCACCTTCTTGATGACAGAAACGGAGGCCAAGAGAACCGAAGACACCTGTCTCAGTCACACAGTCACTAAGAGGAAAGGCAGGATCCCTACTCTCCAGCCCCTCCTGCCCACCCCTTTCTAGCCCAGCTTCTGAGGCCACTGGGCACAGCAGAAGAGGTTCCAGCTTGTGGCCAGTGAGAAGGAGTATGGCGGCAGTGCTGTTTCTCCAGCACTGAGTGCAAGACAACTTTTCTGGTTAAAAGGAGCTAAATGCTAAAAAAAAAAAAAAAAAAAAAAAGTCATGATTTTTCCTCTGTAAACAGAGAGTGGGTAACAGTGGGGCAGGGGGTAGGGGTTGGGTGGGGGGCTGGGAGCTGGAGCTGAGGCTCCTCCAGGGTTTCCAGGAGAGTCTGTGGATGTTACTGGGGCCAGGCTGGCACCTAATGATGATTAAAAACTAAACGTGTGTCTCCCACATCATTGCTGCCAGTGCTGGGCAGTCCCGGGGGTTACATGAGGTTAGAGTTACATGGAGAAGGCAATGGCACCCCACTCCAGTACTCTTGCTGGAGAGTCCCATGGATGGAGGAGCCTGGTGGGCTGCAGTCCATAGGGTCGCTGAGTCAAACACGACTGAGTGACTTCACTTTCACTTTTCACTTTCATGCCTTGGAGAAGGAAATGGCAACCCACTCCAGTGTTCTTGCCTGGAGAATCCCAGGGATGGGGGAGCCTGGTGGGCTGCCGTCTTTGGGGTCGCACAGAGTCGGACATGACTGAAGCAACTTAGCAGCAGCAGCAGAGTTACACGTGGAGCTGTGGGCTCTGTGGACACACCAGGAAACCAAAGAAGGTGGCAGGGGAAGCTGGTGGAGTCTATGGTGTGGATGAGAGATACCGTCAGGACCTGAGTATTAATTTGTAGGATCTGGGAAAGAGGGGAGCGATTCCCACTGGTATCAAGCTGAAGAAAGACAAATTGGTAGTTTTGTTTTTTATTTCTGTGTTTTGGTTTTTCATTTTTATTGATTTCTTTCATGTGGGAATTTCAAGGGACCCATCTGTGGTCCATTTCTCACCAGTTTCAGGATGGGACACAAAGCATGCAGAAAGCCCGCCTCACAGCTGAGAGGAGTGGGCATGAGGGTGGTGGATCAGCCCCTGTGGCACTTTTGCTGACGGGACCGTCTCCCCCATGGAGGAGACTCTCCCCTGCTGGACAGCAGACCCCTGCCCTGGGGATGGGCATCCCACACTGTGCTATTCAGACTTTCTTGTTGAGAGGATCCAAGCATCCTTCAGGTCCCCTCCAATCCTAGGGTGGAGAATGTTACTTTAAGGACACACATGACCTCACAGGAGCCCCACAAAGATGAACAAGCAGGCTGGTCAAGAAGGCCATGCTGGACTGAGGTAACAGGCAGCCTGGAAGTTTCTTCCAGATGTTTTTCAGGCCCGGCCCCATCCTTCCCATTTCTGGGGGTGGGTGGGAACAGAGCGGACCTTCGTCACTTCATCCAGCAGGATCAGGTGGGCAGTACCCCATGAGAAAGTAAGGCGATGGTGGGCACAGAGGCAGGGGTTCAGCACAAAGATGAAGACATCGTGTCACTGACATCTCAACAATCCTGAGGTGTGTCTCTGGGAGGTGCATGACACAAGGGGAGGTGGGGTCTGGGCCTCCCTGAAGTTGCTAGAAAATGTGTGTATGGGCATAAACACATTTTTTTCTTTCCTGGAGAGAACATGCATAGTTTATATTTTTATTTTTTTAATTTTATTATTTTATTAACTTTTATTAAGCTTCCATGTCCATGCTGTGAGCATATTCATATATGGTTATTGCTCAGTCACTCAGTTGGATCTGACTCTTTGCGACCCCACGGACTGCAGCATGCTAGACTGCCCTGTCCTTCACATTTATCAGCAGTTCACACTAATAGAATCCAGAAGAGGTTGATATTCCTAAAAAATTAGAATTGAGAATAAATTAAAAGTGAGAATAAATTACTGAAAAGTTCCATTGTTATCACTATCCAATTGTTGAACTGGGCAAATCTTTTCATGTACAGGTTTTAATCACATGCTCAAGGGACTCAACCTAAACATGGTAAAGAACCCTGACCACAGAGCACGGGGGGCTCTGCCCAGTGAGATTATCAAAGACAAGCTTATTGATTTGTCTTTTGCTGATTCAAAAAGCAGTTGATGCTTGTGTGAAAAGAGGAAAAATAAGGAATAGAAGACTAAAGGGAAATGCAGAAGACACGATGGAGTTCTTGCTCTGCAAAAATGGATCTTCACTGAGCGGTGTGCTCTGGTGGCTAAGGACACAGCAGCAGCAAAGAAAACACATCCAGACCTCTTCCCATTTGGAGATCACAGTCTGGGGGCAAGGTGGAAACAGACTGCAGCAGCCCAGAAGATGGACAGTGGAGGATACTGGGTGGTCAGCTCAGAGTGAGGTCAGGGAGCTGGGGTATGGGTAGGAGTGGGGCAGCGGGAAGGCCTGCTGTGAGGCCCCTCAGGGGAGCCTGTGGGGACCTGGGAGGCTCTCTGCAGGTGGAGGAAGGTGGGGAGACAAGTGCAAAGGCCCAGAGTCCGGTGGATCTGCTCCCGCAAGTGAATGAGCCTGCGTGGGCCAGCTCCTAAAGGTAGACAGCAGCTCCCAAATGGTCACCGTTGGAGCCCAACAGAGGGCTGAGAGGAGGAGGACCCCTAAGAGGTTCAAGGACTGCGTGGGCTGGAAGTCAGTGCGGGCTCTCTGTCCCTGTGCGGTGGCCACTCTGGGAGCCTCCAGCAGCCTCCTGACCCACACATGACCCAAAACATGGGCAGACTCCGGGGTGAAAAGAAGAAAGTCACACTCGTAGAAGATTTGGAAAACACAAGGGAGTGAAAACAAGCAACAGGTCTCTTGGATATGTCGCAGGATGACTTTATCAGCTTCTGCCCAGGGGGCAGGTGGAGAAGTCTGGACCCAGGATAGCTGGCAACAAGCCCTGAGCAAGCCCATCTTCTCTCTGCTTTCCAAACAGCTGCAGCACATTGGCCGCCACTCTCCTTGACCTCACGAGCTCTTGTGAAAAGCAACCAGACATGTGATTTGAAAGAGACGCTATCATCATTACTCTGTGGTGCCATGAAAATTCTCTGGGGAGCTCTTGGGGGATCCTTTCCAAAGACCAAGGCCTCTGAGGGCTCTGTTCCCTAGAAGCTCTCCTGTGTCTGATGGGGCTCAGGCTGTGTATGTGTGGTGGAGATTCGCCTCATTCTGGCAACCCATCTGTTTTGAATCAGATGTGTGAGATCTTGGTCAAGCAACAAGGCCCCAGGGGAGAGCGTTCTCCAGGTTCCTGAAATAATAAAAGTCCTCTTTCTTGGTGAGAAGCAAGTTAGAACAAAAGGGTTGCTCACTTGTCACTGCAAACTACAGTTCTATCCAGTGTATAACTGGGCCACAAAGAACATATGTGGGATCTGAATCAAGCAGAGAGAAGATGAATCCTGGCATTGGGGATGGGGCTGTTTTGACTTTTAACGATCATTTTAGTGCTTGAATATACGTTTGTTTCTTTTCCTCTCTGACATAAATGTGAGGCATCAAGGCAACACACATCTTCCTTGAAATTCAGCAATGGGCTGGTATACCTGGGCATGAAACTTGGTGCAGGATGCAGTTCTCCCCACCATTTCCCTCCAGAAAAACCCCTGAACAGTTGAGAGTTACTCCTGTTGAGAGTTACTCCTTGAAGGACATGAGGCAGGCCCAGTACCCATGGTGCTGGTTCTTTTGCAAGTTTTGGATGTGGGCTTAAAACATGAATTGTGAAGTTTTATGTGAAGTGTGGGTCACTAGCTCTTCCTGACTTGAGGTACAATCTCCAAGCCGGCATGGGGCCAGGTGGCCCTGGCTGAGAGCTTCCAAGAGCCCCAGAGGTGCGGTCAGAGCCTTGGGAATAGGAGACACAGGGCGAAGTGAGTTGTTTTCAGGAAGGTATTTGCAAGACTTTGGGATGATGCCACCTTGTATCGAGGCTCAGATAAGGAACTATGACAGAGCTGGGAAGAGACCTTCTCCTCACTTTTGCATGGGACACAGGATTCCCTGAGGGGCAAGCCTAGAAAGAGAATGTTGTGTCTTTAGATGCCTCATGGGTTCTTCAGCTTTGGGAATACTCAGAGGCAGGGCCCGGAGGGCACCAGCAGTGGAGGGAAATGGTCAAGAATCCTGAGGGGTCCCTAATGCCTCCAGCAGCTTCTGAGTCAGAGAAGGAAAGGAGAGGCCTGAAAGAGTATGCATGGGATTGTTCAGCTCCCAGAGAGCGGGGTGCTGTGGTAGCTGTGCATTTCTATCTCTAACTATCCATCCATCTATCTATCATCTGTTTGTTATCTATCTATCCATCATCTATCATCTGTCTCTGTATCATTTCTATCATGTCTATATCATCTATGCTAAGTTGACCCTATAGACTGTAGCCTGCCAGGCTCCTCTGTCCATGGGACTTTCCAGGCAAGAATACTAGAGTGGAGATATCATCCTCCTTGAGGAGATATCCCCTCAGGGAGAGATCATCTATATCTATCATTTATTATCTATATCATATCTATCTATTGTGTATCATCTATTATTTATCTTTCCCCCCTCATCTATCTCTTTAGCCATCTAACTAAACATCTGCTGCTGCTGCTAAGTCACTTCAGTAGTGTCCGGCTCTGTGCAACCCCATAGACAGCAGCCCACCAGGCTCCTTTGTCCATGGGATTCTCTAAGGAAGAACACTGGAGTGGGTTGCCATTTCCCTCTCCAACTAAACATCTATCATCTGTTTATTATCTATTTACCCATCATCTATCATCTACCTCTCTGTCATGTTTATATCATCTATATCTATCATTTATTGTTTATCTCTATCATATCTATCCCCAGGAAGATCCCCTGGAGAAGGAATGGCTACCCACTCCAGTATACTTGCCTGGAAAATCCCATGGAGAGAGGAGCCTAGCCAGCTGCAGTTCATGGGTCGCAAACAGTTGGACATGGACACATCTGAAGCAACTTAGCATAATATCATATATATCATCTATCTATTATCTATCTATCAACTGTCTTTGAGCTTGTCCTGTGAGGTCAGTTGAGGATTTTACTGTTCAGCATTTGGAAGCTAAAGGCAGCTAGACTAGGCTCGGGATGCTAGCATGTCCTGTCCCATTGGTCCCAGCCAGAGGTGAGGGTTTGGGACCCTTTGGCAACATGGCAAATGGGCTTAAGGCCTGCCTGGTTGAGGAAACTTGTGCCTTGCAGGAAGCTCTCAGAGGAGGCTGTTAGGAAAGCATGCAAGAAACGGCTATTTCTCAGGAGCCACTGCACTCTGAATGATCACTGTGGTAAGCTATCAGGAACAGCAGCAAGATACCCAGAGCTAGGCTTTTCTCAGCCTCTTTCTTCACACACTGCAGGAGATTGTGGTTAGAGAGCCTATTGGCCCTACTCCAGTGTTTACATTTGATCATTCATTCCTAATTCCCATGAGTCAACCAGAGAGCTCTGCCAGGACGGCCACCCCATCGTGCTATTTCCTCTGGATTAGTTTCACAGCCTCTACTCTGATACATTTTTCCTGAAGGAAAAGGGGAGAGATAGCCGTATGCAGACAAAACATGCACATATGTTTTTGACAAAATAGATCAATTGGTTCAGCTACAACAAGGACCAACCCAAACCTGAAATCAATGCAAGCCCAGGGAAAGCTGTTAAACAGGAATGATCGGAAGCAGAAGAAGGTGGGGAGGCAGGCATCTTCAGTCCCGTTTCACAGACTCTGCTCTGGCAGTCATCATGAAGCCAAAACCACGTTCCTTGAGGTCCTTGTAGGGGTGGGAGTGCAGATCTTCTGCACTGCTCCCTGATGCTGCTGCTGGGTGCCCTGGACTGATGACTCTATTTCTCCCAAGGGTCCCCTGGAGATGCCCTTGGCCAGAGCCTGAAACAGATGATCCCCTGGCCTGAACTCAGGTGTGACTCAGTTCTGTCAACCACATTCCTTCCTAGAAGATCTGGCTGCAGAGCTGAGCTGAGTGAGGCGGGCAGCTGACAGATGAGCATCTTCGAGACGTGAAACTGTAGCCATGAGACCCTAGTTCTAAGGGCAGAAGATGGCTCATGGCTTTCTGATTTCCTAGGGGCAGCCTATGCTGCTGTTCTAGGGAGGCCTCCTGGATAAAGAGGAGCCACCACTGCAGCAATTTTGGCAGCTGGTACTGCAATGTGGCTTTGGGGGCCTTCTTGGCCTCTGGTCTTTTTCCTGAGCTCTCCCAGTGATTCTGTAAGCCATTAAAAACCTCAAATCAATCCTTCTCTGATTCACCTACAAGATCTGCTCTTCTCTGCAATTCTATACCATGTTAATAATATAGAATGCAAGATGGATTTGCCACATTCACTCCACGATGGGTAGGATGGCAGGGAGGTCTGTGGTAGTCTTGGTGAGCTGCTAAATCGAAGCAGAATTTGAATGATAAAAGAGAACTTCTCAACTTTTCTACCTTCTTAGTTTTTTTAATATAAATTTATTTATTTTAATTAGAGATTAATTGCTTTACAATATTGTATTGGTTTTGCCATACATCAACATGAATCTGCCACAGGTATACATGTGTTCCGCCTGAACACGTGTATATCTGAACCCCCCTCCCTGAACCCCCATCCCTCTCCCTCCCCATAACATCCCTCTGGGTCATCTCAGTGTACCAGCCCCAAGCATCCAGTATCATGCATCGAACCTGGACTGGCGATTCGTTTCATATATGATATTGTACATATTTCAATGCCATTCTCCCAAATCATCCCACCCTCGCCCTCTCCCACAGAGTCCAAAAGATTATACCTTCTTAGTTTTAAAACTTCTCACTAAGAGCAAACATTTAAGAAATGTCTGTTGTCCAGAAGACAGTCAAGTCATAATACCACTTGATAAAATGTTTGTGTTGCCTCCTGTCTTCAGCACCAAGGAGCTAAGGAAACTTCACAAGGTCTTCAACTAGGAAGCACCTAAAGGTCGCCTGGCCCTGTTCTGCTGGGGCTGCTGGACCTGGCCCTATTTCAGCATGGGCAGGTGAACTGGGACCAGGGGCAGGTACCGGCTTGGGCCAGGAGGGGCTGCCAACAGAGAAAGTGGAAGGTGAGCATTGTCTTCGGGGAGTAAGAGGATGACTCTGGCAGTGGCAGCAGCTGGGAGCCCAGAGCACCAGGAGCCAGGAAAGAGGAGCAGGAGGGAGGAGGGAGAGCCAGGAAAAGCAGGAGGCCTGGGTTTCTCCCACATCAGGCCTCAGAACACCTGAGACTCAGCCCAGGCCTGGAGGAGATGTGGGAGCCAAGGAGGCGAGACTGGGTAAGTAGGATCATAAACAAAAGGCTGTCAAAGCCCCTCAACCTGGCTGCAGGAGAAGTAAGGAGACCCCAAAATTTAATGAGCAGATACCTACTGTAAAACACCTACTGAATTTTATCTGATTAAGAGCAGCACTTTTTTTTTTCTTTTTTAACATCCTGAAACCAAAGAATGTTCAAACTACTGCACAATTGCACTCATCTCACACACTAGCATAGTAATGCTCAAAATTCTCCAAGCCAGGCTTCAATAGTACATGAACCGTGAACTTCCAGATGTTCAAGCTGGATTTAGAAAAGGCAGAGGAACCAGAGATCAAACATCTGTTGCCAACATCTGTTGCCAACATCTGTTGGATCATTGAAAAATCAAGAGTGTTCCAGAAAAACATTTACTTTTGCTTTATTGACTACGCCAAAGCCTCTGACTATGTGGATGACAACAAACTGTGGAAAATTCTTCAAGAGATTGAAATAACAGACCACCTATCCTGCCTCCTGAGAAATCTGTATGCAGGTCAAGAAGCAACAGTTAGAACTGGACATGGAACAACAGACTGATTCCAAATCAAGGAAGGAGTATGTCAAGGCTATATATTGTCACCATACTTATTTAATTTATATGCAGAGTACATCATGCAAAATGCTGGTTGAAGCACAACCTGGAATCAAGATTGCCAGGAGAAATATCAATAACCTCAGATAAGCAGATGACACCACCTTTATGGCAGATCATAAAAAAGAACTAAAGAGCCTCTTGATGAAAGTGAAAGAACAGAGTGAAAAAGTTTGCTTAAAACTCAACCTTCAGAAAACTAAGATCATGGCATCCAGTCCCATCACTTCATGGCAAATAGATGGGGAAACAATGGAAACAGTGAGAGACTTTATTTTGGGGGGACTCCAAAATCACTGCAGATGGTGACTGCAGCCATGAAATTAAAAGACGCTTACTCCTTGGAAAAAAGTTATGGCCAACCTATTCAGCATATTAAAAAGCAGAGGAATTATTTTGCCAACAAAGGACCATCTAGTCAAAGCTATGGTTTTTCTAGCAATTATGTATGGATGTGAGAGTTGGACTATAAAGAAAGCTGAGTGCCGAAAAATTGATGCTTTTGAACTGTGGTGTTGGAGAAGACTCTTGAGAGTCCCTTGGACTACAAGGAGATCAAACCAGTGAATTCTAAATGAAATCAGTCCTGAATATTCATTGGAAGGACTGATGCTGAAGCTGAAACTCCAAGTCTTTGGCCACCTGATTTGAAGAACCGACTCATTGGAAAAGACCCTGATGCTGGGAAAGATTGAAGGGAGGAGGAGAAGGGGATGACAGAGGATGAGATGGTTGGATGGCATCACCGACTTGATGGACATGAGTTTAAGCAAGCTCCGGGAGTTGGTGATGGACAGGGAGGCCTGGTGTGCTGCAGTCCATGAGGTTGCAAAGAGT
The DNA here is from genome assembly GCF_042477335.2 of Ovis canadensis. Classification (NCBI taxonomy): domain Eukaryota; kingdom Metazoa; phylum Chordata; class Mammalia; order Artiodactyla; family Bovidae; genus Ovis; species Ovis canadensis. Next base: position 18,474,177 of record NC_091269.1, read on the forward strand.
CAGACACGACTGAAAAACTGAACTGAACTGAACATCCTGAAATAGGGCTGTGGTACAGTTGAATGTGTTTGTAATCACTGCCCCTGTCTGGGTGTGAATGTGGCTGTTGTTGCTGGCTGCAGAACTGACCATTGTAGCTCTCTGATGTTCCAATCAGCAAACAAGGTAATTCAAGGAAGTTATCTGAGCCCACTTCGTGCAACTGAATTTCAGTGGAAGATCTTTTATAAACTGATCATTTCTGATAAGGTCATGAAAGCACTAGAATCAAAACTTATGCAGGGTCTTGGAAAAAGATACTGGAAACAATCATAGAGTACTTTCTAAGAAATGTTTAATTTCCAGCTTGTGAAAAACCATCAAAATATTGAGTTAAAAAAACCTGGAAGAATCAGACTCTGGCTGCAAAGAAGTTTTAGGAACCTTCTTAACAGCTTATTTCAATCATATTTTCCTTTTTATTATGCCTGCACAAATGTGATATTTCAATATAGGTTTTTAAAATAATATAAATCTAGAAGAGCTCTTTTAGTAAGTGTAAATTAAAAGCACTAAGAGAAAAAGCCTAGTGCTATAAACTGGATACATTTTTATCCTAGTATTTATAAAATAATGATGCATCTTATGATATCCTGAATTTTACAAAATCTAATCAACATCGAAAGAGGAGAGTGAAAAAGTTGGCTTAAAGCTCAACATTCAGAAAACGAAGATGATGGCATCTGGTCCCTTCACTTCATGGGAAATAGATGGGGAAACAGTGTCAGGCTTTATTTTGGGGGGCTCCAAAATCACCGCAGATGGTGATTGCAGCTATGAAATTAAAAGACGCTTACTCCTTGGAAGGAAAGCTATGACCAACCTAGATAGCATATTCAAAAGCAGAGACATTACTTTGCCCACAAAGGTCCATCTAGTCAAGACTATGGTTTTTCCAGTGATCATGTATGGATGTGAGAGTTGGACTGTGGAGAAAGCTGAGGGCCAAAGAATTGATACTTTTGAACTGTGGTGCTGGATAAAACTCTTGAGAGTCCCTTGGACTGCAAGGAGATCAAACCAGTGAATCCTAAGGGAAATCAGTCCCGAATATTCATTGGAAGGAATGATGCTGAAGCTGAAACTCCAGTACTTTGGCCACCTCATGTGAAGAGTTGACTCATTTGAAAAGACCCTGATGCTCGGAGGGATTGGGGGCAAGAGGAGGAGAGGACGACAGAGGATGAGATGGCTGGATGGCATCACTGACTCGATGGACAGGAGTTTGGGTAAACTCCAGGAGTTGGTGATAGACAGGGAGGCCTGGCGTGCTGCGATTCATGGGGTCGCAAAGAGTCGGACATGACTGAGCAACTGAACTGAACTGAATCATTCTCTTTTTAGTTTTGTGAATCTGCTGTCAAAGTCACCAAAGGGATTTTACATTTTAGATATTGCATTTTTATTTCCAAAATTTCTACTTGGTTCTTTTTCAAGAATCAAAGTGCTTGGTCACTTTTTATAGATTTTTATTTCCTGCAGATATTTTCAAGCCCATTTTATTTGTTTAAATACAGGGTGCATAATTATTTGATAGTCTTTGATAATTCCAGTATCAAAGACATACCTGTTACATTTATTATTTTGGTTGTTTTTTGTTTCTAATGCCTGTTTCCTGTGTGCTTGGTTATTTTTGACTGAGTGTTGCTCATTGTCCTTGCAGCGTTTATCACCTACGTTATGGAAACATTAGTCCATAAAAGGATTTATGGTTGATTCTTCCAGGTTCCCTCAGCCCAGGACCACACTAAATCAATTCATGGTGTGAAATTTCCTGTACTACCTAGGCAAAAATATGGCTGAAATTTCTGTAAAGAGAAATCTTTGTGTAATTATTTATTATTTTCCATTTTATGGCACATAATCCATGGTACTAAGACCTTCTATATGCAGGGTGAGAATCAAAGACAAAGAGGCAAAGTTGCCACAGGGAAAGAACAAAAAGCCCTTAGGGGTTTACCCTGTCGAAGTCACAAAGGGGATGAACTCAACAAACCTATGCTTGCATTTCCCTGTACAGACACTTTCCTCACTGTTTTCAGGAGGAAAGAGGCCTGGTTGTTCTCTTCTACCTGTGACTTTAGTATCTATGACCTATGTGATCTATGACACTTGGTATCAATAACTTTAATTTGATGCCCAGTCCGATGTAAGTTGTAGTATCATTTCACTCTTTTGTGAATGGATCCCTTGACAATATTGTGATCCTTGAAGGCGGGGTTATATCTTGTGCTTCCTCTTGTATTTCTGTTAGTTAGAGCTCTTGATATTACTGGGCAAAAACTCATTAAAAACAAGTTGGTTTGGTTGATTTGCAGTTCTAATGAAGCTGAACTTAGAGATACCCTCCTGTCCAGTTAGTTCATTCCTAGAAATATCCCCCCACCCACAATGCTTCTTTATGTCCCCCAAAACATGGATAAGAATGCTTATAGCAGAACTTGAAATGATTCATATTCCCATCAATGGTAACGTGAAAACAGAAATTGCGGTACAGTCACCCAGTGGAATATTATACACTCACAAAACAGAAAAGCTGCAGCTGCACACAAAACATAAGAGAATTCTCTCAAACAAAATGTGAGCACAATACATCAGCCAAGAGAGAGTTCACACTGAATGGCTCAGTTTAGATAAAATGCAAGAAGAAGCAAAACTGCTCCATGGTGTCAGAAGTTAGGGTCAAGTCTGGGTACTTGGGGCTGGTGGAGCAGGAGCGGGGAGAGGGTCGAGGGGAGCCTCTGGGTTTTCTCTTGGCTGCATTTCTGTCACTGCTTTGGTCTCTCTCGTGAACTGAGCTTGTGAATGCTTAATGAGTATTTACGATTTATGCACTTTTTTCTGTGTGAGTGTGTACGTGCTCAGCCACTTCAGTTGTGTTCAACTCTTTGTGACCCTATGGATAGACTGAAGCTCACCTGGCTCCTCTGTCCATGGGATTTTCCAGGCAAGAACATGAGCGTGAGTTTCCATACCCTCCTCCAGGGGAATCTTCCCAACCCAGGGATTGAACCCACATCTCCTGCCTTCCCTGCTCTGTAGGTACATTCTTTGCCTACTGGGCCACCTGTCTTGTATTAAAATTGTTCCAAGGTAATAAAACATAGATGAACATTATTTTTTCTAAAAAGGATGATCTCTGTTCAATTTCTGTAAATAAAGAAGTACAGGGATCTTCTCCAGATGGCTTTTGGATTATCTGCAGGAGTTAATGTTAGGGTAATAGCACCTCAACTCTGAAAATAAATGCCAGGACTTGGCATCACTAGGGCAGTTCAAAGAAGTTGCAAAGAGCAATGCAAGGCACCATCAGTGTATAGACCTCCACCTTCCCCAAGAGAATCTTGTGTTTTACTCATTAAAATATAGATTTTTACTGTTTGCAGCTCTTCTCTCTGAAGGCAGTGATGATAAGACTCTGTTGACAAAATTCAGCATCCATCCCTTGGGGGTTCTTACTTCTCCCCTCCCCACCCGGCCCTCATCTCCTGAACAGCAAGCTGCTGGGAGGGGACCAGGAGGGCCCAGGGGAAGGGGCTTTTGTTTCCCATTGTTCTAGAGGTGGTTCTGGGTGGAAGGAAGGTTCTGGGTGTTTAAAAGGAGGAAAGGACATTACAAATGCACATGGATCATCCTGGGTTTTGTTGCTCAGGACCTGATTTATCTCTGCATAGAAAAATGATTTATCCTTAGGTCTCTGGATTGAGGGTAGACATGTGTGGACTCACCAGCGTGATGTGTGCCTGGGCAGGATGGGTAAAGAGGGAGGGGCAGTAGGCAACCCTCACCCCACTGGCCAAGGCTGGGAGGTAATCAAGAGTTGGGTGACTTTAGGAAAAAATGAAGAAACATTTTAAAATCCAACAGCAGATTCTCATCACAACTGAGGTTGTTGTTTCAATTTTATTGTTTCCTCTTTGCTGAACACATCTGTTTTCAGAAACATTCTATAACAGTGGGAAGGATTTGGAAAGATAAATTGGGGTAGTGAGTGGTGTGTGTGGTGGGAAGTAGAACCAATGACTTTATGGAAAATATTCTCCCCACTTTTCAGAGGGACACCTTAAGAAATTCCTGGGAAGGGGCAATCCAGGTTTCTACCTCTGCTCCGTGCTGATATACAGACACTGGCAAGTCCAGATTCTGAAGGATTTGAAGTTGTAAGACTTGGGGGACCCTCATTAAGAAAAATAATGCAAAACTACAATTGCAAAACTCCCATGTCCTAGGACAGAGTGAAGGACCCTGAAGATCTCCCTTCATTAGCTTTGTAATAATGCCTTTGGTCACAAAACACTTTCTTTATAAAAGAAACACTGCAAATAATCATGTATAAAGTAATGGGTAATACAGGGTGCATTTGAAGACAGGAAAAGATGTATAATATAAAAAGTGTTAATATACAGAGCAGGACAGGGGGTAGGTACCATAACCACTGATTGACATATTAAGTGCTATTTGGAACAAAAATTTCCGTTTGAAAGGTAACAGGCTAATCAAGAAATGTCTGATTTAAAATTGCAAGATAAGCAACCCAATGTCCACCAGTGGATGACTAGATAGACAAAATATGGTATATCTATACAATGGAATATTATTCAGTCTCAAAACAAAGCAAACTCAGACACAGGCTACAGGACAGGTGATTCTGGAAGACGCAATGGTCAGTGAAATAAGCCAGTCACAAAAGGACAAATACTATATGATTCCAGTCATGTGAGGTACCTAGAATAGTGCAATTCATAGAGACAGAAAGTAGAATGGTGGTTGTCAGGGGCTGGGGGTGAGGGATGGGAGTTAGAGTTTAAGGGACAGTTTCAGTTTTGCAAGATGAAAAGAGATCTGGAGATGGATGGTGGTGAATGTCACTGGATGGTGGTGAATTGGCACAACAATGTGAATGTCACTGAACTGTACACTTAAAGATGGTTAAGATGGTAAATTTCATCATATATATACATATATATGTATATATATGTGTGTGTATATATATATATATATATATAAAACCACAATTGAAAAAATTGTGAGAGTTTTGCAGCTACAATTCTTCTTGCTTTCTAGCTGGGAGAGACTTCCCAAAAAACAAATCCTTGCTGGCTCAGAACTTTCCAAGTCAAATATCCTCAAACATGGAAAATTTCAGAAGACATGCCTGTATATCCAGTTTGGGGACATCAGAATGTGGTTAACTGTGCTTAAATTGAACAAAAAAAATCCAAAATTTTTTTCTTTCAAATGATTAAATAGTAATGTGACTCCAGAATCTGATTTGGCCTCCAAAGTACACATACAGTCCTACAAAGAGAGCTCCATTTCTGCCTGGAACAACCAGGCTGGTGAGGGAGCTGAGTGGCTCCCAGGATGCAACTATGCACTCTGACCTCTGAAATGTCCCCAGGACAAAACATTCTTGGCAGCTGGTGGTAGCAGCAGCAATGGCCACTTCCTTCTCCCCAACCCCAGCTATAAACTCTGGTTAGGGCTAATAGCACCCTGTTCCTTCAGGGAGATTTGGAGAAGACTAATAAGAAATGGGATGGGAAACACAACAAGCTTGTTGGCAGGAGGCATGATACAATGCAAGGTGGTTTGAAGCTCCCATCACCCTGCCTCCATAGTGGTGACCTCCCATGCCTCCAAATCTGACCTGTAAAAAGACCAAAGAGAGATCCCAGGCAGCCAGAGACCCCAGAGACTCAGAATTCAAAACCTGATCATAAAGGAAGGGGCTGTTCTCTGCTAATGACCTCCCAGGGTGAAATGTCCTGGCCTCAGGGAAGCCTACTCTTAGCTCTTCTAATGTATTACTTATGGCTATAGGGTTTTTACAACATTCAAGGCTACGTGAATGTCACTGAACTGTACACTTAAAGATGGTTAAGATGGTAAATTTCATCTTAGATATGTATATGTATATATGTATGTATATACATGTATATATGTACATGTACATGTATGTATATACATGTATATACATGTATATATATATGTATATATGTATGTACATATGTATATATATCTATTTAAAATGATGTATCAGTGAGAGGGGCTTATCTGGTAGCTCAGCTCGTGAAGAATCCACCTGCAGTGCAGGAGACCCCAGTTCGATTCCTGGGGCTGGAAAATGCCCTGGAGAAGGGACAGTCTACCTACTCCAGTGTCCTTGGGCTTCCTTGGTGGCTTAGTTGCTAAAGAATCCACCCGTAATGCAGGAGACATGGGTTTGTTTCCTGGGTAGGGAAGATCCCCTGGAGGAGGGCATAGCAACCCACTCCAATATTCTTGCCTGGAGAATCCCCATAGTCAGAGGAGCCTGGTGGCCTACAGTGCATGGGGTTGCAAAGAGTCAGACATGACTGAGCGACTAAACATAGCACATTAGTGAGAGACCATTATGAAAACCATCACGCATACATATACATGACACATACAACCATTCACTTATGTTTGCATACATAAAATATATGATGTATAATACATGCTTTATTATAAAAATAAGAATAGCTTTGTAAATCATGTAAAAATGCTGCCTTGTCCATGTCAAGGGTTGATTTTTAGATTGTTTTTACAATTCTTTTCCCTTTAAAAAAAAAATTGTTGTTATTTTACTAGTTTGCTCACTTCCAAAGCTACTGGTAAAATAAACTATGCTATTTTTCCAGAAGAGATTGACTCCATAAGAGGACTTACATTTAGAACTAGGGTCACACGATTTCTTTTAGAATTAAAGAGACTGTAGAAGTTTTTCTAGCTTCCTCATTCCCACTTCACAGATGAGTCCATTGAGGCTGGAAGAGATGGAGAGATTTGCCTGATACAAAAGTCACATTTGGTCATAGAGCTGGGACTCTGGGTGGAAGTCCCACTGAGCCTTGCTCATCAGTCCTGCACCCTCCTCCAACTGTTTGGGCCAAACAAACAGTTTACTTGTTATTCTGAGTCTGTTTTTACTTTTACCCACCCAAGCCCACTTGGATATTCATCACTGGAGGAAGGGAAAATGCAAAGTGAGGGGACACAATCGCTTAAAAAAGAAATGTTGAAACCATCAGTAAGTGAGCCTTAAATTTTTTAAACACTGCATGTACCCCTCCTAATTACATGACAGAATACAAGCTGGCTCATGTAAGGTCTCATGAGTCTCTCTAAGATAATGACATTGAACATTTTTTACTGGACATTTATTAGGCATTAGCTCCTCGCACTGACTGAAGCGCCTTATGTGTCTTCACTCATTTGGCTTTCACAGCCTCCACTATGACGCCGACATAGGTCTTGTCGTCGTCACTCGTATTCTACAGATGAGGAAACTGAGGGCTTAGGTCAATCTCTCTTGCCTGCCCCACATTCTCCCAAGCACATAGACACACAGCATCAGTACTTATCGCTTTCTGTCTCCATCCATGGCGCAAATAGTCATGAAGACTGAGGTGTTCAGTGCAGGCTTTGGAGTCCAGAGTCGTTAAGACAGCTGGGGCCTCAAAGCTCACACAGGTTGTGTATGTGGGGGGAGGGGGGCTCTTCCACAAGGACAGCAGAGAAAGACTGAGAAGGCCCAGAAGTGTGGCTATGACCTCACAAGCCCCCATGGGAGGTAAAAACTCCCGGGGAGGGGGCTGGGAAGGTGTTTTCACACAGAAGGTGCAATTTTAGCTGTGTGTAAAAATGAAGTTAAGTTGCTCAGTTGTGTCCAACTCTTTGCAACCCCGTGGACTGTAGCCCACCAGGCTCCTCCATCCATGGGATTCTCCAGACAAGAATACTGGAGTGGGTTGCCATGCCCTCCTCCAGGGGATCTTCCCAATCCAGGGATTGAACCCAGGTCTCCCGCATTAGAGGCAGATGCTTTAACCTCTGAGCCACCCGGAAAGCCCAAATATTGATATGTATGAGGTGAAAGTGAGGTGAAGTCGCTCAGTCGTGTCCGACTCTGCAACCCCGTGGACTGTAACCTACTAGGCTTCTCCATCCATGGGATTCTCCAGGCAAGAACACTGGAGTGGATTGCCATAAAAATGAAATAGGACTTAAACAGTCAACAGGGGTGGGGCCAGTCAATGGGTTTAAAAAAAAAAAGGGCATTTCTGGCAGGGAGCATATCACAGGCAAAAGTTTAAAAGCCTGAAGAAACATCCACTTCACGCAGGCCCTCTAATGTGCTTTACACTGAAGACAGCGCTTGCTGCTTTACCAGTGACACTGCACAGCAAAAGAGGAGGAGTCATGGGCCATTGTCTCTAAATACAGTGTCTCCCCGGCCGTCTTTGGCCTCCATGGAGTGGGAAAGCCATAAGGAGTGGGATTAGGGATTATGATCAAAAGATGACAAAGGAAGACTTGCTATGGAGGTGCCTCCCAGGAAACAAGCAATGGTGAAATGCAGCTCCCCACTGAGATAAGGAATTGAAGGACTGGGCCATGCTTGAATTTAAACTAGGAAAGAACATGGGTGTTGGAGAAGATATTGAACATTTGCAAAACAATAATGGAAAGACCTTTCAGCACAGAAGCAGTGTGGGAACATGCTGTGTGCAGAGAAGAAGGTGGTCAGTTAAGAACATTTCATGGCAGAATCCAGGGTAGGAGTGATGAGGAGGAGGTGAAGGATAACAAGGGGCACCCCGGACCAGCCACTGCACTGACATGGCTGGGGAGACCAAAGGACAATGTGTTCTGACCTTGGGCTGGAGTCTAAAATAGGGACGACAGCTTGAAGGGACCATCATGCAGGCAAGGCTGGGCAGTGCCCAGTGCCCCCGATCTCCTGGGGAAGCCCCAGGTGTCTGTGTTGCTGATGCAGGTGTGCCTACCTGGGATGCCCAGCTCCAGGTAGGGAGCAGCTAGGTTGGTGCCTCTCTGTCTTTCTTTCTCTTCATCTTCATAAGGAGGTACTTCATGTTATGTCTATCCACAGATTTTTTCCAATGTATTCACTCAAACTCTATATTCCCATGACCTTGTTTGTTAGAGCAGGCAATTTAATCATTACACTTATGGAAGCATGGATTAACCAGAGATTAGAATGGGTTGAGGTTTGTTCAGAGTGAGGGAACTGTTGATAATGTGATGACATTCATCAGGGCCCAGGGCCCAACTAGGAGAGGTCGGGCAGGGGACAGAGTGGAGGGAAGTGACATGAAGGCTTGTTTCCTCTGGAACAAACCAGGGCCTCTAGATGCTTTCAGTCACTGCCCTTTGGCCCATCAGTAAGCCTTATTCCGGATGTCTGCATTTTTCTGTGTCGCCATCCAGGAGTGAGTAAGATGGCATAGTGGTGCTCGTGTGTCCAGTTCTGGATGTGGTTTTGAATTTTGGTTGTCACCTCTGCTGGCAAAGTGAGGCCAACTAAAGAACAGCTCTGCCATTAGAAGGGCTAACCTGATGATCCTGCGGCTAAGACGGGGGGTCCAGGTTTGATCTATGGTTGGGAAATGAAACCCCACATGCCCCAACTAAGAGTTCACATCTGCAGCTAGAAGTCCATGTGGCACAAGGAAGATTGGAGATCCTGAGAGCTGCAAGTAAGACCCAGCACAGCCACATAAATTTTTAAAAATATATATTTTAAAAATCCCACAAAAAACAGCTCTGTCATTAGATTCTAATATTTACTAAACAAATACACAGGCTTCAGAAACATGAATTATCTGAGCTCATCTGTCCTGGGAGAAAAGGCTTTGCCAGGCAGCAACCTCACTTCACTCCAGGCTGCAACCCTGGCATGCCAAGGTCACCAGTGACCTTCCACTCAGAGCTCAGAAAGGTGTGAAGTGGAGTCCCTGATGAAGGCTATAACTCTGACCAGATAAACCCATCCCTCCAGAATCTCAGGGAACCTTAGCAGGCATGTAGATAGGGCACAGCTCATACACAGGGTGGAGCTCCACTTGTGCCTGGATCTCCCAAGGGCCCTTTTAGAACAGAGGTTCATCGTGGCTGGTGACTCAGTCCACACAAAGGTTCTTTCCTCCACACCGGCAATGATACCAACAAAAACTTCTCCCTGGTTTGCCTGGGCTTCCCCATCACAGGATATCTTGGTGCTCAAAAGAAACAAAAGAAGGAGGAAATAAGATAGGTGAACATTTTCCAGTGAAAGAGTAGGCTGACTTAGGGTTTTCAGTAAAGGTTTGGTACTTTCATATTTTGTTTCAGAGATTCATCCAAAAGCCTGCCTCTCTGTATGAACCATGTCTTCTATTTTCTATATTCTGATGCTTTGACTTCTTGGGGTCTTGCCGATCCTGGAGGGACTGCCCCTGACAGGGTTGCCAGTTCCAAGGCATGGTTAACAACTCACTGATAACACACTTTTCAAAGGCAAATCAGTCAATCCAGAGCCCACCTCCTCCTATTTCCGCTGTGGGGCTTTCACCAGGCCCCTGTCCTGATCACCCAAGTCAGGTACTTCAACCAGGGCAGCCCTACACCCAGAGCCCTGAAATGATACAAACCAGTCAGTCCTGAGCCTGTTGACCCTGCCTTACCCACTTCTTCTCATGAAAACCACAATACTATCCATGCATCTGCCCCCCTCCTTCTCCCAACCACCCCGGGCCTTCCCCTTGTGGCTATTTCTGCAAGGCATGCCATGCCCCCTCCTCCTGGGAGCACTGAGTAACAAGCTCTCTCTCCCATGTGGCCATTTGCTGATCTGCTGACCTCCCTGCCCCTGAATAACAACGGAGCCTGCTTCACGACAGGCTCTCTCCTAGTGCGGCTGACTCAGGGGGTCACTCAGAGGGCACTGTGCTGGGGACGCCCTGTTCCCCTCATGCTGAACTCAACCTGCCCACCCTTTACTTTCAGCCATGTGTTCTCTCACCACCCATTCGAAATTGGTAGCAAGTAGTTTTTCTGCACCGACTTATTAAAAAACCAAATGAAAATCTAAGAGACAAACTATCTTCCTTCTCCCTTTGCCACAGAAGGAACTGGCTTTTGTCTGGGTCACTTTGTCCACGGGAGCAGCCTGACAAGTCTGTCCAGTTTAAAGTGGTTGGAACAGGATGGGGCAGAGAGGTCGTGTGGGCTGTGCTCTCCTTTGAAAGCCTTTCTTCCGGGAACCCAGTTAATGCACAGATGATGCTCTTCCAACAGGTCCAAAGTTAAAATAAAGGATATGATTGCATTAAAAATCTCTATTATTTTTGAAAAATCTCTCCAATTCTCTGTTTTCTCCCATCCATCTTGGAATCCTTTCTTCACATTAGAAGAACCTCATGCAGCTGGGAAACACACTCCGCTCCAAAAGGCCAGCCAAGTTTAACTAGAGAATGTGAAATAAGAAATAAAAAAGACTGAGGTTGCTGGGAAAGTCTTTAACCTGGCAGAGCTGGTCACATTCTTGTGAGGCCAGTGACTGGAACTGAGTTCCCTGACCTGTCCCTCAAGGGCAGCACAGAGTTGGGGACTCCTGATGCCAAGAGGTTGTTGGGCCCTGGCAGGTGGGCAGAACCCCCCTCAGGTGCCCAGTGGGTGGCCAGTAAGATGGAACCTTCTTAAGGCTCATCCTCAGGGAGAGTGAACGTTTTCTAAGAGCACCATCCAGGGGCAGGTGGGACATGTCTGCTGTGTCCCCTTCTCCCCTCTTGCCCTATGTCCCTGGCATTTCCTCTCCCCCTGTCTGTCCCTCCCATTGTCATGTCCTCCTCCATCTTCGTCTCTTTCCCATTTTGCCTTTAGATGAGGATGCTGTTGGACACCGGGAAACCAATTTGGAAACCCACAGCCTTCACCGCAGTTATAGAGACAGCCCTAACCACAACCCTACCACCACCTGGCTCCAAACATGGCAAGCATTTCTGAGTGCCTGCCACATCTCACACCTGTGCTCAAAGTGGGCACACAGGATTGGGGTGCTTCTGCCACCCCAGGGCATCCACTCGCAGCAGAACTAGCCTGTGCAGGCAAGAGCCAAGCCCAGGGCATGGCCAGGGCAGCGGTGGTCCCGGGACTGGGGCTTAGGCAGAATGACTGGCCAGAGGGGTTTCCTGTGGGGATGCAATGTGATCATACCTCCCAGTACTGGAGGGCTGAGAAATGTAGGGGGTACCTGGCTTGCCCTTTGTTTTCTCCAGGTTGAAGACCACAACCGAGGAAAGCAGCCTTGGAGATGCCTTTGGCTAAGAGGAGGAACCAAAGTCAATCCAGGTCAACATGAGTTCCTGGTTCTAGAGAAGTCTGGAAGAGAAGTTGTTCCAACACTGATTCTCTAGACCGATGGACTATGCTTTATCCATGAAAATTCAGGGAGGAAAATCACAGATGAGTGAAGATAGGGAATCTACATCATGAATGCAATACTGAAAGGGAACTGCAAAGACATTTCCAGAGTTTAGAAAGCAAGCTTTGTGTGTGTGTGTGTGTGTGTGTGTGTGTGTGTGTGTGTCTGTGTGTGTGTGTGTGTGTGTGTATACAACTTACCAGGGAAGTTCCAGGTATGGACTGAAATAACAGTAAACCTACATGCTAATGGGGTGGTTACAATGATAGGCTCTGTGATTTTATTACTTGATGCAGTCATGGCAAACGAATCAAGATAATCAAAATTACAAGGCTTTACATACAGTGAATGCTCAAATGAATTCAAGTATGGTAAATGCTTTATATACAGTAAATGCACAAGTGAATTTATGTACAGTAAATGCTTGCTGAATTGAAATGCATTGACTTATTTCATCCTACAGATCAGGAAACTGAGAAGGAGGCATCTACAACTTAATGAGATGGGCTATCATCCTGGATACAGCTGTCCTGGCTCATGACCCCAGCAAAGCACTCAGCTCTCTGTCTCCCTCTTTCTTGTTTACTTTGGGAGAAGATTGAGATTCTCTAGGAAAAGGCTAATTCCAAATCCAAGGTGCTATCATTGCTGCTTATTTTTCTTATTATTGTTGTTGCCCTGTCTTAAATATAAGAAACGTTTTCAGCCAGAATGACATCTTCCTTACCAAGGAGAAAGAAGGCAGTGTGCAGACATAGCTCTGAGAGATGGCGGAGAAGGAGGAAAAAGGGAGGTGGGTGCAGCCAGCTGATGCTACAGGGGGGCTGTAATTTGGAAGAACACATCTGCCTCAATATTGGATGTTTCTTTTGCTTTAACATTATATTTTGTTGCTTTTGCTACAAGTTAAGAATGTTGCCTATAGTCTGAAATATACAGGAAAGTCCATTCTCAAAACTCTGACCTTTATAGGTGTAAAACTTTTCCATTCATATAGAGGTAAAAAGTTGCAAAACAGAGTATGACGTTTCCTCTTGCTGGAGGTTGATATGAACTTTGTGGCCTGACCAACAAGGACAGCTACAAGAGCAAAGGATTACTACATCAAGAAGTTTGCAATGACCAGCCACACTTCTTCCCATTTTAGTATAAAAGAAACCTGAATTCTAACTCAGATAAGATGTTTCTTTGGAACACAAGTCCACCATCTTCTCAATCTGCTGGCTTTCTGAATAAAGTTGCTCTTCCTTGCACCATCACTTGTCAGCCACTTGAACTTGGGGGCTGTTTGTTACTGCACTGTGTGGAACCAGCACTGACTTGTACACTCCTAACCTCAGTCTCCTCATCTGCAAAATGAACATCAGAGAATCTGTGATGAGAAGTGTAGTGACAATGATGAGGGTCCTTGTAAGAAAAATTCTCTCAGCAGGCACTTCTGATGTTCTGGGCACAGTTCCAAGTGCTCTACACAGAGTAGCTATTTACTCCTCAAAAAACAAACCCATCAGAGGGCCACTATTATTACTGACATTTATAGAGGAGGAAACCCACACACAGAGCCTCATGTGTATGAAGGAGGCTGGACCATGGCAGGAAATTATTAAGTGTCAGTTTCTCTTCCCTTTCTTTTGCAACGACCACCCCCTACTCCCTAACCTCCTGTTTAGGAAAAACTGTCAGAGGCATGAGGGAGAGATTTTTTTAAGTTGGCAGAAGACACCCCCTTCTGGGAACTCCATCAGCTGTGAGCCGTGGGCAGATGCCATGTTCCATGGATGGTCCCATGCAAGACACTGCACCTTGCCCACAGGTCTGTCTGACACCACGTGTTGTGTCTTCTACTAGAGACTAGTCTCTGTTCAGTTCAGTTCAGTTCAGTCGCTCAGTCATGTCTGATTCTTTGCGACCCCATGAATCACAGCACGCCAGGCCTCCCTGTCCATCACCAACTCCCGGAGTTCACTCAGACTCACGTCCATCGAGTCAGTGATGCCATCCAGCCATCTCATCCTCTGTTGTCCCCTTCTCCTCCTGCCCCCAATCCCTCCCAGCATCAGAGTATTTTCCAATGAGTCAACTCTTCGCATGAGGTGGCCAAAGTACTAAGGAATCCATGATCTTGTGGTCATCTTCAGTCACTGTAATGCCCTCACTTTACATGTGGTGTGATTGTTCCTATAGTTTGTTTTAATAGGATGAAATTTGCTTCTCTTTGTGGCAAACTCAAACCATTTGCAAAAGACATAGCTTAGGAATTTTGAGTGAGGATTGGGTTAGGGAGGAGATCATCCAGGACTTTTCTTTTTATTATTAACATCCTAGGGCAGTAGTTAGTTAGCACAAGGATCTTTGTGCTAACTAGATCAGGGAATAAAAAGATCATGATGCAAAACAGTGGACTCAGAAGTTTCTTTCCCCTTCTCTGAAAAACAACAATCGTAATTACCTGCCACTTCATAATCTTCTGAAGGCTAAAAACACCTGCACGCCGATGTTCCCTGCTTTTTCTCCCCAGGTGTCAGCAAGGCAAGTGTGTCAGGGCCCAGTGTGCTTGTCCTGCCCTGCAGGAGCCACACGTGGACGGTTTAATGTTTCTTTTCCTTCCCGGTGGATCTCATCTTGTCTGAAAGAAAACACATACACACTCTTGAAGGTGGTTTCACTGCTGTGAGTGGTAGAAACTGTCAATATGATTATAATAAATCACAGGACTATTGAAAATGTTACTTCAGGCCCATCTGCCTGAAACTGAACTGGACTCTCCCCCCACAAAGTACTCTTTTCTCTTCTGCATCCTGGAAAATGCCACCTGCTTTCACCAGCGGAAATCTGGCCCCTTCCTGATGTCATCTTCTATCCCTCGCATGCTGTCCACCACCACATCCTGACTACTCACTCTCACCTCGAAGGCATTTTGTCAGCCCCTCACCCCCGCCACCCCGACCCCTCCCACTCTCCACGCTGGTACAAACTCTGCTGTTGCCTCACTTACTGCACAGCCTCCTCCAGTAGCAAGCATGATCTGGGCTCCATCATGATCTGGAAGGCCCTCTTTCATGTTCATCCACATGTGTCCTTGCCCCTTGGTTAATGACACATCACCCCTCAGGTTTTTGTCATCTCCTCCGATGCCAAAATCTCCTCATCCCATGACTTTGCTCATCTCTCCCTTAGTCCTCCAAGGCCAGGTCCTACTCACCTTCCAAGTGTCAGTTCAGATGTCACTTCCTCAAAATACTCTCCCCTGATCCCACCAGCCAGTCAAAGCTTTGTTCTTCTGTCCTGATCTTCCACTGTCTCCATTATTAACTCCATTGAAGACACAGTCATAATTTGAATATCTGTCTTTACTGGATGGACATTTGTTTACTGGGGCCCTGCTGCCCTAGATTGAAACAAGGCTAGACCCAGAGCTCACAGCTTGTTCCCGTTTCAAGGTGCAGCTTGTGAGCATGTGTGTGCGTGTGTGTCTGTGTGTGTACATGTGAGTCTGTGTGAGAAGACTGGGAATCAGTGGCAGTCAGTGGTGAGGGAGGTGGCCTGGCAAAGGATATCACTAACAGACTGTTTAGGGGACCTATGTGGACATCACAGGGGATAGAGACTTAGAATCTGGAAAGTGGCTTAGGTTTGTCAAGTGGTGAAGAAGAGCCAGGCTGGAACAGCAGGGGGATGTGCCCAGAAAAGGCGTGCTTCATCTGCGATGAAGACAGCAGTGCTGGTCAAGGGTAAGCGTCCCAGATACAAGAGAAATGGTAAGATGGGCATGCAAAAAGTGGAAGCATATGAGTTAGACTTTTAAAAATCATATTGCTGTGTTGTGCTCATTCAAGTCTGACTCTTTGCGATCCTATGGAATGTAGCCTGCCAGGCTCCTCTGTCCTTGGGTTTTTCCAGGCAGGAGTACTGGGGTGAGTTGCCATTTCCTCCTCCAGGGGATCTTCCCAATCCAGGGATTGGACCCGCATTTCCTGCATTGCAGGCAGATTCTTTACCACTGAGGCCCTGGGAAAGCCCTTAAAAATCATGCTAAGCTTGAATTTTCTCAGAAGTTTAGAAACATTTTCAATATCACTTGCAATTTTCCTGTTACTCTGGATTTTAAAGAAACTTTCACTTTGTAGCTTGTGAAATGAAGACATGTGGCCAAGACCGGTGAAGACACATGGCCAAGAGAAGGAACCAGGGACTGCACAGCCACAGACAGGGGCTCAACCAAAGTCAGGGGCAGACCCTGGCTGCTCCGCACTGCTGGCTCACAGGCCGCACTTTCTTCTCCCAGGCTGTGTGTCTGTGACTTCATCTTTCTCTGAGCTCCCCAGCCCTTTGAGCACACAGATGGCCTGTCCTTGGTGTCAGAGTGCAGCAGGAGTGCCTCCAGGGAAGCACCCACTTCACACCATTGAAAAGGCCCCTTGTTCACAGGCACACCTGGGTCTGAGTACTGTCTCTATTTATTAGCTGGATGATCTCAATGTTAATCCTTCCAGTTCTCAGCCCTGAATTCCACCATTCAGCCTGGTCACGTATTCACTCATGAACCATTATGTATTGAGCTCCATCTGTGGGCCAGGCGCTGCACACAGGGCTGAGCACATAACTGCAAGCAAGATGGGTAAAGTGCCTGCTCTTTTAGGGTTTGCACTTCCTGCAGGGAGGTAAACATTGAGTACATTTCCAAGTATATAACTTTTCAGCCCCAATGGGAGGGGTAAAAAATGGCTGCTCCTCTAACGCCTCAGTACCACCTCCATGCTGTTGCCTCCAGGAAGGGATATTTGGTGGCAAAGGGAGGGTTACTTTTTAATCAGGGGGACAACTCTCTAAGTTAACACACAACTGAAACATTGATCTTTTCCTGCAAAATGTTCCAGAAGCTACAATAGCCCTCACCCTCTGGAAGTGAGGAGAAAGCAGGTGTCCCCAGATGGCTCTCCCTGCTTGACAGGAGCTGAAAGGAAGATCCAGTGCAGCCATGCAGCTGGGGCAGCAAAAGGAAGACTCTGTCCAATAGCCCGTGGTAACCATGGTGCCTGTCTATCCTGCGTGGGACCCACGCCGTGTGTTGGTGTGGAGCGGAGGGGAGGGTGGATACAGGAAAGGCCCTGAGGATGAGAGGCAAGAAATGAAGATGACCCAGGTGGAGCAAAACCCGGAGATTTCCTCCAGCCCATCTGACTAAGAGTGCCACCCAGCCATCAGGGAGGGATTGAAAGTAGTATATCTGTGTACTCTTTGCAACTTTGGCATGCATAATTTATACTTAAGATACTAGTTGAATAAATGCATATTTCATTTCATAGTGTGGTACAGCTATTCCCAATAGCCTTTCTTGTTTACATATTATAGTGAATGAAATGCAAAACATACATCTAACAAACACTCGGGATGTATCAAGAATTCTTTAAATTCAATTACAAGCATACAAATTATCCTATTTCTTTTAAAGTGATTAAAAGACTTACCAAGTAAAATGCAAAGATGACAAAACAGTACATGAAAAGACACTCAACATCATTATCATTAGGGAAATGCAAATCAAAACCATGATGATAATTCACTGCACATCTATGAGAGCAGCTAAATCAGAAAAACGGGTCACATCATGTGTCACAAGGGTGTGGAGAGACCAGAACACTCCCATGTTGCTCTGGGAAATCGCCTGATAGTTTCCTAACAGTTAACTGTATGGGTCCTTCAAGATCCAGCACTCCACTCCTAGGAATTCACTGGAGAGGAGCACGTGTCCATATAGAGACTTCGCACCAAATTCAGACAGCTGCATTGAAATAGCCTCAAACTGGAAACAACACAAACATCCTGCAACAGATGAATGAGCGAGTGAGTTATGCTGTTTCCACATAGTGGAAAACTACGCAGAAATCAAAGGAATAAACTATTGATATATGCAGTGCTGTGAGTGAATCTCAGGGTATCAGGAAGTCAGATGAAAGGAATGCCTACTGCAGGATTTCATTTCTGTAAAGTTCTGGAAAATCCAAATGTACAGTGACAGAAAATTGATCAATGATGGCCTGAAGGTGCTACGCAGGGGAGTACAGGAAGGAAGGTTACAAAGGGCACAAGGGAACCCAGACATATTCATCCCCCTGATGGCAATGAGGTTGGCATGTGCACACAAAGGTCAACGTTTGCCCCGTTGTGCACTTTAAGGATGTGCAAATTATTTTATGTTAGTTATTCATCAATGAAGCTATTAAAAAAAAAAACATGGATAAATTCCAAGATGGGGAATAGTACTGGGATGGAATAAAGTAAGCTGTGTTTGTCTTTAAGGTTCTGATAGCCAGATGGGCAGGTATCCAGGGAAGTGAACCTGTAGCCTGATGTCTGGGTAGTCCCGTTTCTTCTGGGGGTGCCCCCAGCCCCCCAGGACCCTTGTATGCTCCCACCAACCATCTCACACTTGGATTTCCATGTATGACATAGCTCTGACTCCCTGTCCACACCAAGTGAGCAGGATTGGAGCCCCCGATACCCTGTCTTATGCACGTGGGTCTCTCCTGTTTAGTTCCATTATCATGAAGAGTCCCAGGTGAGATGCGGATGTACAAGCAGGAGAAGTATGACCTCAGACAAAAGTGTGAGAACAAGAGGCAGTGGGAATGCAACTCTTGCAGGATATTTCCATAAACATTCCATGTCCACATGGTGACACGGGTCTAGAACAGGCACCAGAATCCTTAAACAGATGTAGGTTTTTTCACTAAAGGAAGTGATGGAAAGGAAGGAGCTGGTGAAAGGAGGGCTCTGCTGTTGGGTGTTTCTGCAAGGCAGGAGGTCTAGGCCACCTCTTTCCTGCACCTTAGCTCTTCTACCTACAAAACAGACATAACATCTCACAGGAGTGTTGTAGGATCAAATAGATAGTAAATGCGATTTTTTTTTCTTTTAAAATAGTTTAACCATTCTTTACAAATATGAAGTATTTCCAAGTACTGCCATAGCTAAGTACTGCAGACCAGGGCTTCAACAGACATTCATCTTCTCATGCAGTTCTGGAGGCTGGAAGTCCAGGGCCAAGGTGTCCGCAGCGTATTTCCTCCAAGGCCTCTCTCCTTGGCTACATGATGATCATCATCTCCCTGTGTCCTCCTGTTGGTCCTTCATCCGTCTGTGCTTGTCTGTGTCCTTGTCTTTTCTTCTTATAAGGACATAAGTTGTATTGGATTAGGGCTACCCCAATGACCTCATTTAACTTAATTACCTCTTTAAAGGCCCTACAGTCAAATCTTTGGAGGGCCTGAGGTTAGAACGTCAACATATAAATTTGCGGTGGACACAATTTAACCCATAAAGGGAGATGGGTGTCTGATTGAGCACTCTTTTTTCAAGTCAGAAATTATATTGGAAAACGCACAGTATCAAATTCAGCAGAGCCAGTACAATAGCCTAAGGTGATGAGTGTCCGTGATGAAGAGTCCGTCACTATGTACCTCTCGCTGGTTTCTGTTTCTGTTTGGTCTCTTTGTCCCTGTCTGTGAGAGCCTCTAAATCAATGGTGGAGTCAGATGTGAGTCTGGGACTCCATCTCCAAGAACACAATGCCGCATTGCCCATCAGCCCCTCCTTTCCCTGAGAAGGGGTCGGAGAGGGCTGTGGGTCAAGTGACACTGAGGTGAGGGACCCAGGTGCAGGGCTGTGAGCCCTATCTTGTGCAGATTTGTGTGATGAAAGCCAGGGAGTGATGTTAAGACATTTTTAGTTGCAAGGGGCAATGAGGGATTTAGAATGGGTTACTGCAGTGTGGCCTTGGTTCATTAAAACAATGCAGTTAAAACAACAGTTATCCATTGCCTTTGCTGCAATCTAACACAGCACTTGCAAAGGAGACAGGATGGGAACTAAACCAGGGCTGGCCCAGGGAGCCCTCTTAGGCAGGTGTGCCTGATAAGGCCTCATGTGTAAAATGACTCTTCAAGGGTCTCCTGGAGGGATAGGGGTCAGTGAGGGTTTCCTGGGACCTGTCTGCTGAGAGTGTTTCCTTTGATCTCAGAGCAAATGAAATTGAGGCCCCTGAGCCCTGGTCAGTGGAACTGCAGAGGCACACCTGGAAACATGGGCTAGAGCTTCATCCCAAGTTGCTCACAGGGATCTGCCCCCAGGGAAGGAACACAGGAGAGCAGGTACCCCAGGGTCAGTTCACATATGTGACCAAGGCAGGGCCAACAGCACGAGCCACATGGGTGCAGATGGGAGAGTCGGGGGGGGCACTGACTTCCTCTAGGCACATCCTTCTCCACCAGTGATTGCATCCCATACCACTTCTCACACAGGATTGTTGCCAGTGTCCTCGAGACAGGGCTGCAGGCCTCAAGATCCCAGTGAACTGCTCCTGGCTTTCACCATCCAATTTTTGCTGGCATATCACACAGTGGGCCTTTCCCCAAATCTTTCCACTAGTGCCAAGGTATATAGCCTTTGATGTCTATGTAGAAGGCTGTGTCTGTTTCGTTGTTGTTGTTTGTGTTCATTTTTGTGTTAAAAATACAAACAAACAAAAACAGCTGAGCTGCCATGGAAAGTACATCATGCAAAATGCTGGGCTGGATGAAGCACAAACAGGAGTCAATATTGCTGGGAGAAATGTCAATAACCTCAGATATGCAGATGACACCACCTTTATGGCAGAAAGCAAAGAGGAACTAAAGAGCCTCTTGATGAATGTAAGAGAGCAGAATGAAAAAGCTGGCTTCAAACTCAACATTCAAATAACGAAGGTCATGGCATCTGGTCCCATCACTTCATGGCAAATAGACGGGGAAACAGTGGTAACAGTGACAGACTTTATTTTCTTGGGCTCCAAAATCACTGCAGAAGGTGATTGCAGCCACTAGATTAAAAGACGCTTGTTCTTTGGAAGAAAAGCTATGACAAACCTAAACAGCATTTTAAAAATCAGAGACGTTACTTTATGGAAAAGGTCTGTCTAGTCAAAGCTATAGTTTTTCCAGTAGTCATGTATGAATGTGAGAGTTGGACTATAAAGAAAGCTGAGCACTGGAGATTTGATGCTTTTGAACTGTGGTGCTGGAGAAGACTCTTGAGAGTCCCTTGGATGCAAGATCAAACCAGTCCATCCTAAAGGAAATCAAGCCTGAATATTCATTGGAAGGACTGATGCTGAAGCTGAAACTACAATACTTTGGCCACCTGATGCAAAGAGCTGACTCATTTGAAAAGACCCTGATGCTGGGAAAGATTGAGGGCAGGAGGAGAAGGGAATGACAGAGGATGAGATGGTTGGATGGCATCACCGACTCGATGGACATGAGTTTGAGTAAGCTCCAGGAGTTAGTGATGGACAGGGAAGCCTGGTGTGCTGCAGTCCATGGGGTCATAAAGAGTCAGACACGACTGAGTGACTGAACTGAACTGAACATGATTTTAAGGGATACTTTTCATTTACAGATATTGCAAAATACAGGCTACAATCCCTGTGCTGTACAATATATCCTTGAGCTTGTCTTACATCCAATAGTTTGCACTTCCCCCTCTTCTACCTCTCACTGGGAACCATGAGTTTGTTCTCTTTATCTGTGAGTCTACTTCGCTTCTGTTATATTCACTAGTTTGTCATATTTTTAAGATTCCAGATATAAGGGCTATCGTACAGTATTTGTCTTTCTCCGTCCGACTTACTTCACCAAGCTGTGTCTGTTTTGAGTGTGTGTGCAGGCAATTTTCTGGGGAGAGGATTCATTAGACTCTGATTGGCCAGGAGAGCCAGGGTGGACTGAAGGGCCAATTACTCT
This sequence comes from Ovis canadensis, assembly GCF_042477335.2. NCBI lineage: Eukaryota > Metazoa > Chordata > Mammalia > Artiodactyla > Bovidae > Ovis > Ovis canadensis. Next base: position 18,496,224 of record NC_091269.1, read on the forward strand.
CTGTGGTGTCCTGCATACACAGAACTAACACAGATTGATGGGGGGAAACCTGGTAGTTATCTCAGGAACAGAATCTATTTCTAAACCTTCATAATTTATACTTATCACCAGCCTGGAGGCTTTTTCAAATAATAAGCCAACACCCTAGTTTTCGGAGGCTTCTGTAACAAAGTGCCACACACAGAGTGGTTTAAACAACAGACATTTATGGTCTCCTGGTTCTGGAGGCTGGAATCCAAGGTCAACAGGTTGACAGGACTGGTTCCTTCTGAGGACTGAAAGGGAGCCTCTGTGCCAGGCCTGTCTCCTAGTTTCCGCTGGTCTTGGTGTTACTAAGTTGATGCTTTCTCTGCTCGCTCCATGCCAGGCAAATTAACCGAGAAATGAGAAATGAGCTGTTGAGGTAAGGAATATGACTTCATTCAGAAAGACAGATGACAGATATGTCTCAACCATCTTTTCAGGGTCTGGATGCCAGATTCTTTTATAGAACAGAGAGGGAGAGAAAGTGAGGAAATAAAGTTAAAAAGACATTTATCTTGCAAAATAGAAGGGGATGTGTTCATTTCTTATTTTCTGCAATCATTCATAGGTGAGCTGTGTTAGATAATCTCTCTGTGAGCTGAACATAGGCACTTGAGTTTAATAGTCAGGAAGAGGAGCAGGGTTCCCCAAGGCAGGCTATGATGTAAGACAAAAACAACAAAAAGCAAAGGTTAAAGTCAAAGAAACATGTGGATGGAATCCTTCCTGTGACTTCAAATAGCCTTTTATCTCACTTTGTGTTCAAATTTTCCCCTTTATTTAAACAAAAATTGAAGTATAGTTGATTTACAATGTTGTATTAGTTTCAGGTGTTCAGGTGTACAGCAAAGTGATTCAGTTATATATATATTCTTTGTCTGATTCCTTCCATTATAAGTTATTACAAGATATTGATTATATATCTCTGTGTTATACAGTAGGTCCTTGTGATTTCTCTATTTCATAGATGCAAATACCAGACCACCTGACCTGCCTCTTGAGAAACCCGTAGGCAGGTCAGGAAGCAACAGTTAGAACTGGGCATGGAACAACAGACTGGTTCCAAATAGGAAAAGGAGTATATCAAGGCTGTATAATGTCACCCTGCTTATTTAACTTATATGCAGAGTACATCATGAGAAACGCTGGGCTGGAAGAAGCACAAGCTGGAATCAAGATTGCTGGGAGAAATATCAATAACCTCAGATATGCAGATGACACCACCCTTATGGCAGAATAAAGAGCCTCTTGATGAAAGTGAAAGAGGAGAGGAAAAAAGTTGGCTTAAAGCCCAACATTCAGAAAAGTAAGATCATGCCATCAGGTCCTGTCACTTCATGGCAAATAGATGGGGAAACAGTGGAAACAGTGGCAGACTATTTTTCTGGGCTCCAAAATCACTGCAGATGGTGATTGCAGCCATGAAGTTAAAAGACACTTACTCCTGAAAGGAAAGTTATGACCAACCTAGACAGCATATTAAAAAACAGAGACATTACTTTACCAACAAAGGTCCTTCTAGTCAAGGCTATGGTTTTTCCAGTGGTCATGTATGGATGTGAGAGTTGGACTGTGAAGAAAGCTGAGCACCAAAGAATTGATGCTTTTGAACTGTGGTGTTGGAGAAGACTCTTGAGAGTCCCTTGGACTGCAAGGAGATCCAACCAATCCATCCTAAAGGAGATCAGTCCTGGGTGTTCATTGGAAGGACTGATGTTGAAGCTGAAACTACAATACTTTGGCCACCTGATGCAAAGAAATGACTTATTTGAAAAGACCCTGATGCTGGGAAAGATTGAGGGCAGGAGGAGAAGGGAACGACAGCGGATGAGATGGTTGGATGGCATCACCGACTCAATAGACATGAGTGTGAGTGAACTCCGGGAGTTGGTGATGGACAGGGAGGCCTGGCGTGCTGGGGTTTATGGGGTCGCAAAGAGTCGGACACGACTGAGCGACTGAACTGAACTGAACTGAAGTGTGTGTAAATTTCCCCTATTTATAGGAAATCATCTTAGCTTGATATCTGTATAGACTCTATCTTCAAATAGTCCCTGAAGTTCTTGGGTACTGGCACTTCAATATCTTGGTGGGGAGACACAATTGAACCCACAACAACCCCCCTCTCTATAAACCCCATACTCTCAGTGCTCATTCACTGGGCACTGGTGGCCTGTGCAGCCTCTTCAGTGTACTCTGAAGGTGTCCTGCCTGGCTTGCTTGTGCCAAACCAATAATGGGTTTATCATTTGGAGCCCCAGATGAATCTGACCTTGAGGGGCATGGGAGACAGGCTGAGGAAGTTAGGCCATCACAAGCCACCACCAGAGTTACCAGCATTTGTGAGAAAATACTTGGTATTTCCAGAGGAGGTTGGAAATTCATCCTTCTCCTGTTGGTGTACCTTCATCTATATTATTTCCTCCCCACCCCCCTCTTTCTGTACTCATTCTCAACTTTCTTGACACTCAACTCAACTGTCATCTCTGGGGTCTTTCTCAGTCCATGAGCTGGATGTGACTCTGAGTCTTCATTGCTTTTGGAGCCCATGCATGAAGGATATCAACCCTGCCTAAGTCCCATTCCAGCTGAGAATGGGGTGGGGGCCTCTGGGACCCTTGCTTCTGCCCCATCTGGCAGAGAGTCTCTGATGCAGAAGGACCACACAGTCTGGAACCTGGGCCTGAATCTTCAGATGCAGCCTGGAATCAGTTCCACTCACCCAGGAACCATCCTAATCAGCCAAGGGTCTCTATCCCTAGAGAATCACTCAGAACCTTGACCAAGAATTCTTCTTACCTTCAGGGTCACCCCCAAGGTGAGCCTTCTGGGGGAAACAAGTCCTCGCAACAGAGCTGGGTTACTTAACCACACAATGCTGGACTCAGGGCCCAATCATCTGCAAAGCTTGAGCTGCCCCAAACTGTGGCTCCTGGTGGTGACTTGGTCCTGAGTTAGGGTCTCTGTGGAAAGCAGGTACATACACTGGTGGTGTCTTCTCCAAACTTGACTTTGAAGAAAACGGTCTTGCTGAAAAGATGCTGCAGACACAGTCTCCCCGAGTTATATGCTGTCCAGCTTTCTTGCCACTGCTGCTCTGTCCCTCTGCCTGCAGCATCCCCTGCCCTTAGCCTGGCTGACTCCTCATCCTGAGAATCATCTCACTGTGAGCAGCTTCCTTGGCTCCTCACACTCCCACCATCTTCCATGGCCTCAGACGGAGGGGTTCCCTCCACCTCTGGGTTCCTGCAGTGCTTTGCCCTCTGTGGACACACTGAAGGCTGGCTTTCATGGTCAGTTTCCCTGCCTGTCCCCAGCTGAGGACAGGAACCATGCTGGTTCACTTCTATCTTCAATCTCCCAGGTGGTCCTAGGGATTGGGGCTATTTCACTTTGAATAACCTCAGGAGCCCTTTGTTCCAGATGTGAAGACCCATGTGGCATGTCTCTGATGTATATCCAGGACCTTGGCCTGAATGCAGATGTATTCAGTGCCAATGATGGGTCAGCCCTCATGGCCAACTGCCCTTGGGATCCTGCTCAGACATGTGGCAACCAGGAAGCCCAAGGACCCAGAGGCCACACCTGGATGTAAGGGCAGTCAAAGGTCGTGTTGCTGTTGAAGATATGCAGACGGCAAAGTGAAGCCAAGGACTGGAACTGCTCTAGAGCTGTGGTTCCCTAGCACCAGTCATTTTATCACTTTTAAGAAGCCCTTTTTTCTTTGGAAAAATGTCTATTTAGATCTTCCATCCACTTTTTGATTGGGTTGCTTTTTTTTATATATATATTGAGTTTCATGAGTTGTTTGTGTATTTTGGAGATTAATCCCTTGTCAGTTGCTTCATTTGTAAATATTTTCTCCCATAAAAATTTTTCAAAAGCCCTTTCTTTGAAGAATTGGGGAGTCATTGCAGCAGTGAAAACTGTATTTTTAAACAGACATTTTTGGCAAAACAGATCACTGACCAATATTTGAAATCCAGAAATCTGGGACAGCCTGTGGCTGAAGCAGCACTTGCCACAAAGGTTTATCTGATAGTCCCACTATTATTAGTAATTATCATTAGCTCCTACCATCAGATGCCACAAGAAACTCTAAGACAGCCTTGCCTTCAAGGACCTATGATCTAAGGACATAAGGCTGCTGAGGACATGTTGCCCTGGAAGAGCTCATGATGTAGGGAGGCAGGTTCTCATGCAAAAGGACAGCACCTCAGAGGTCAGAGGACACTTGGCCCACGTGAACCTCTGGTGATCAGCTGGATCCCCCGTCCTGCTCCATCAGACCACTTCTGCTTTTGTCACTTTCTTGATATACTGGGGGGTTTTCCCTTGTGGCTCAGCTGGTAAAGAATCTGCCTACAATGTGGGAGACCTGGGTTCAATCCCTGGTCTGAGAAGATCCCCTGGAGAAGGGAAAGGCTACCCACTCCTGGGGAATTCCACTGACTGTATAGCTCATGGGGTCATGAAGAGTCAGACACGACTGAGTGACTTTCACTTTATATACTGGAGCTGTATATATGTTTTATTTAAAAGAAAAGTTTCTACTTGTAAAACAAAAATTAGAAAAGCAAAGAAACAAAACCCTAGGAAATCACCCATTGTGTTTCTGTTCCTTACTTCTGGGTGAAGAAACACAGGCCTTGAGCGGCCTTGCTGAGTGGCCTGTTTACACGTGGCTACTTGGCCGGAAGGTGGCAAACCCAGGCCAGAGCCTAGCCTCCTCCTGGTTTCTGTTCATCCCTCTCACTTTTGTCATATGTGTCTCTTCCTTTTGGAGCAAGGACTCAGACCTGCTTTCACTTGTGTTAAACACAGGGGTGGAGAAATAATCCTGTTCTTTGGCATAGCAGGTAGCACGGTGTCTGTCACAAGCTCTCAGGAATCCAGGCTTTACTCAGAAATGAACATCTGCAGCCCACCCAGCCCAGGGTTGTGCTCAGCTCAGGGCCCCACCAACCAAAGCACCAGGCACAGGGCCAGAAGGGCAGGGATGAAGATTATGGATGCCATCTGAATCTTCACTTTTCAAATTCAACACATTTTTATTGAACTCCTGAAGCAATATCTGTATAGTTCATATTCTACTAAACACTAAAGTTCTCCTATGGGAAAAAAAAATTGATTTCATGGTTAAGTATGGTTGGATCATCTCATTGTGCTTTTCTCCTTGGACGCCCTGCAGGGAATCGTTGTGTTTCATGATTATACTAGATACTAAAAACTTCTTCCTGCCCCTACACCTAGCTTTTTGGAACCAGCCTATCTCCTTTCCAAGAGAATCCCTCCCTATACCCCTGCTGAGTAAGAAGAGGGTCCTGCAGCTTCCTCCCCCTCAGCTGATTGGCCCAAGACTCTCAAGCTGAGGAAATCAGGTTCAAAGTCCTGACACTCAGCTTTTGAGACTTAGAAAACGGACAGTCAGTTAGGGTGCTGGACAATGATGTGACCCAGCCCTGAGGGCTGAGGCTACCATGGTCATTTTGGAGCTATTTGCCATAATTAGCAAAAAGAAAGAAACAGTATTTAGGGAGAAGAGGGGAATGGAATCAATTTGCAGAGAAAAATATAAGGCAAAAAACAACCAGGGGACTTTGACTTCACAAAATGGTGGAGTAGGCAACTCTAAGCTATTGAAACATCAAAAGCTCCTGGAGGAAAACATAGGCAGGACACTTTTGACATAAATCACAGCAATATTTTTTTGGATCCATCTCTTAAAGAAAGCAAAAGTAAATAAATGGAACTTAGTTAAACTTGAAAGTTTCTGCACAGTAAAAGAAGTCATTGACAAAATGAGAACAAGCTACTAAATGGGAGAAAACATTTGCAAATGGTATTACTAATAAGGGTTAATATCTGACAGATATTAACAGTTTACAGAACTCAACATAAAAAAAAAACCAATATGATTAAAAAATAGGCAGAACTGAATAGACATTTTTCCAAAGAGGGTACATAAATGGCCAACAGGCAAATGAAAAGATGCTCAACATTGCTAATCATCAGAGAAATGCACATCAAAACCACCATGAGATGTCATCTCACACCTGTCAGAAGGCTATCATCCAAAAAACATAAATAAAAATTGTTGG